>NC_137329.1:62529184-62884046 GCF_965287045.1 Carcharhinus amblyrhynchos
GGGCCGGTGCAAGTTGGGTGCCATGGCGCAGTCCAGCTGGTGCGAGCCAGGCTCCATGACAAGGCCGGGTGCCATGACCATGGTCCAGCCGGTGCGAGCTGGGCACTGGGGTCGGGACGGTGCGAGAATTTGAAATTCTATAGTAAACTGCAAGAAATGGCTCACCATTTTCTTCCAAAGTAAATGCAACAGGGGGAGCAGTCCCCTTCTTAAATCAATTATTGCATGATGCTGCACAGGAGCTGGGAAGCAAACTTTAATGTTCTGAAATCTTTGTTGCAGAGGTCACTGTCAGCCACAGCTCCACCTGTTTGGCTTCCTTACACGGCCATTGATCAGTTACTGCAGGCACTGGGAGAGAACCAGAGCAACGTAAATAACATGAGGGTGAGTGTAAGCAGGATCCTCAGCTTGACATTGAGAATTGCCTTTTCATTTGGAAGACAGAGCCTCTATTGATGAGAGACAAATCTTCCAGTGAAACAATACAGACAAGCTCTCTTACAACTGGACGAAATGGAGTGCCCTCTGATTTCCTGTATGTGCTGCCTGCCCCTCACCCCTGATGAGAACTACTTGAAATTGCAGCCTCTTCAGACATTAATCCCTGAGCTTTCTGCTGTGTTATTGATGTATCTGATGTGAAAGCACTCGGCTATAATAGATTCTCTGTTATTTTCTCAGCTCTGTGAAAAGCTCCACAGCAGATTGGCAGATTATCACCAGCAGGTGGATCAGGCAACTTCAGACATGAACAGCTACAGGAGGCAGCAGCAGTTTGAAGATGGGGCTGGTCTATAAGAGTTGTCCCTCAGTCTAGGGCTAGGTGCCATGCAGAAAGATGTCTTGTGATGCCAGTGTCCAGTGATCCTTGCTGCCTTGCCTATATATCCTTGAGTGCCTGTACAGACTCTTAATCAAAGCAAGGACATTCTTTGTGCCCATTTCGTACACCAGTTTTTATAATGTCCAACTTCTGAATCAAGTTCTGCTTGGTTAGGGCAGTCCAGTTGTCATTGCCTGTGTAACTATGGGGGTGGAGGGGGAAATCTCCTGCAGTCACTGTAACGGAGTGGGGGAGAGAATCTCCTGCGTGTACTCGCGCGCGCTCTCTCTCCCCCTCTCTCTCTCTCTAACTGGGGGTGGGTGGAATCTCCTGCTCTCTCTGTAACGGGGGTGGGATCTCCTGCGTATACATTTGTCTCTCTCTGACTGTGGGGGGAGGGGCTGGCGGAGGCTGTGAGTATCTCCTCTAATTGGGGAGGCAGGGGTTTGATCTGCTATTTGTGTTAACCGGGGAGGGAAATCTCGTGTCCTTTGTTTCTAACTCAGGCGGAGGGGGAAGGAATCTCTCTCTCTCTCTAATGGGGGGAGGGGAATCTCCTGTTCTCTCTCTCCCTCTAATTGGGGAGGAGAATCTTCTGCGTGCTCTCCATCTGTAACTATTTGGAGGGGGAATCTCCTACTCTCTCTGTGGCAGGGATGTGGGGTGGGGAGGGGAGGGGGATCTCCTGTAAGGGCAGGGTACCAGAGCAGGGCTGTGGTTCAGGAGTGTTCTGGGCTAATAACTTGACTTTTTTGTACTATATATGAATGCTAAAGGTTTGCCTTTTTGAGGCTTTTATTTATTGGAAGATTTTTTTTCCAATCTTAATAAAGGAATTGTAATTGTGTTAATTGGAGTGTTGTTGCTGTTTGATCTGGCAAAGCTGTACCAAGGACAGACTTTTCTGATTGTGAGGCATTTGCAAGTAGGAATAGAGGCTAATACCTGTACCAGCTCTGTCAAATTACTACCCAGGAGTTCTAGGAGCACCACATTCAGAGGAGTTCTATTTGTGCTTATGGTCAGGGTCTTCCTCAGCTTTTCTGTCAATATTTCTCATCATTGAACTAATAGTGGAGATTCTCCACCCAGCTACCCTGATAGTACTTAATCTGACCCTTTACTGCCTGGTCATTGCTGTCCAGTACCAAGCCCTGCCAGGCATGAACAGTTCCTAGGCTCAGCGACTGTGGCAGATAGCTTACCTGTTCAAGAATATACCAGTAACAAGGACAAAGTAGTTAGAACATTACGGTGCGGTACAGGTCCTTCGGCTCTTGATGTTGCGTCAACCTGTGAAACCAACCTAAAGCCCATCTAATCTATACTATTCCAATATTATTCATATGTTTATCCAATGATCATTTAAATGCCCCTAATGTTGGTGAGTCTGCTAATGTTGCAGACAGGGCATCCCACACCCTTAATATTTTCTGAGTAAAGAACCTACCTCTGACATCTGTCCTATATCTGTTGCCCCTCAACTTAAAGCTATGTCCCCTCGTGCTAAGGCTCTCACTGTCCACCCTATCTAATCCTCTGATCATCTTATATGCCCCTATTAAGTCACCTCTTAACCTTTCCAATAAAAACTGCCTCAAGTGCCTCAGCCTTTCCTCATAAGACCTTCCCACCATACCAGGCAACATCTGGTAAATTTCCTCTGCACCCTTACCAATGCTTCCACATCCTTGCTATAACGCGTGACCAGAACTGTATGCAATACTCCAAGTGCTGCCACACCAGAGTTTTGCACAGCTGCAACATGACCTCATGGCTCTGAAACTCAATCCCTCTACCTAACACGCCATACACCACCTTAACAACCCTATCAACCTGGGTGCCAACTTTCAGGGATTTATGCACATGGACTCGAGATCTCTCTGCTCATCCACACTACCAAGTAACTTACCATTAGCCCAGTACTCTGTATTCCTGTTACTCCTTCCAAAGTGAACCACCTCACACTCTTCTGCAATAAACTCCATCTGCCACCTCTGCAGCTTATCTATGTCTCTGTGTAACCTGCAACATCCTTCCGCACTGTCCACAAATCCACCGACTTTAGTGTCATCTGCAAATTTACTAACCCATCCTTCTATGCCCTCATCCAGGTCATTAATAAAAATGACAAACAGCAGTGGCCCCAAAACAGATCCCTGCAGTACACCACTAGTAACTAAACTCCAGGATGAACATTTCCCATCAACCACCACCTTCTGTCTTTCAGCTAGCCAATTTCTGATCCAAACCGCTAAATTGCCCTCAATCCCATGCCTCTGTATCTTCTGCAATAGCTTACCATGGGGAACCTTATCAAACGCTTTAGTGAAATTCATATACACCACATCAACTGCTTTACCCTCAAAGAACTCAATAAGATTCGTGAGGCACGATCTACCCTTCACAAAACCGTGTTGTCTATCCCTAATCAAATTATTCCTTTCTAGATGATCATAAATCCTATCATAATCCCTTCACAAGGCTCACTGATCTATAATTACCAGGGTTGTCTCTACTCCCTGTTTTGGACAAGGGGATCATATTTGCTATCCTCCAGTCTTCTGGCACTATTCCTGTAGACAATGACACTTGGCTTTTTAAATCAGAATGATCTCTTCCAGGCTGGAACCATTCAACCTACCGTGATTATACTAGCCCTCTGCAAGACAGTTCTGCTTGTCTTGCAACCCAGCCTTTCTTTTAACTCTTCTGAAAGCTGCAAGCCAATTAAGTTTTCCTCAAACCCTCCTGGTTATTGACCACCTACTTGAGAAAGGTACTGAATCCTGCAGTATATCACTGGACACAGGTTTCCAATCACAAAAACAACCTTCGTTGATTATTCGGTACCTCCTGCCACTGGATCCAAAATTGGCTTAATGTGACCTGGAAGTTCCTCATTTCTGGTACCATTCTGGTGCTATATCAAAAGAATACATGATGAGAAGGCTGTGCAGACTACACATAATCAGCATAACTTTTAGTCTCACTGTCATAACTCCACTGTAAAAGCTCACTGACCTCCAGTGTTCCACTTGGTGTTCCTATTAAGTTCATCTGCAAGAATGTTGAAGCTTCACAACTCTCACTATAACAGCCACAACTATGTGTTCTTGTCACAGGAGCTGAAATATTTCATCAGGAAAACACCAACTACCCTTTGAAGCAGTTGGTGTTTCCTCACAAATCACTAGCTGTCTTGTATTGGGTTTGGGGTTCTAGTGCCCAGTCCAATTATGAAAGTGAGGCTTCACTGAGAAGCTCACTGTGATCTCAGCTCTGCAGTCACAGGAAGGGTGAGGAGAGAGACTCCATTCGTGCAAACTGCACTGATTCTTCAGTCAGCTCTTTACATTTCTCCAATACTGAAACCAGCTCACTGTACTGTCCCTGGAAATACCAATGTATCAGTAAGCCAGAAAATCTCTGACATACTGCAATAGCAAAGAAGCTGCAATTTTACTAAAGACAGCCCAAAGTGAACTTCATGCAGCAACACATCCAGTGATTTATGAAGATTGGAGGTACAAACCAAACAATCCACTCTTAGTAGCTGGTGTGAGGAAGTAGAAAATTGGACACTATCTCATGCTGCATTAGCCCAAAGATTGAGATGGCTTTGACGAAGATCTGCCTGTCCTACTTAGAACATGATAGGACAATGCCTTACGGAATGATACAGCAGAGAGGTATCATTTGGTCATTGTACCTGTGTCTTGGAGCTTTACAATTAGTCTCACTCCTATACTTTTCCTCCATTTCGCTGCAATTGTTAAGTATCCAGCTCCTTTTTGAAAATTAATATTGCTTCAGTTTTGTTTGGTGCTGTAGTAAAATGGGGAGTGCCTTGTCCACAATGAGTAAGGATAGGTTTTAATCCAAATTCATAACAGTATAGACTTCATGGTTTAGCTAATAGTCATGCAGCAAGAATGTCACATCTGGGTATTAACTCAGGTTTCACATTACCAAACTCAATCAAAATTCCACACACTTTCAGCAGCAACCACAAGACTATATGGAAAAGGGTCCAGTGCCTATACACCAACCTCCTATGCATTACTACATAGTACTGAACTCTCTCCTTAATTACAGCCTCTTTAATTCTTTTCCACAATGAGCTGTAGATTCATTCACTGGAGTAAAGCTTCCTCTATACTCCCAGGACAGTTACAGCAGTAAAATTCAGAGCAAAGCTCCCTTTACGCTGTCTCATTAACCACTCCCAGGACAGGTCCAGTATGGGGTTAGATTCAGAGTAAAGCTACTGCAGTGTCCCATCAAACATTCTGCTTGACCTGTCCTCAAAAGATAAATTCCTCATTCCATGGAATTGGAACCTTCTCTAGAATTCTCAGCATGTCTTTTAGTAAGGCAATGAAAACCTACATATTAATCCAGATGTTTTCTCTCCAAGACCCTGTACAGTTGAAGCAAGTCCTCCCTAATTTTATACTTCACTCCCTGTGGAATAAAGGCCAACATTCCATTTACTTTCATAATTGCCATATCTGAATGCTCACTTTTTGTGAATTACATACATAAACACCAAGATCCCTCTGTACTGTAGCAATTTGTAGTCTCTACATTAAAATATTTCAATTTTCTATTCTTCCTGCTAAATTGGACAACCAAACATTTTTTCACATTATATACCATCTATTTTTTGCCCATTCATTTAACTTTCTTCATCCTTTCAGATGCTTCTCAAGCCCTATTGCTTTGACCAAACTTTTAGTCATCTGACCCAAAACATCTTTGTTATTATGTTAAAGGCATTAAATATGTTGGTGTTGTTTCTGTCCACAGCTGAGGAGCAGAACAGCTGCTCCTCATATAGACCTTCCAGTCACCCTTGTCTCAAGTGCCTTTACAGTGTAAGTTATGGAGGTGTGGAAGCTAGTGATCCTCACTGCTAAACGCAAGTCACTGAATCACAAACTGGACTCCTCCCCCCAAAAAAGGCTTTATTTAACAATCAAAATAAATAGCAAAATGCAAAGTACAAAAGCATTAGCCAGCTGCTTCATTCACTATACAACTTCACTCCAGTAATACTGGTTAGTTAGGGTT
This sequence comes from Carcharhinus amblyrhynchos, assembly GCF_965287045.1. NCBI lineage: Eukaryota > Metazoa > Chordata > Chondrichthyes > Carcharhiniformes > Carcharhinidae > Carcharhinus > Carcharhinus amblyrhynchos. The sequence continues at coordinate 62,535,087 of NC_137329.1, forward strand.
AGCTTTGGTTCAGAATTCACTCTTAAAGACAACCTGCCTTAATTTTGTCTGCTCCAGCTGGTAGCTAGCACAGTCATGTTTAGTGCACAGGGTGAGGTCAAATGAATGTTTGACATTAACCATTGCCACAAGGCTTCCTGGGCTGTATGGGTGCCATGTTACAACAATCGCCAAGACTAGCAACAGTTACACGTTAGGTTTCCATTCTGAAAGAATGTTTTAAACAGCAACATAGTTGTTCTTGGAGCTGGAAGTGACCGATTCAAACTGCACTAATGCAGGAAAGCACGTCTCCAGCAATCCCATTCTCAAGAGAGGGGACAGTGACCTCCGCTTTATGGGTTAGTTTATCAGTTAGAGAATCAGCTGGAGAATTCAGGGAAGGCGATTTACTGATTTAGAATAGCAGTTTCATGAACATTATGGGAACTTTGAACAAATACAACCTGGTGCAGTGAGAACACTCATTATGGAGGCATTAGACTGTGTCCGCGGCCCTCAGCAACACTGCTTTGTCAGGAGAGTTTATAAGCTTGGTGGGAGGTCACACCCTCTTGCGGTTTTAGAACCAAGGAAGGTGCAGGACAACAGAAGCAGCCAGGAGGCTCAGTAGGAAGAGGTTTAAATCTGTTCCAGCAGTGCCACTTTGCTTAGAGTTGCAAAGGTCCCAGTTACAGCAGATGAAGGCGATGTCCAAGCCTTTACTGAACTCTGCATTCACGGTCCTGGCATGACAACGCTGATCCATCCAGCAGCGGCGGACCACCTGTTTGCTTGCTGAAAGCAAAATGGAAATCAATTAGCAAATTTCTCAATGAACCAGTCAACAAATGGGTAATAGGAGAGGGAGGTCTGCATCCACCAGACTTAGTGAGAGGTAGAGAGGCAACGGACTTAGAGCTTGGCTACACAGGGACGGGACAGAAAGCAGAGAGGCTAGACTCAGCGGAGAGAGGGGTCACAGGGGCCAGGGGTCACTGTGGCAAAGTTCAGGAGCTGCAGGCTTACAAGGGCTGAGGAGTCATGGAAGCTGGGTTCAGAAGAGAGAGAGGTGCAGTGTGACTGGGGGCTGCAGCCTGTGGAAGATTCAGTGCACAGTGACACCAGCAGCAGCAGGAAGACCAGGATACCGAGCCTGAGGCCAGTTCAACACAAACAGGTTGGATATTTCAGACCAAGGACAGCATAAAAGTGAATTATTGCGCATGCTGGAATCTAGTTTCCAGTATTTCAAGGATACTGTATGTTCGATGCATTTTACATTGTTTCTAGCCCAGTTAATATTCAGCTAGTTATTATCCTTCACTAATTACTGTCTGGTTGATTCAACACTTCTCAGAAATTTGCCCTTCCCTTTCATTTATCTCTGTTTGGGGCCCAGTGGGTGGAGCAGGTGGAGGGTGCCATGTCCGGGGCCATGGAGTTGGGGAGTTCCCATGGCTGTGGCAGGTGCTTTGCAATCTGATTAATCCTTTAGTATTCCTGAATCCACACATCCTGAACACGAAGATGAAATTTTGCTGTAAAACATTATAGGAAATACAGGCAGCACAGTAGTACATTGGTTAGCACTACTGCTTCACAGCTCCAGGGATCTGGGTTCGATTCCTGGCTTGGATCACTATCGTGTGGAGTTTGCACATTCTCCTTGTGTCTGCGTGGGTTTGCTCCGGTTTCCTCCCACAGTCCAAAGATGTGTGGGTTAGGTCGATTGGCCGTGTTAAAATTACTCTTAGTGTCCTGAAATGCATAGGTTAGAGGGATTAGCAGGTAAATATGTAGGGATAAGGGGGTAGGGCTGGTGGAATTGTGGTCGGTGCAGACTCAATGGGCCAAATGGCCTCTTTCTGCACTGTAGGGTTTCTATGATACTCTTATGAAATCTAGTGATGCCAAGATTAGCAGGAACTACATGTTAGTAACAAGGCCTCGCATTAATGCGAGTAGTCCAATTCGAAGGAAGATGAATACAATACAGAATTCAAATGATAGTCACGTCAGCAAAGAATTTAATCAAACATGACGCACAGAGATCCAGAACAACAGAATAGATAAAACCCAGCAATACATACCCACGAAGGTAACATTAAGGCAGGCATCATAGTTTGCTGGACATTCCTTCCTGGGGCAAATCGCATCATTGTCACTGGTGCATTCAAAGCAGGAAAGAGCAGAACCTACAGACAGCCAGAGGAATTTGATTTGATATCACATTTATTAGTACACAGTGAAAAGTATTGTTTCTTGCGCACTATACAGACAAAGCACATCAGAAATCGAGAACCAAACATGAGTGTGCAGAATGTAGTGTCACAATCATAGATAGCTAGGGTATAAAGAAAGATCAACTTAATATGAGGTAAGTCCATTCAAAAGTCTGACAGCAGCAGGGAAGAAGCTGTTCCCGAGTTGGCTGGTACGTGACCTCAGACTTTTGTATCTTTTTCCTGAGGAAGGAGGTGGAAGAGAGAATGTCTGGAGTTCTTAATTATGCTGGCTGCTTTGCCGAGGCAACGGGAAGTGTAGACAGACTAAGTGGATGGGAGGCTGGTTTGAAGAAAGCATGAGCACACATTGTAAACTTAACAGGACTCCAGCAGACTGCAGTCAAATAAGACTAACCTGGAATGCAGCACATTCAGTGAGTGTGAACATGACTGACCCACAGGGTCTGTACCTTCCCCATATAGATCCCCTGGAGAGAGGGTCTATGCCCCCCCATATATACACCCCCTGGGGACAGGCTCTGCATCCTTCCCATATACACCCCCCTGGAGAGAGGATCTGTACCCTCCCCATATTGTGACACTACTGTGTCTTTAAGAAATGTATTTCAATCTTGTTTCCCTGCAGTTCTTTTAATTGGGGAGTTTGTGCTTGTTGCCGACATGTCCGACTAGCTGTTATTTTATTGTTGTTAGAGTCTTTTAATAGGCTTTTCGTCTATTTTTAATTTGGGCTTAACGCACTCTCCTGTTTTACAACCCTTTTGAATTGTTGGGGGAAGAATGATTGACAGGCAAGGTGGGACAGTTTTTTTTCTTTCACAGGATCTTTTACTTTCAGCTTTGATTGCTGGCTAGTTAGAAGCTGCTGGACTCCAGACTGAAGAGCAGTATTTGTGTCTCTCCCTGCTATTAGAAATTCTGCTGGCCAGTTGGAAGCCGCTTCTCTTACCTTTCTGGAGTGAAAACTTTGGTGTTGGTGGTTTGCTAGAAGCAAGCAGTGGATCTACCTTGAGGTACTGGAAACTCCAAGGCTGGGAAGTTAGAGTTTCAATTCTCCATCCAAAGGACTAATTCATGGCAGGTGTTGCAGAGCAAGAGAATCCAACCTCACGTGAGCATTTATATTTTGTGTGCTAAACTTGGTTTGAGGGTATGTCTGTAAGGGTGCTCGTGTTGGAACAATATTTGTAGCTGTTAAGGTTGACACAATATCATGGTTTTTTTTTCTTGTTTGTTATTGGTAAAATTTATTGCTAATTTTATGTTAATTTTGTTCTTAAATAAACTTTGTTTGATAAAAGCTCATGTGTCATTTGAATCGTACATGGAGTTGAAATCTCTTATGCTTACCCCTGCCAAAATTCAAAGTGCAAAACTTATGATATAGGCCAATTCCATAAAACGCCTTGGAGTTTCCAACCTGGATTATAACAACATACGCCTCCCTCCTGGCAGAGGATCTTCTCCCTCCCATGTATAACCCTGCCTATTATAAAATTCCATTGGTTACACTTGCTACATGGAACTCCCTCAAAGCGTAAACTATACTTACCCACTGAACAGAGAGACAGGACAAGCAAACTCCTCAGTAAGATATTTTCCATGGTCTCAGCACACATACAGCCTTCACACCTGAAGCAGAAGACACCACCATTAGCCAGTGTGATCTGTGCTGGAGGCTGGCACTCCCACTATTCCTTCTCAGAATTAGAAAGACCCATCCAAAGGGAATGGCTCCCTAATAGCAACATAGGCCACTTGGTCTATCGAGCCTGCTCCCCCATTCAATAAGATCATGGCTGCCCTGATGTAACCTTAAATCCACCTTCGTGCCTGCCCCCATAACTCTTACGCATCGATCAGAAAGCTGTCTAAATCAACCTTGAATACATTGCCTGACCCAGACTCCATGCTCTCTGGGGTAAAGAACTCCAAGCACTCACAATCCTCAGGGAAGAAATTCCTACTCCAGAAGTACTCTCCCCAGTGCTGCACCACCCTCCTGGTATACACTCTCCTGATGTATATGCTCCCCACTGATACAGTATTCTCGCGATCCAGCCTCCCCCCCATCTCTGCCTGTTCTCCCCCACCCCCTCACATCTATCCGCCAGCCCTGGGCCCCGGCCTCCCCCCTGCCCCATTCTCCCGTACCCCCATCCGTCAGTACTTCCTCATTCGCCTGCACCCACCGCTCCCCCTCTCTCCCGTTTCTCCCCCCTCACTCCCGCTCCCATTCTCTCTCTCTCAGTCTCAGTCTCTCCCATTCCCTCTCAGTCTCACCTCCGATTCTCAGCTCAGAAACGATACAACTTCACTCTGTCCCTGGAAGCGAAATACATCCCAATCCTTGGATCCGCACTGCGCATCCTCAGTCCCGGATGCGCACTGCGCACAATCAGCAACAATGTCCGCTGCGTATCCTCGGTCCGCTATCCGACACGCTCGATAGCGGATTCTAACTGCGCATGCTCCTCTCCAAATCCGACATTGCGCACGTTCTGAGCGGGAAGGATGAAAGAAATAATTCAAGATACCGGCAGAGAGCTCCGCCTAGCGGCGCTGATATTAATCCTCACTCTGCGGAAACCGTGTCCATCAGCGCTGTGATTATAATTCTCACACTGTGGTAATAATGTTTCTGTCAGTGCGATGACTAAAAACCACACATTGCGGTAATTCTGTCTGTGTCGCTGCGGCGATTGAAGTCAACGAACTGTGGTAATAGTGTCTCTGTCACGGCCGTGATTATAATCCTCGCTCTCCCTTAACAGTGTCTCTGTCAGTACAGTGATTATAATCCTCGCTCTGCGGTAATAGTGTCTCTGTCACTACAGTGATTATAATCCTCGCTCTGCGGTAATAGTGTCTCTGTCACTACAGTGATTGTAATCCTCGCTCTGCGGTAATAGTGTCTCTGTCACTACAGTGATTATAATTCTCACAGTGCGGTAATAGCGTCTTTATCATTGCAATGATTACCGTTCTCACACTGCAGTAATAGTATCTCTGTCACTGAGGTGATCAAAATCCTCACCTGGTAACGGTGTTTCTTTCACTGCAGTGATTATAATCCTCACTGTGGTAATAATATCAGTGTCTCTCTCACTGCAGTGATTCTAATTCTCACTCTGCAGTAATAGTGTCTGTTGTTGGGGTGATTGTACTTCTCACATTGTGATAATAGTGTCTCTGTCACTGTGGTGAATATAATCCTCACACTGCGGTAATGGTGTCTCAGTCATTGCAGTGATTATAATTTTCACACTGTGGTAATACTGTCTCTGTAACTGCGATCATTATAATCCTCACACTGCAGTGATAGTGTCTCTGTCACTGTGGTGATTATAATCCTCACATCGCGGTAATAGTGTCTCTGTCACCATGGTGATTATAATCCTCATACAGTGGCAATAGTGTCTCTGTCACTGCAGTGATTAAAATCCTCACACTGCAGTAATAGTGTCTCGTTAATTGCAGTCATTATAATTCTCACACTGCTGTAATAGTGTCTCTGTCACTGCGGTTGTTATAATTCTCACACTGTGGTAATAGTGTCTCTGTAACTGCAGTCGTTATAATCCTCACACTGCTGTAATAGTGTCTCTGTAACTGCAGTCGTTATAATCCTCATACCGCGGTAATAGTGTCTCTGTCACTACAGTGATTATAATTCTCACACTGCGGTAATGTCACTGTGGTGAATATAATTCTCACACTGCTGTAATAGTGTCTCCGTAACTGCAGTCGTTATAATCCTCACACTGCGGTAATAGTGTCTCTGTCACTGCGGTGATTATAATTCTCACACTGCGGTAATGTCACTGTGGTGAATATAATTCTCACACTGCTGTAATAGTGCCTCCATAACTGCAGTCGTTATAATCCTCACACTGCGCTAATAGTGTCTCTGTCACTGCGGTGATTATAATTCTCACACTGCAGTAATAGTATCTCTGTAACTGCAGTTGTTATAATCTTCACACCGTGGTAAAAGTGTCTCTGTCATTGCGGTGATTATAATTCTCACACTGCCATAATAGTGTCTCTGTAACTGCAGTCATTATAATCCTCACACTGTGCTAATAGTGTCTGTGTCGCTGTGGAGTCTAATACCCTCACACTGTGGTAATAATGTCTCTGTCACTGTAGTGATTATAATTCTCACACTGCAGTAATTGTGTCTCTGTCACTGCAGTGGTTATAATTCTCACACTGCAGTAATTGTGTCTCTGTCACTGCGGTGATAATAATCCTCACACTGCAGAAATAATGTCTCTGTCACTGTGGCAATTATAATCCTCACTCTGTGGTAACAGTGTCTGTCACTATGGTGATTATAATCCTCACTCTGTGGTAACAGTGCCTCTGTCACTGTGGTAATTATAATCCTCATTCTGTGGGAACAGTGTCTGTCACTGTGGTGATTATAATCCTCACACTGCCGTAATACTATCTCTGTCATTGCAGTGATTATAATCCTAACAATGCGCTAATAGTGTCTCTGTAGCTGTGGTTGTTATAACTCTCACACTGCGGTAATAGTGTCTCTGTAACTGCAGTCGTTATAATCTTCACTCTGCGGTAATAGTGTCCCTGTCACTGCAGTGTCTAACACGCTCACACTGTGGTTATAATGTCTCCATCGCTACGATGATTATAATTCTCACACTGCGTCAATTGTATCTCTGTCACTGCGGTGATAATAATCCTCACACTGCCGTAATAGAGTGTCACTGTGGTGATTATAATCCTTACACTGCGCTAATAATGTCTCTGTCAGTGCAGTGATTATAATCCTTACACTGTGGTAATAGTATCTCTGTCTCTGCAGTGATTATAGTTCTCACACTGTGGTAATAGTGTCTTTGTCACTGCAGCAATTATAATTCTCAGTGTGGTAATTGTGTCTTAGTCACGGTGGTGATTATAATTCTCACACTGCGGTAATAGTGTCTGTGTAACTGCGGTCGTTATAATCCTCACACTGCTGTAAGAGTGTCTCTGTCACTGCGGTAATTATAATCCTCACACTGCTGTAATTGTGTCTCTGTCACAGTGGCGATTATGATTCTCACACTGCCGTAATTGTGTCTCTGTCACTGCGGTGATTATAATCCACACACTGCGGTAATAGTGTCTCTGTCACTGTAATGATTACAATTCTCACACAGAGCTAATGCTGTCTCTGCCACTGCAGTGATTATAGTCCACACCCTGTGCTAACAGTGTCCCTGCCATTGCTGTGATTATAATCCTCACTCTGCAGTAATAGTGTCTCTGTCACCATGGTGATTATAATCCTTACACTGTGGTAATAGTGTCTCTGTCACTGCAATGATTAAAATCCTCAAACTGCGGTAATAGTGTCTCTGTCACCATGGTGATTATAATCCTCATAGAGTGGCAATAGTGTCTCTGTCACTGCAGTGATTAAAATCCTCACACTGCAGTAATAGTGTCTCGTTAACTGCAGTCGTTATAATTCTCACACTGCCATAATAGTGTCTCTGTCACTGCGGTTGTTATAATCCTCACACTGCGATAATAGTGTCTCTGTCACAGTGGCGATTATGATTCTCACACTGCTGTAATTGTGTCTCTGTCGCTGCAGTGATTAAAATCCTCACACTGCAGTAATAGTGTCTCTGTAACTGCGGTCATTATCATTTTTATACTGCGGTAATAGTGTCTCTGTAACTGCTGTCTTTATGATCCTCACGCAGTGGTAATAGTGTTTCTGTAACTGCAGTCGTTATAGTCCTCACACTGCGCTAATAGTGTCTCTGTCACTGCGGTGAGTAGAATCCTCACACTGCGGTAATAGTGTCTCTGTAACTGCAGTCGTTATAATCCTCACACTGTGGTAATAGTGTCTCTGTCACTGCGGTGTCTAATACCCTCACACCATGGTAATAGTGTCTCCGTCACTGCGGTGATTATAATCCTCACACTGCGGAAATAGTGTCTCTGTCACTGTGGTGATTATAATCCTCACTCTGCTGTAATACTGTCGCTGTCATTGCAGTGATTATTATCTTCACACTGCAGAAATAGTGTCTCTGTGACTGTGGTGATTATAATCCTTATACTGTACTAATATTGTCTCTGTGTTTGGATAATAATCACATCAGTGACAGAGACACTATTAGCACAAGTTGTGGACTATAATCATCACAGTGACAGAGACAGTATTAGCTCAGTGTGAGAATTATAATCACTGCAGTGACAGAGACACTATTACCACAGTGTAAGAATTATAATTACTGCAATGACAGTGATACTATTACCACAGTATGAGGATTATAATCACTGCAATGACAGAGATACTATTACCACAGTGTGAGGATTATAACCACTCTATCACCTGCAGTGTTCAGGAATGGTAGAATGTATGAACAGAACACTGAAAAGTAACTTAGGTAAAGCCATTCTGGATGAAGGAAAGAATTGGATATACACCTTGCCTGCAATATTGCCATGACAGAGTGCCACTCTATCTCAAGAGACAGGTGTAACTCCTTTTAAATTGATGACTGGTTGGGCAATGCACCTACCAGAAGATGTGATAATGGAGGTGGGGAGCTAGACACTGGAATAGAGCCGGTATTTCAGTGTTTGAGGGACGTGGTAATTTGCATTCTCTCAAGAAGTGGGTAATTACTCAGCAACAACACTAGGATTGGATTAAATTGGCAGAGAGGAACATTCCTAAATTCCTACACCTGGAGGCAAAGTAATGGTACAGCTAATGACAGACAAGAAAAGGAAAAGCCCTTCAGTGTAGTTGTGGCAGGAGAGACCTAATTGATGACAAATATGCTCCCAAATGGAGACACTGCACACATTAGTGGCAAGCCACCAATGCTAAGAATGTTCAAGTTAGTGAATAATCTTGTGGAACACAGAATCAAAAGGCTTAGCAGCCACAGTACTGATGAAAGAGTTAATTGGACTGACAGGCAAAATTATTAAATTGGCTAAAATCATGGTATTGAAATTAGATTAAGCGTAAGACTAATATGTGAATAATTAAGTTATCATGTTACTAATTGTAAGGTCTTTTGGCCAATCTGTTTATAATTACGGGACCCTGCGCGCCAAGATAAGCAAGATATCAGTAATTGGGAAAAGAGAGAAGATTGGCAACCAACAATTAAGCCCCATCACTGAATGTCATATCTAAATGTTGGGTGTGCACCCACATTCCTATGCATGCAGAACAGAGGATACTCTTACATCCACTACCATTGTTATGGGCAGATTTGGTTGTGTGGGATCAGCTTACTCAGTCTTTTAGGGAGCACCAGGCAACAGTGACAGGTTTTATTAAGGAATGTGATAGAAATAGATCTTGTACCAGAACACATGAATAGATATGTACCTGTTTTTAATACAGCCAATCCAGCCCCCTGTCTTAATTTGAATGGAGTATATTTAGAGGCCCAAGAAATAGTGTGTATTGAATATAAGAATGGTCATGGAGTGGATTTAAGAGCCAGTAAGTGTAAATACAACGTAGATGTAGCCAGTAAAATTTGTCTAGATCCACCCAAAGAAGATCGAGTTTGCAATATTTCATATTGTTTTGAAGGAGAAAACACTGGATACAAAATTGGCTTCTTGACAGAATACAGAGGGTCGTTATAGAGGGTTGTTTTTCAAACTGGAGACCTGTGACCAGCAGTCTGCTTCAGGGATCAGTGCTGGGTCCACTGTTATTTGTCATTTATATCAATGATTTGGATGAGAATATAGGAGGCATAGTTAGTAAGTTTGCAGATGACACCAAGATTGGTGGATAGTGGACAGTGAAGAAAGTTACCTCTGATTGCAATGGGATCTTGATCAACTGGGCCAGTGGGCTGACAAATGGCAGATGGAGTTTAATTTAGACAAATGTGAGGTGATGCATTTGGTAGATTGAACCAGGGCAGTACTTACTCAGTTAATGGTAGGGCATTGGGGAGAGTTACAGAACAAAGAGATCTAGGCGTACATGTTCACAGCTCCTTGAAAATGGAGTCACAGGTGGACAGAGTAGTGAAGACGGTATTTAGCATGCTTGGTTTCAACGGTTAGAACATTGAATACAATGTTGAAGTTGTACATATTGGTAAGGCCACGCTTGGAATACTGTGTGCAGTTCTGGTCACCCGATTATAGAGAGGACATTATTAAATTAGAAAGAGTGCAGAAAAGATTTACTAGGATGCTTCTGGGACTTGATGGTTTGCTTTATAAGGAGAGGTTGGATAGATTGGGACTTTTTCCTCTGGAGCGTAGGAAGCTGAGGGGTGATCTTATAGAGGTCTATAAAATAATGAGGGACACAAATCAGCTAGATGGTCAATATCTTTTCCCAAAGATAGGGAGTCGAAAACTAGAGGGCATAGGTTTAAGTTAAGAGGGGAGAGATACAGAAGTGTACAGAGGGGCAATTATTTTCACAAAGAGGGTGGTGAGTGTCTGGAACAAGGTAGTAGTAGAGGCGGGTACAAATTTGTCTTTTTAAAATAATTTATATAGTTACATGGATAAGATGGGTATAAAGGCATATGGGCCAAATGTGACCAATTGGGATTAGTTTAGGGGTTTAAAAAAAAGGGCGGCGTGGACAGGTTGGATCGAAGGGCCTGTTTCCATGCTGTAAACCTCTATGACTCTATGGCTTATCCAAATTTTAATGGAACTTACTAGATTTGTGGAAATAGAGCATATCTATGGTTGCCCTTTGGCTGGAAGGGGCATGTTACCTAGGATATGTAGTTCCATATATTTACCAAATGAACCAGCTTCCAAAGGAGAGGAAATGATGCGCCCTGGTGGGATTGGACCATTTCCTGAGAATAATGATGCCACCTTATTCACATTTTAGAAAATATATGGAAAAAAAAGCCATTACCTCAATTTTTGCGAATGATACTGCGACAGTCCTTGCAGAGATCAATGACGAGATGGTTGCAATGTGCGCGGTTGTGTTACAGAATCGAATGGCGTTGGACTTATCCTGGCAGCTAGAGAGGAACATGTGCCTTGATTGGGCCAAAGTGCTCCATTTGTATTTATCAGTCACCTCGGAAAACATAACCAATGTGGCTACACTTTAACAACAGGATCAATTTTTTCTGGGGAAACAGATAACTGGCTGGAGAGGATCAGTAGGAATGAGTATAGTGCGAGGAATCACACACCTTTTCATTTTCATTCTGATAATCATTGTGATTGTACAACTGTTCAAATACTGTTGTTCAGTGGCAACCAAGACAGTGGGAAAGGGGGCATCGATCAAGGAGAAGAAGGAAACAATAACTATGACACCCATACCACCGAGTGCTCCAACCTATGAGAACATTTACTTAAAGACACCTTTCTAATGCCATACACAAGATGATATTACCTTTTGATTTTTAGCATCAATGAGAATCAGAAATTCAAATGAAATTACACACAATCAACATGAAGGTAGTCAAGATAATTAAGGAATATTCAGCTGTGGAAACACCCTGAACTACCTAGCAACCAGGAATTGGATTTAGCCAAAGTGGGTAGATGTCCTGAATTAAATGGACAAATGAAAAATCATTGCAACAAGTGATGTATTGTGATTGACTGAGATCCTTTGTCAAAAACTGGACTGACATGTTAACACTGAGTAAAATTGAATCTAAGTTAATAAGGAGGCATATCTTAGAGAACAAAATGTTTAATTGTTCTGTATTTTGGCTGAGTGCCTCAGATCTTTGGAGAGGTTTCATAGCGTTGGGCTGTTTGATCTCCTGAAGGCCCCCTGTATGTCAATGTCTCTCTTGTATGATCTTTCTGTTTAAAATAGATTTTGGTTACGTCTTTTGAACAGCGAGTTTGCCTGTTGTGAGTTTTTCAAATTGAATCCAGCAATTGTTTTTAGCAATCGGGTACTTTTTTAACAGAAAACCCTCTCTACAGGCATGAAGAAGCAACCAGCAGCATCCATAGAGATCAAATTGACATGATTTTTATTCGTCTACAGGACTACCCCTCACACAACGACAGGAATCCTCCAGGTGGAATTATTAATGAGACAGAGGTTTCAGATAAGATTAAGTTTACAGTTCCCAAGCCTGGTGGGGAGCATGAGAACAAGAAGAAGAATTGTGATTCTGTAAGAACAGAAAAAACGTTCAAAACCAGTGACCCCATTTACATGAGGAACTTCAGGGACAGTCTCAGTTGCGTTGCCTGGAAAATGACGGACAAAACAGGTTTTATAAAGTCCAAGTATAGGGCAAAATTGTTAGGAAACAACTGGACCATTTTAGGAGTATCGTGCCAGTACAGGCCTCATTACCAGCGATGGGGATGACCACTGCCCGCGTCGAGAAACAAGTAGAAGTCAACCCTGCGCCTGCTTCTCCAGGTGATGAGGACATGGATTCTGAGAAGAAAGCAGAAGAAACTGGTGCTCCAACTGAAGCAAGTCCTCAGGAAGGACCAGAGTCTGTGGCTTTACAGCACTCCCTGTATGCGTCATAGAGTACGAGATCCCCTATTAAGTGAGTGGAGGCTCACCCAATAAGGAGGGAGGAGCAGAGAGCTTGAAACCAGCTGGGTCCATTCAGTTGGCAGCTGAAAACTCGGGGCTGATCCGCACTCTGTAGCTGCTGAGCAACACTCTGAGCACATTATAAATAGTGGGTGATAGGGACAGAAGATGGGCCTCAGTACGATTATTACAGGCTTTATATAATCTATGTACAAGATATATATAACATGCCATTAAACTGTGTACAGGCTGCATATAAGCTGTGTAGAATTTGTACAAGCTGTGTCCAAGCTTTGTGAAAGATGTGTATAGGCTGCATACAACCTATGTACAGGCTATATGCAAGTTGTGTACTGGCTATATACAAGAAGTATCCAGGCTGTTCATAAGCTGTGTGCAAGTTGTGTACAGACTGTATACATGCTCTGTGCAGGCTATATAGAAGTTATATACGAGCTGTGTGCAAGCCATGTACAAACTGTGTACAGGCTGTGTAAATGTTATGTCCAGGCTGTGTTTCAGCTATACACAAGCTATGTACAGGCTATATACAAGTGATATAAAAGCTGTCTGCAGCTGTATGCAAAAGGTGTGTATACAAGATGCGTGCAGGCAGTATGCAAGCTATATGTAACATATGTATAAACTATGTACAAGCTTTAAGATGCAGCTGTGTGAGACCAGACAATTTAGAACACATTTTTCAAGTAAAAAAACTATAGAAATGATCCCTGTATGTCACTGTACAAAATGTGTAAAGGTCCCACATAAGTGAATTGTTGCCCACTGTAAGAGACAATCAGAAATGGGGAGTTCAGGGAGAAATCAGAGGAGATCAGAGATCGATATGAAAAGGCAAGTGGGGGTTAGGTCAGTGATTAAAAGGGGGGGATGGTAAGGTTGAAAAGGCCCAGACAAATGTAGATTTTTTGGGGGAGAGATCTTGGGGAAGGGCTGGATGTTTACAAAATAACTTATTGGAATGGGAGTAAACGCTCCAGAGGCTGTGTGTAAAAACACTCACCTGATAGATCCAGACCTTCTTACCTTGTTTACCTGACAAGTTTCCCAAGCTCTGATACACTGCAGGAAAGGATGTCCTGAGGCATGGTACATTGGGGAGAACGTGCAGACTCTATGACAACAGATGAATGAACACCGCTCGACAATCCCTATGCAACAGTGTTCTCTTCCTTTGGCGAACACTTCAGTGGTCACGGGCATTCGGCCTCTGATCTTCGAGTAAGCGTTCTCCAAGGCGGCCTTCACGACACATGACAGCGCAGAATCACTGAGCAGAAACTGATAGCCAAGTTCCACACACATGAGGATGGCCTCAACCAGGATCTTGGGTTCATGTTGCATTATCTGTAATCGCCACGACTTGCCTGGGCTTGCAAAATCTCACTAACTGTCCTGGCTGGAGACAATTCACATCTCTTTAACTTGTGCTTAATGCTCTCTCCACTCACGTTGTCTGTACCTTTAAGACTTGATTAGCTGTAAAGACTTGCATTCCAATCATCATTATGTAAATTGAGTTTGTGTCTTTAAATGCCCTGTTTGTGAACAGAACTCCCACTCACCTGATGAAGGAGCAGCACTCCGAAAGCTAGGGGTATTTGCTACCAAATAAACCTGTTGGACTTTAACCTGGTGTTGTGAGACTTCTTATGAGGTTTCCCAAATGCAGGGAAATGTAACTAACATGATGTGAAAAATAAAATCATTGTAAACAATATTTAAACAGGGAAGTGCAAAGGTTCAGGGCAGGAACTTTTCCCTATTCAGATTTTTAACAATTTACCTTCCCAACTTAAATCCACTCATATTGGCACTTAATCTGCAGCAAAATTAATTTCCATTTACTAAATGAAAGGGAGCACATAATTTTGTTAAAAATCAATCACAATTAACTAACATGTTTGAAGACCTGATGGTGAGGGACCTATGGTTGACATTGTTACATAAACCTTGAAAAAGCATTGGGCGCAGCACCACATTCTTTTTAAGTGCATCATCGCAAACACTTTGATGATGATGATTGCAGAGTGGGTGGAAAGATTCCCTGGACAGATTATCGGACCATTGAAACACAACATGACCATTACCTCTGTCACTAACAAGTCCTGATGTGAGACTTGAAACCAGAGCTTCTGGTCCAAAGATAGCAATACAACCACAACGCCACAAGACTACTGAAAGAATCAGATAATAAAATGGAAGTGATGGGATAAAGGAGATGGTGGCAGTGTGGATATTATATGAGCTGAGGTACGTAAAGCAGAGTAAGGGGTGAATGATTGTTCCTCAGTCTGAAGAGTAACATACCAACATCTTTAAGAATCTCTGGTTAGCTCCTTGTTGTGTCTAATTTTGGACATGAGGAGGGAAGGGTGGGAGGGGAGAGACAGGGATAGGGGGAGGGGGAGGAGAAGGGGGAGGGAGGAGACGGGGTTGGGAGAGGAGGGGGAGGGAAGGGGGGGAGGGAGGGGCGGATGGGAGGGGGTGGGAGGGGAGGTGGCACTATTCTAGACAATGCATCAGCTTTACATTGATTTTAAGTCTGGTAGGCAGACAAAATCAAAGCCTATCTCTGCATTTAGGCTACAGGTAAAATGGATACTGGAGACTTTGGATTCAAATTCCACTGCTTACTGGAGTCTAGCTCTGAGTTGTTCAGATTGGGTGACCCTGACCTATACAACAAAACCAGATACGATTTACGGTGAACCACCAAAGATACCACGAGGCAGTATCAGACTAAGCTAGAGTCCCAAGCAAGCCACATGGACTCCCATCGTCTGTCACAAGGTCTGCACAACCGGCTACGAGATGAATTCATATAAAATCGCTGACAACAATGCACCCTTTCCCGATGAGCTCAGCACGTTCTATGCCAGTTTTGAGCAAGAGGTCAGCAAGAAGTTGTCATCCGCTCCTACAGTCTTGGTTGAACCAATATCTGAGGTCACCATTGCAGATGTCAGATTGGCCTTCTTGACAGAAAATGAATGGCCCAGATAGGGTCTCTGGCCAAACACTCAGATCCTGTGCAGACCAGCTGGCAGGATATTTACAGACATCTTTAACCTCTCATTACAGCCCCAGCTTTGACAAAGGATCATCTGGACTCAAAATGTCAGCTCATTTCTCTCCTTACAGATGCTGCCAGACCTGTTGAGATTTTCCAGCATTTTCTCTTTCGGTTTCAATTCCAGCATCCGCAGTAATTTGCTTTAATAAGGGTCACATGGCATGGGTGACCAATCAGGACTCAGGGTGTGGAAACACCCCATGGTAGGAGAAGCTCCTGGGCAGAGACATCTTGGGAGCCAGTTATAGCCATGAGGAGCTGTACAATTCTTATTAATAAATACTTTTTGTGTTCATTGCAGTCTGTTCCACCCACTATGATTCCTGCAATAGGCAGGCGTGGAAAATTTACCCATATATTTCATACTCTATCTAGGCATAATTTTATGTAGCAAATGTAATCTGCCCCTCCTAAGCATTTTCCAACACAAGGGATAACAGCACATGCTCTGTATGGAGAAACAGCACATACTAGTTTATTCTTTTTGGACATATTGTTATGTTGAAGCATTGCACCATCTATCCATTGAACTTGTACACTTTGTCACGCTGCATTATCCGATTCCACAGAACACCCTTTCTGAAGAGTTCATTCAATAAGATACAATAGTCTTGTCAAATTTGATAAGAACTTATTGCAGTAAGTCACACAGCCCAAAGAATTTGTGAATTCAGCGATATTCTGAGAGTGTGGGATGTTTCTTATTGCTTGAACTATAATCTTGGTAGAATGTAACATGTACTTATCTATCTACCCTGTCACCCAAATAACCTCCAAGCTTTTGAAACATTTCACATTTGTACACCTTCACTCAAACTCCTTTTTCAGTCAATGATCACGGGGTTTGCTGATTTGAGGCTTCAATAAGTATTTCATTTAAATAGCACACTGCTGCCTGAATTTCTTGCTCAATTCGTTTCATTGCCATTTGGACAATTCCAGGGGTTGAAGAAACACCAAACTGTGAATAAGAACAAAGAACAACACAGCACAGGAAACAGGCCCTTCGGCCTAACAAGCCCGTGCCGCCATTTTAACATTCAGTGAATGCCTCTTCTACCTTCTTCTACCTATGACTTTTCTCTATGCCAGATTTGGTGAGGTCTAATTTAGGGACAATTTGTTAACACCAATCAGCCTAAAAGCACGTTTTTGGGGTGTGGGAGGAAACCGGAGCACCCGGGGAAAACCCACGCAAGCACGGGGAGAATGTGCAAACTCCCACAGACACCGACCCAAGTCGGAGATCCGACCCAGGTCCATGTATCTGCACAGCAAACAGTGATAGTCACTGAGCCGTCGTGTTGCCCATCAGTTAGTCCAGTTTATGCGTTCACTAACGACGTGAAGCACTAGGCAGCTCCCGAAGCAACATCCAAGAGCAGCCCTCACGTGACCCACTGCGTGTATGCCCCTTGTCGGCCAACAAGGCGGACTGAATCACCTGTAGATGTAAAAAAAGAGACATTAATAAACATAATAAACATACACAGCTTATACAGACATTAATGGAAGATCTCCAGAAGCTCAAACGTAAGAGACAGGTGAGCCATAAAATGTGTTGGACGGCCCATAGGAATCTATTGACTCCCAGGAACGTCCTAAGGCTCTTGACCCTTATTTAGAACATTCTTTTGTATCCCTCCGTCTCTAGTCTGCTCATGTGCCTATCTAGGTAAGCCTTAAACAACTCTAGCGTGCCTGCCTCCACCACCCTACTTGGCAGTGCATTCCAGGCCCCCACAACCCTCTGCATGAAAAACCTTCCTCTAACATCTGAATTATACCTCGCCCCTCTCACCTTAAGCCCATGGCCCCTCGTGATTTTCGTGTCCAACCTGGGAAAAAGCTTCCTACTGTTCACTCTATCTATACTCTTCATAATTTTATACACCTCTATTAGATCTCCCCTGCATTCTCCGTTTTTCCAGGGAGAACAGCCCCAATTTGCCCAATCTCTCCTCATAGCTAAGACCTTCCGTACCAGGCAACATCCTGGTAAACCTCCTCTGCACTCTCTCCAGGGTCTCCACGTCCTTCCGGTAGTACGGCGACCAGGACTGGACGCAGTACTCCAAATGCGGCCTAACCAACGCTCTATACAACTGCAACATTAGACTCCAGCTTTTATACTCTATACCCCTTCCTATAAAGGCAAGCATACCATAAGCCTTCTTCGCCACCTTCTCCACCTGTACTGCCACCTTCAAGGACTTGTGCACTTGCACACCTAGGTCCCTCTGCGTTTCTATACTTCTAATAGTCCCACCATTAATTGTATAACTTCCCCCTACATTATTCCTTCCAAAATGCATCACCTCGCATTTATCTGCATTAAATTCCATTTGCCATTTCTCTGCCCAATTTACCAGCCTATCTATATCCTGCTGTATTGTGTGACACTGCTCATCACTATCAGCAAGTCTAGCCACCTTCGTGTCGTCTGCAAACTTGCTGATCACACCAGTTACTCCCTCTTCCAAATCATTTATGTATATTACAAATAGCAAAGGTCCCAGTACTGAGCCCTGCGGCACACCACTAGTGACAGACCTCCAGCTAGAAAAAGACCCCTCCACCACCACCCTCTGTCTCCTGTTACTAAGCCAGTTCTCAATCCATCTAGCCGCCTGTCCTTGTATCCCATGAGCCTTAACCTTTTTCACCAACCTACCATGAGGGGCTTTGTCAAGCACCTTACTGAAATCCATATAAACGACATCCATGGCTCATCCCTCATCAACCGTTTTTGTCACCTCCTCAAAAAATTCTACCAGATTTGTAAGGCACGACCTCCCCTTTACAAATCCATGTTGCCTGTCACTAATGAGATTGCCATGTTCTAAATGCGTATACATTCTATCTCTAAGAATCCTCTCCAACAATTTCCCTACCACTGACATCAAGCTCACCGGCCTATAATTGCCCAGGTTATCCCTACTACCCTTTTTAAACAACGGTACCACATTCACTATCCTCCAGTCCTCTGGGACCTCACCTGTGTCCAAAGAAGAGACAAAGATTTGCATCAGAGGCCCAGCAATTTCATCTCTCGTCTCCCTAAGCAGCCTAGGATAAATGCCATCAGGCCCCAGAGATTTATCAGTTTTAATGCTACCTAAAAACCCTAACATTTCCTCTCTTGTAATGGATATTTTCTCCAACGGATCAACAATTCCCTCCAAGACACTTCCAGACAACAAGTCCCTCTCCTTCGTGAACACTGATGCAAAGTATTCATTCGGGATCTCCCCCATTCCCTTGGGCTCTAAGCATAGTTCCCCTCCTCTGTCCCTAAGAGGACCAATCTTTTCTCTAACCACCCTTTTGTTCCTAACATATGAGTAAAATGCCTTTGGATTTTCCTTAATCTTGTCTGCCAAGACCATTTCGTGCCCCCTTTTCACCCTTCTAACTCCCCGTTTGAGTTCTCCCCTACTCTCTCTGTATTCCTCCAAAGCTCTCTCCATTCCCAGTTGCTTGGACCTAACATACGCCTCTCTTTTCTTCCTGATCAAGTCCCCAGTGTCCCTAGTTATCCACGGCTTTCTAATCCTACCTTTCCTATCCTTCCTCTTAACAGGCACATGTCTGTCCTGTAACCTTAACAGTTGTCCCTTAAAAGACTCCCAAATGCCAGACGTGGACTTACCCTCAAACAACCTCTCCCAATCAGTGGAACTCCACGCGAATGCAATGGTCCCACTCTGTCAGTCTCCCAATCACTGGCCAGCTCAATCACTGGCCAGCCCAGGACCCCCACAGTGCTGTCACCCCAGCACCCTCACAACCTGATCAAAGCCCCGACCCATTCACGGGCCAGTTCCGACCTCCCCCTTGTCGCGGAGTGCCTCAATTTCCAGAGACCCCTGCAACAGTAACAATCTCTCCGCCCCCAGCACAGCCCTGCCCCCTGGGAGGCAGACCCCACCTCTCCCTCAGCCCGCTCCACCCCCCGGCAGACCAGCCCCAGCCCTCCCACCCTCCACCTAGCAGCCCATCCCAATCGCTAGCCTCCCTTCAACTTGATTGATCCATGACAGAGTGACAGCGGAATCGCCACCCCCAGCGATTGCCCTCAGGCCCAGCTCCCGGCTGGCCCTGCCTCTAGGTACCACCCCCAATAGGTCCTGCCCCCTTGGCACATCCCGAAGCCCAGTGGGTAGTGCCAAGGTGCCCTGGAGTATGGGCACTTTGCCCCTTGGGCATTTCCAGAGTCCACATGCCCAAGGGACACCACCTCCCTGCCACCCAATCCTTTGGGGCAGGCTCCTGTTTGACCCCCTTCACTCCAGTGGAGTCTTCTGCTAGTTCCACAAAAGTGGGGAGCCACTCTAAACCCTGCTAAAGTGAAATTGTACTGATAGTGTGGGAGACGCGATTGGGCCCAGAGGCTTCAGTGCCGGGCCCAGTAAACACTTCCAAATTACATGAAAATGAAATTAAAATTAGTTACCTGCTGGCTTCTAGTCTGGTCCCAACCGTGCCTGAATCCATGGGAGATGCGCACGTGGCGTGAACACATGCGCGAATTCCACAAATCGGCGCACGCGGGATTCTCCCAAAAAATTAACGGGTCAGGATGGGAGAATCACAGCCATAGAGTTACACAGCACAGAAAGAAGCCCTTCAGCCCATCTGTACCAGCCACCAAGCACGTATTTATTCAACGCCCTTTTTCCACTGCTTGGTCCATAACCTTAAATGTAGTGAGGGTTTCCGCCTCGACCACCCTTTGAGGCAGTGACTTCCAGATTGCCACTGACCTCTGGGTGAATATGTCTTTTTTCAAATCCCCTCTAGATTTAATTACTCCCATTGACATGAGAGATAATGTTCTCATTCCCAAGTGTTTTCAACTCTTACTCTAATTTCTCTCTTGGAGCACAGAATACTTGATAAGGTCTCCAGTAAGCTGGTCTTGTGTTCCCCTGAACCCATACATTGGCCTTGTATCCTTGCCAGCATCACAAACACCTCAGCGTCCTTATCAATGGTGATGTGTACTTCGCTTCCACACGAGAAAGCTCTTTCCAGTTTAACCTCAGTGCTGCTTCTGAATAAGATTGATTTTTCATTCAATTTTTGAATTTTTCACATTACTTGTTAGACCTGACTGGAACAGACTCATTTTTAATTCTGGGACTTTCCTCTCCTCTGTAACTTGTAACGCTATGGTGTGGATTTTACCCTTGCAGTATTCCTGAATTCAGCACAGCTGGAACTGGATGTAAAACCCATTCACAGCCAAGATAGCGAGATTATGTCAGCTGGCAAATTAAGATCCCCCGTTGTCAAACGTAATGACTGAATGGCCTTTCAATGTGTGCAAGAGTGGCTGGGTCTAATGGGTATGGAGTTATAGAGTCATAGAGGTTTATAGCATGGAAACAGGCCCTTCAGCCCAATTTGTCCATGCTGTCCTTTTATTTAACCACTAAGTTAGCCCCTGTTGCCCACATTTGGCCCATATCCCTCTATAGCCATCTTACCCATATAACTGTCTAACTGATTTTTAAAAGACAAAGAGATACAGCTGGATGTTTAGAAACAAAGGGAGCAACTCCCCAGACACTGCCAGGGAATGCTGAGGGAGCTGTCAGCAACCATTATAATAATATGCCTGTTCTATGGCTGCCGCCTCAGCATCCAGTGGCCATGGAAGGCGGGAGGCAAGTCATGTGGGCATTCTGCACCACCCCGCCCCTTCCCCACCCTCAAGGTCAGTGTGCACAATGTGGTTCACCACATGTGGCTTCTGTGCCTCAAAATGTTGGATGATCTTTTGCAGATGGCATGGACCTATGTGGAAAGGTGTAGCTGGCTGTCCGTTCCTTGGGATGCTTAGGGGTATTAGAGTGTGTGTATCAATTGGCACTGAGACCATCCCCGCCAAGGCTGGAATTTCAGCATGTTTGGTCTCAGTGCAGTATAGGGCGAGGTATGTCACTGTGAAATATCCTGAGGTGGACACAAGCTGTAATAGATTGGCAAGTTGGAACATTAATGATGAATTCTCTTTTTCCTTGTCAGAAGCGAAGTCATAATGCTGTGCTGAATATTAGGTGGTGCCATTAGTAATCTGTATGTCCTCAGCAGACATGACAGCAATGCCTTGGAGCTGAAGTGCCACTTGCCAGCACATTCCTCGGGTCATGGTGAGGCGGGGGTCTCCGATGAAGGTAAGACCATGCTGAGACTGAGGTAGATGACCAGCCTCTGGAGATATCCATCAGGCATCAGATGCTGGATGTCTAGTGAGATATTTGTGTGGTGAGCAGGTTAGACAAAGAAGAACCAGTGGATATTATCTAGTTGGATTTTCAGAAGGTCTTTGACAAGGTGCTGCACAGGAGGCTGCAGAGCAGGAGCCCATGGTGTTAGAGGCAAGGTACTAGCATGGATAGAAGATTGGCTGACTGGTAGAAGGCAGAGAGTGAGGATAAAAGGTGAAGAGTCTTTTTCAGAATGGTAGCCAGTGACTAGTGGAGTTCCACAGAGTGTTAGGACCACAACTTTTCACTTTATACATCATAGATGAAGGAACTGAGGGCATTTTGGCTCAGTTTGCATGCTACAAAGATAGATGGAGGGACAGGTAGTGTTGAAGAGGTGGGGGGGGCACGGAAGAACTTGGACAGGTTACAAGAGTGGGCAAAGAATTGGCTGATGGAATACAACATGGGAAAATGTGAAGTTATGCACCTTGATAGGAACAATAGAGGCATAGACTATTCTCTAAATGAGGAGCCAATTCAGAAATTGGATGCACAAAAGAACTTGGGAATCCTGGTTCAGGATTCTCTTTAAGTTAATTTGTAGTTTGAGTTGGTAGTTAAAAAGGCAATGCAATGTTAGCATTCATTTTGAGAGGACTCGAATACAAAAGCAGGGATGTACTGCTGAGGCTTTATGAGGCTCTGGTCAGACCCCATTTGGAATATTGTGAGCAATTTTGGGCTCTGTATCTAAGGAAAGATGTGCTGGCCTCAAAAAAAGTTCTGAGAAGGTGCACAAGAATGATCCTGGGAATTAAGACAATAAATGGAGCAGAATTAGGCCACTCAGCCCATCAAGTCTGCTCTGCCATTCAATCATAGCTGATAATTTTCTCATTCCCATTCTCCTGCCTTTTCCTTATAACCCTTGATCCCCTTATTAATCAAGAACCTATCTACCTCTGTCTCAAAGACACTCAATGACCTGGCCTCCACAAAAAATTCCATAGGTTTATCACTCTCTGGCTGAAGAAATTCCTCCTCATCTATGTTTTAAAGGATCATCTCTTTAGTCTGAGGTTGTGTCCTCTGGTTCTAGTTTTTCCTATAAGGGGAAACATCCTCTCCAGGTCCACTCTATCCAGGCCTCACAATATCCTGTAAGTGTCAATAAGACCCCCCCTCATCCTTCCAAACTTCAACGAGTACAGACCTAGAGTCCTCAACCACTCCAAATACGACAAGTTCTTTATTCCAGGGATCATTCTTGAGAACCTCCTTGGGACCCTTTCCAAGACCAGCACATCCTGTCTTAGATATGACACCCAAAACCGCTCACAATATTCCAAATGGGATCTGACCAGAGCCTTATATTACCTCAGAAGTAAATCCCTGCTCTTATATTCTAATCTCCTTGACATGAATGTTAACATTGCATTTGGCCTTCCTAACTGTCGACTGAACCAGCACATTAACCTTAAGAAAATCTTGAACAAGGCGTCCCAAGTCCTGTAGTGCTTCTGATTTCCTAAGCATTTTCCCATTTAGAAAATAGTCTATGCCTCCATTCCTCCTTCCAAAGTGCATAACTTCACACTTTTCCACATTGTATTCCATCTGCCATTTCTTTGCCCACTCCCCTAGCCTGTCTAAGTTCTTCTGAGACCCCCTGCTTCTCCAATATTATCTGTCCCTCTACATATTTTTGTATCTTTTGCAAACAGTGCCCTCAGTTCCTTCTTCCAAATTGTTAATGTATGTTGTGAAAAGTTGTGGTCCCAGCACTGACCCCTGAGGCACACCACTAGTCACCGGCTGCCATCCTTAATCTCAATGCTCTGCCTGCTACCAGTCAGCCAATTCTCTATCCATGCCAGGGTCTTACCCTTAACACCATGGGCTCTTAGCTTATTTAACAGTTTCTTATGCAGCACCTTGTCAAAGACCTTCTGGAAATCTAAATAAATCACTGGTTCTCCTTTATCTGACTTCCTTGTTAGCTCTCAAAGAACTCTAACAGATTTGTCACTCATGACCTCCCCTTAATGAAGCTGTGCTGACTCAGTCCTATTTTATCATGCATTTCCAAATCCACCGCGATCTCATCTTTAACAATGGACTCTAAAATCTTGCCAATGACCGAAATCAGGCTAACCAGCCTACAATTTTCTGTCTGCTGTCTCCTTCCCTTCTTAAACAGCAGTTTACATTAGCTATTTTCCAATCCTCTAGTACCCTCCCTGCCTCCAGTGATTCCATCAAAGATCACCACTAATGCCGCCACAATTTTCTCAACTATCTCTTTTAGAACCCTAGGGATTTATCCACCTTCAGGCATTTCAATTTCTCCTTAGTGATAGCCACTGCACTCATCTGTGCCCCCTGATTCTGTTAGAGTTCTGGCAGCCCACTGGTGTCTTTCACCGTGAAGACTGATGCAAAGCAACTATTCAGTTCCTCTGCCATTTCTTTGTTTCCTATTATTACTTCTTCAGCCTCATTTTCCAGCGGTCTGGTGTCTATCTGTGCCTCTTTCTTACCTTTCATATATTGAAAAATACTGTTCCTATCTTCCTTCATATTACTAGCTAACTTACACTCATATTTCATCTCCCTCCCCCCTCTTATTGCTTTTTTAGTTGTCCTCTGCTTGCTTTTAAAGGCTTCCCAATCCTCTGGCTTCCCACTAGTCCCTGCCACTTTGTATGCTTTTTCTTCTGCTTTTATGCTGTCCTTGATTTCCCTCGTCTGTCATGGATGCCTCGTCTTCCCCTTAGCATGCTTCCTCCTACTTGGGATGAACTTCTGTTGTGCCTCCTGAATAACTCTCAAAAACTCCCGTCAATGCTATTCCACTGTCTTCCCTCTAGGCTCCCTTTTCAATCAACTCTGGCCAGATCCTCCATCGTGTCTTTGTAGTTACCTTTATTTAATTGTAATACTTGTAAAGCTTGAAAAGCTTGACATGTGAGGAGTGTTTGAGGACTCTGGGTCTGTACTGCATGGGGTTTAGCAGAATGAGGGGGGATCTTAATGAAACTTACAGACTACTGAAATGCCAGGATAGAGTGGACATAACATAAGAACATAAGAAATAGAAGCAGGAGTAGGCCATCTAGCCCTTCGAGCCTGCCCCGCCATTCAATAAGATCATGGCTGATCTGTCGTGGCTCAGTTCCACTTTCCCGCCCTCTCCCCATAACCCTTAATCCCCTCGCTTATCAAAAACCCATCCACCCGCGTCTTAAAAATATTTAGCGAGGCAGCCTCCACCACTTCAACGGGCAGAGAATTCCAGAGATTCACCACCCTTTGAGTGAAGAAGTTCCTCCTCAACTCCGTTCTAAACCGCCCCCCCTTTATCTTGAGGCTGTGCCCCCTAGTCCTACTGTCCTTTCTGAGCGGGAAGAGTCTCTCCACCTCTATCCTATCCATCCCATTCATCATCTTATATGTCTCAATGAGATCTCCCCTCATTCTTCTAAACTCTAACGGGTACAAGCCTAGTTTATTCAGCCTCTCCTCATTGCTCAACCCCCTCAACTCCGGTATCAGCCTAGTAAACCTCCTCTGCACTCCCTCCAAGGCCAAAATGTCCTTGCGTAAGTGAGGCGACCAAAACTGCACACAGTACTCCAGCTGCGGCCTCACCAATGCCCTATACAGCTGCAGCAAGACCTCCCAACTTTTATATTCAATCTCCCTCGCTATGAAGGCCAGCATCCCATTCGCCTTCCTGACCACCTGCTGCACCTGCAAGCTGGGTTTTTGCGACTCGTGCACAAAGACCCCCAGGTCCCTCTGCACCGTTGCCATGGAGAAGATGTTTTCATTAGTAGGAGAGACTAGGATCTCAGGGTACAGCCTCAGAGTAAAGGGATGAGGAGGATTTTTTTCAGCCAAAGGGTGGTGAATCTATGGAATTCATTGCTGTAGAAGGCTGTGGACGCCAAGCCACTGATAAGTGACCTGATCATAGGTAAGTTCTTGATTGGTAAGGGGGTCAAAGGTTATGGGGAAAAGGCGGAAGAACGGTTTTGAGAAATATATCAACCATGACTGAATGACAGGGCAGACTCAACAGGTCGAATGGCCTAATTCTCCTGTTGTATTTAATGGTCTCATGGTCTTAACTTTAACACTGAGCATACAGCCGTGCTCCTGAGAGGGTTTTGATCCTCTGGGAGAGGCAGCTCCAGGAGCTGAATCGGGGGTTCCAGGGCTCGCACTCAGACCTGCAATCAACACACCGTCAGGAGGTCACTGTCAGTCTGACGGATGGATGAGACACCTTGTCTCTCTGCTTGGTGCCTGTACATCAATGGTGAAAATGGATGGAAGTCCAGACATACCTCATGCTGCCTGTCATCTCTGTGACTCCTCTCAGGGTGCTCTGGACAAGGGCACCAACTCTTCCATCCCTCTGCCAGTGCATGTTGCGTCTGATAATGCAATGATGACTGAGGAGTGTCCAGCCTTGAGGCTGGTCTCACCCTTGCAGACAGAGACTGCTCATCCTTTGGCAGCCTGAGGACAACTGCCAAGGTCAGAAAGGTTAACAGGCTGCTTCCAATGCTACTGCCAACAGGGGTGGTGGGCATCAAGACATAGCAACATGGACATAAGCTGAAGCCACTTTGAGTACAAGAGGGGTGTGGCACATTGTGTCCATTATTTTGCAAATGGTACTCGGAATGGCAACTGCCATTGGCATGAGGAAGCATCAATTTCTTGGATATCTGCCTGATATTTGCAGGGTCGGAGCATCCCTGGTGTCCCTCCCTCACTGGCCCCACTGATGGTTTCTGTAGCATCCTCACCCTACGCCTCCTCAGGTTCTTCCTCAGGTCCACTGAGTGATCCTCGCTTCTCTGTGGAGCTGCCTCATTTTCCTCAACCTCTACTGAGTTTCCCCCTTGTCAGAGCCAGGTTGTATAGGGTGCAACATGCTCTGACTATGAGAGAGACATGTTCTGGATATGGGGGAACCCAACTATTGCTGTGAAGCTTCGAGCTCTCTCCAACTCTGTCTAGTAATGGATAAATGTCTGGACATCAGTCACCAGCTAATTGAGACAAATTGCACACATCCCCCACTGAACCTGAAAACAGCTGGAAGTGTAGATGTGAGCGACACGGTGATCTTCAAAGCAGCTGGCATGGAAAAACCACCCACGCAGTTGGAGGTGATTTCTGGACCAATCATGTGGCACATTGCTGTTACCGTGTCTCCGCAGTGGCGGAGCCTCCTGTGACAATGGCCGCCAGACATTTGGAGGTAGTTGGTGTGCTGTTTGTACATTCTAGTCACTGGGCAGTTATGTCTATGGAGGACCTTCCTGTCGTGGCCTCCCTGCTGCCCCTGCACCAACTGAACCCACGCCTTGCCTCTTAAAGGATTCTTCCTGGGATGCTAGCCATACCCATCTCCCTCCTCTCCCTCCTGTCACTCTCCTTTCTCTTCAGATCAGTCCCAGCAGCAGAATACCCTTTCCCCATTGGATCAGATGCAGAGTGCCAGTGCCTTGCAAATGAAGGATTGCTGTTCTCTAATCCTTAGGAGAACTTTCCAAGGAAGATAAGGTCCTGAAAGACAGTGAGGCAAGTTTCAAATACTGCTGAGATCCAAAGAAACTCTGGGACAACTCTTCAGTCACACTTAGCAATGACAGAGAAAGTGTCTGTGCTCGGAGGACCTCTTAATCCTACCTTTAGATGAGGAAAAGACAAAATTCTGTTTTCTGCCCATCTGCTTTGCCCATGGGATGAAAAATCACATGAGCAGTGTGAAATTATTGTCTCTTGCCTTATCGATGGCTTTAAGTGGCCCTTTACCTATCGGTGGGCATACATCTGACTCAGGCATGCATCTGCAAACCTCAAAATTGTGTGTATACATTTAACGCCCGGAAGCACACCCAATCCCATTTAATGCTTGAGTTTTTGACAAAGAGTCATCTGGACTCGAAACGTCAACTCTTTTCTCTCCTCACTGGGCAATTGACTCCTTGTTCCAAACAGCTGGCTTGGGACTATAGTGTTGCTCAAATTTGCAAAAGATCTCCACCAGCGGTGTGTCTTTTGCCTTCAGTGGGGCAAACAACTTCTTGAGCATTTTATATATCTCTGGATCTTGTTCAATTTGAAATATTGTCCTTTTCCTACTGCCTGATTAGTGTCCAGATTATCAGGAATATAGTGGTGAAATAGATCTCTAGCCATTCCACATACTCAAAAGACTTTCAGTCACATCTGTACTTTCTCAGTTGCCCAATAATTAATACCTATTGATACCATTTTCAAAACTCAGTCCACCCAAGTGTACACACAGTCTTTCACTAAGACTGGGTTTTATAAGTATTTCTCAACAAAAAAAGTTCACAATTCCTTTACTGGTTTGCTGGAAGCTTCTCCACCCCAAATTTGTTCAGTTAGGAAATCAATCCCAACTTGCTGCTAGATTAATACTGCTGCAGGGCAGAAGAGACAGTGTGCAGCACAAGGAGTTCAAAGAATCCAACTGAAAAACTAGTTTGACTATATATACATACATACACAAATGGCCACAAGAGAGTGCTATTACCTTTCAGGACCTACCACACCACTTCTGTAAACTTCTGCAACTTGAAAAAAAACAACAAAATTCTTATAGTATCAAAGCTTAAATCAGAAGACACTAGCCACCAACTAACTAATCATTAATTGATGATTCATTTGATAGCAATGTTAGAGATCTTTCCTGTGTTTGGCAATGTCAATAGAGAGAGCAACAGCTGGAGTATTGTGTCATGTTATGAATTCGTTTCAATGATGAGATCTTGAGAATTGCAGATTTAAACATGGATCATTTATCATAAGTCTTTAACTATTTACAGATCCCAGGTTACTGGTGTGCATGTTGTAGCACACCATGCGCCATGGTTCCAACTGTAACTTTTTACACCATACTGTGAGTGAGCATTTTTACATCACAATGGGATTCAGGCACACACAACATAATACAATATCTCCCTTCTCAAAATAACATTTCCTCCCTTCCAGTGGATTATAAATATTTGTGATACAATCTATACTTGATATCTCTTCTCCCCACCTCAAATCTCTGACTATAAAAACTCAGGCAGGCTTGAGGTTTGACAATTCTTCCACATGTCAGACTTTCACATTTGGTAACAGTACTCTGTGTTACTGGGAGTTGGCTATCTCCATTTGATTTGTTTTTCCTGTTCTTTGGAGTTGTGTTTCACTTGAATAACTCAGTTGTTTTTGTTGGACACTATGAATTTGACCCAATATTCTGAAGGGAATGTACATTCAATTCATTCCTAGATTGTTTTTTTTCTTGTGATGTCTACTGTGTTCTTGCCAGATGTGAACATTTTGCAAATGGAACCACCATTTCCACTTGTTTCCAATTTCCAGCCAAATGCTGTTTGTTTGCTGTATTATTTTCAAATCATTTTTCCAGCTTAAGAATCTTCTCATTCAGCTCAATGGTTCTCAGGATCTTTGAGACATCCAGTGCTATTTCTTCCAGTGCCTTGCATTTCAGCGTCGGATTTACACTATCTAATCTTATTTCTATCAATTTTTTCTCTGTCAGCACTAGAACTTTGTCCTTGTTTTTCATTGTTGTTTCACTGTTGGCCAGGACTATCTCCAGTGAAGTCTGAACTTGTTTCATTTCTGTAATGGAGCTTCTCGCAGTTTTGAAACTTCCACGACTTTTTCTTTCACCGCTTCTTCAGCTGTTCAGTCTCATTCTCGTACCTCTTGGCTTCCTCCCGGAGTATTGAACATTGCTGAATCTTCTTTACCAACTCGTCCTTCAGTTTGTTCAGAGTGACATTAAATACATTTTGTTCCCATTCATAGTTTTCCAAAGGAATAAACTTTGTTCTGAGGGATTGTTGCAATGTGTGAAGATTCTTTAACAAGTTTTCCTTTTCTTTGCCAAGTTCACTTGCTTCATCTTGAGCATTCCTGCAATTCAGTAAAGTCTCTTCAAGTTTATTCTGCTGTGCTTCCATTCTGCTGATAAAGACAGTCTTCATTTCTTCATATTACTGAATGATTATGCATTCCTTTTGCATTTGATCTTGAAGGACAATCAACTTTCCTTTCAACCGTTCAGTTTCCTGACGACCTTTAGATACAAAGCAGCTTGTAGTACCTTAAGAACATAGAATTCCTACAGTGCAGAAGGAGGCCATTCAGCCCATCTAGTCTGCACCCAGGCCCTACCCCCATTTCCCTACATATTTACCTGCTAATCCCTCTAACCTACGCATCTCAGGACTCTAAGGGGCATTTTTTTTTAAGCATGGCCAATCAACCTAACCCACATATCTTTGGACTGTGGGAGGAAACCAGAGCACCTGGAGGAAACCCACGCAGACACAAAGAGAATGTGCAAACTCCACAGACAGTGACCCAAGCCAGGAATCAAACCCAGGTCCCTGGAGCTGGGAAGCAATAGTGTTAACCACTGTGCTACTGTGCCACCCACTTAGAATCATAAAATCATAGAAACCCTACAGTGCAGAAGGAGGCCATTTAGCCATTCGAGTCTGCACTGACAACAATCCTACTCCAAATCCTATCCCCACACATTTACCAATCCCTCTAACCTACCCATCTTGGGACACTAAGGGGCAATTTAGCACAGCCAATCAACCGAGTCCACACAACTTTGGACTGTGGAGGAAACCTATGCAAACATGGGGAGAACATGCAAACTCCACACAGGCAGTGACCCAAGCCAGGAATCGAACCTGGGTTCCTGACACTGCGAGGCAGCAATGTTAACCACTGTGTCACCGTATTGCCCCCAGTGTGCCACCATGCCACCCATTATATACATATGTGTATATATATATATATATATATCTGTATATATACTTATTAGCTCCTCATGTTTTTCCATGGCTATGTATTGATTCTTCAAGGATTCTTTCAGGATCACAACTTCTATGTATGCTTTTTCTGCCCGCTTCCTTGCCTCATGCCCATCTGGTTAAGTTTTCCCAACTTTGCTTAGGTTTGCCAACTGTGACACTGAGGATCATTATTTCCTCCTGGTACCTTTGTGTCATCTCTGAAGTTTGTTTATTCCTATGAAAACCTCCACAAGGTCCATGGGTAAATCATTAATTAGTCCTGCTGTGGGGCTCTTTGAGTATGAGTTCACTTGGTAACAGGCAGTGGTCTGCCCAGTCGGAACTCATTACCTGAGCCTTTTATAAAGCAGGCCCAGGACTGGGCCTGCTAAACTGTAATCCTGTGTGTAAACACCATAGTAGTGTTTTAAAGCATTCTTTAATAAACAATGTTCCTTCCCAGTCAATTCACCAAAGATCCTTAGACAGCATCCTTAGACCACTTCTATCTAGAAGGACTATGGGAGGAGATACATTGGAACATCACCACCTGCAAGTTCCCCTCCAAGCCACTCAACCGTCCTGACTTGGAATATTCGCCGTTCCTTCACAGTGACTGGGTCAAAAGCCTGGGATTCCCTCCCTAACAGCATTGTGGGTTAACCACAGTATTGTAGGTAAAAGGATACCTCTGAGACTGTTAATGAGTCAAAGTACAGTAGTTTTATTACAAAAGCTTTTGGAGAGACCTGGCACCTAACAGCAGTTTGCCAGGCTTCTCACTGAACACAAATAAGTGTGGGTATTTACACGTCATGGTTCCCAGCACCAGTCACAACGCAAACTCTGCTATCAGTCAGGACCCGCAGCGCTTCCGTCTTCAGTCACGATGCCATGAGGAAGGGTTATGTTTGTGATATACGCTAGATACAAAATTCATTAAATTCATTAACCTTTCCCATCACCTTCTCAAGGGCAACTAGGGATGGACAATAAATGTTGGCCAGTCAGCAACACCCATGTCCCATGAGTAAACAAAAATGAAGTTGAACTTCCTGAGTCTTTTTGAGTACACTGGAGATGAGGAGCAAGAAAAGTTTTGGACAGCCTTGCCTTCCAATGAACCCAGTAAGACAGTGACGGGGTGATATTGAAAATGCTGCTTTTGGGGGAAACTGGAAACTTATGATGTGGGTGTGGGGATTGGCTCCAGAACACTGAAAGACTGAGATATACAATACAACTTGCTGAATGGGCCACACCTGAAGACCCAGTTTTTAAAACCTGACAATTCAGTCTATCTCTGTGGGGATTATAAATTGATGGTTAACAGAGTTTTCCACTTAAACAGATATCCTGTGTCATGCATAGAAGACTTGTACATGGCCCTCACAATCATGGGCCATATTCTAATTTTTTTTTTAAACTTCAGAACAGCAACAATTCTTTTCTGGGTGACTATTCCTGTTTTTTCAAAACCTTTCTTATTTATTCATGGGACCCGGCTGTCGCTGGTTACCCTGTATTTATTGCACATCCCTAGTTACCTGAGGGAGTTGAGATGTAACCACATTGCTGTGGTTCTGGAGTCACATGTAGGCCAGACCAGGTAAAGAATGGCAGATTTCCTTCTCAAAAGGACATTAGTGAACCAGATGGATTTTTCCAACAATCGGCAATGCTTTCATGGTCATCAGTAGATTCTGAATTCCGGATTTTTTTTTTAATTGAACTCAAATTCTACCATAAGCCTTAGTAGGATTTGGACCCAAGTCCCCAGAACATTAGTGCTGAGTTTCTGGATTAATAGTCTAATCACAATACTGTTAGGCCATTGCCTCAACTCTGCAGGTCAAGGTCCATTTTTCTTTTAAACTTAAAGGGACAGCACTTCTTTAAACTCTGCAGGTTCTTAAAAGTTTGGTCTCTGCCGGCTGATTTTTACAGATTTTTTTTAACTTGCAGGTGCCTTCCAGCTTCTCTATGGATATGCTGAGGTGTGGGACTGCCACCTGTTATATCAGTAAGTGCAGCTTCTTTTTTGTACACTTGCTCACCATCGCATGAACTGTCCAAAATTCTTCACACAGCGTCACTAAGGTCTTGCAATTTAGTGATTTGAAATTTGATTTGATTTAGTGATTTGATTTGATTTATTATTGTCACGTATTGTTATACAGTATTGTTTCTTTTGCACTATACAGACAAAGCGTACCATATATAGAGAAGGAAATGAGAGAGTGCAGAATGTAGTGTTACAGTCATAGCTAGGGTGTAGAGAAAGATCAACTTAATGCAAGGTAGGTCTATTCAAAAGCCTAAAGGCAGCAGGAAAGAAGATGCTCCTGAGTTGGTTAGTATATGATCTCAGACTTTTGTATCTTTTTCCTGACGGAAGAAGGTGGAAGATGCCCAGGGTGAATGGGGTCCTTAATTATGTTGGCTGCTTTGCCGAGGCAGCGGGAAGCGCAGGCAGGGTCAATGGATGGGAGGCTGGTTTGACAGATGGACTGGGCTTCATTCAGAACTCTTTGTAGTTGCTTGTGGTCTTGGACAGAGCAGGAGCCATACCAAGGTGTGATACAACCTGAAGGAAGTGTTATTCATGTGTCTTGTGATCTAAGGAGTCTTGTTGTTCAGTGTCACTCAGGGGTCTCATAATGAGCATCCACCACTCTGGTGGATTCTACAACTTCTAAATTTTTAGCAAAGCTTCTTCAACTGATTCTTCATTTTTTTTGTATTAGCTGCACATCTCCCTAGCTGGGCTTCAGGTTTTCATACCTTGGGTAACTGTTCTGAGTTCATCATTTAAAATGTCAGTTTTCATATCATTGCTGGCAATCATGTTGTATTACAAATTTGTTTGGTGTTGCAATGGTGAGATCTTGAGAGTTGTATGTTTAAACAGGAATCATTTATTGTTAGTCTTAAACTAAAGTTTAAGTTTATCAAGTTTATTGATTGGTGTCACAAATAGGCTTACCTTAACACTGCAATGAAGTTACTGTGAAAATCCTCTAGATGCCACGTTCTGGCACCTGTTTGGATACACTGAGGGAGAATTTAGCATGGCCAATGCACCTAGCCAGCATGTCTTTCAGACTGGGGGAGGAGACTGGAGCATCTGGAGGAAACCCAGACATGGGGAGAACATGCAGACTCCACATAGACAGTGACCCAGGAATTGAACACTGCTGTGAAGCAGCAGTGCTAACCACCGTACCACCGTGCCACACTATTTGCAGATCCCAGGTTACTGGCATGCATGGTGTTGCTCAGCTGTTTCCAACTGTCACTAGTTGCCACCAGTTACTTGCAGAACATTGTGTCTCAGGCTAATACCATGTGACTCTATACACCATACAACCTTCTTAACACAATGGGATGCAGGTACACACAGCATCATTGAACTCCAAGATGGCAGCACTGGTATCAAGTCAACATTGGATGCTGACTGACAGCATGATCTGTCTACTCTGCATATTCCAACAGATGTTAGCTGCGTGTGTGCTAACATCTTCAGCAAGATTTGCAGCAGAAGTGTGCGTGTGTGCATTAGACATCACTTTGGTCCTTGAGTGACACGTCTAGCACACAGGTAATGGAGTGGTCTTGAACTAAATTTCACACCCTGGAGAAGCTGGGATTGTTTGCTTTAGAGCACAAAAGATTAAGAGGAAATTTAATAGATGTTTAAATTAGGAGTTTGGATAAATAAGGAGAAATTTCTTTCCCTTCAGATGGGGACACAAATTGAAGGTAAGTAGCAATAGAAGCAAGGTAGGAGTGAGAAAAATATCCTTACACTGTGACTTATCACCTGAAATGTACTGTTTGAAAAGGTATTGCAAGCAGATTCAATCATAACTTTCTAAAGGGAATTGTATGAATGCTTGAAGGGATGAAGCTTCCAGAGTTCTGGGCAAAGAGCTGAGAAGTGGGACGAATCAGATAGTTCCATCAAAAAGCCAACGTATGTACAATGGGCCAAATGATCTCCTTCTGCATTGTATCATGATATGAATGCCCAGTTTCAGGATGGAGCAGTGATTCTGGAGATTTATTCCTTCTGAGGAAGCCAGGGCAGGGAGATGTTGCTGGAGATCCCACAGGCCGCTGCAGGAGAATAGGTCTTTGTCCATCTGCACCCCAGAAGCTTTGAGCTGACCAGCCTACCCCAGGACAGGTCTGAGAAAAAAGGCAGAGTTTTCTCAGAAGATAAGCTGATGTGATAGGCAATTGACAACAGCCGCCAAGCAAAAAGACAAAGAGCAGTCTATGTGCAAATACTCCACACAAGATGCTATTGTATTATCACAGCACTGGGGGTGGGTTAACATTTTCTTTGACCCCATGTAGGCTGAATGGCCTACTCCTGTTCCAATGTATTCCCAATCTCTTTAGCCTGTTTGTTTTTTCTATCTGCCTGCTTGTCTCGCCACCTCAGTGCCTGTCTATCAATCTGTTTATGTGTTTTTCTCTATGAGGAGAGTTCAACCAAGTATCCTGTCCAATAGTTATCCATCGCCATTAGTAAAACAGATAATTGAATCATTTAGCTCATTTCTATTTGTGGACATTAGCTGTGTTTACTATATTATAACTCTGAGTCCGGGCCAAATCTGATTCTGGATGCAGGAAAACACAACCTTCACATTTTCACAGCTCACAAACTGTGCACTTGGGTCATGCATCACTTCACACATCGAGGTCCAGTTTTGCAGTGCAGTTTGTTGGTCTCACTGGTGTTTGTGAAGAGTGTGGGTGTCAGTTAGAAAGCTTGCCTTGGTTTTCCAAACCAGTATCCCAAATTCCAAGACGTTTGAAGCCTCAGATCCTCATCGCAGCCCCATTTCACTCCATGCCCCCTCAGGTTTCCCATACCGGCTCATGCCACATCATCAAGTGCGGTTGATATATCCTTCTGTATATGAGTTTATGTCAATCTCTGACTCTCTTTTTTCTATGTTTGTGTGTGTGCATGTGTGTGTGTGTGTGTGTGTGTGTGTGTGTGTGTGTGTGTGTGTGTGTGTGTGTGTGTGTGTGTGTCTATCTATCTCTCTGTCTGTCACTATCCCTGTTTCTATATGTATCTCTGTCTGTCTCAGTCTCTCTCTGTTTTTACGTGTGTGTCTATCTGTCTCTGACTCTGTCTGTTTCTATGTGTGTGTCTCTGTCTGTCTCTGACTCTCTGTTTCTATGTGTGTAGGCCGGGAGATTTCAGCAGGTCCAAATTAGTGCAATCCATGCTGGGCATCTGGTCCTGAGTGCCTCTCCCATGTTTCTGGCTGTCAGCTCTGTGCTGCAAATAGGTGCGGAGCTGTATCAGGTATGCAGGGCAGGATTTTAATGTTATTTAAATGTGATTAGCAAGCCCCAGACTGAAGTCTCCAAGCCTGCTAGCATCTTCCCTGCCACAGTGAGTAGCTCCTCACTTTCAGGATATTTTGGCCTTGGAGGGAGTGCAGAGGAGGTTTACTAGGCTGATGCCGGAGTTGAGGGGGTTGAGCTATGAGGAGAGGCTGAATAAACTAGGCTTGTACTCGTTAGAGTTTAGAAGAATGAGGGGAGATCTCATTTAGTCGTATAAGATGATGAATGGGATGGATAGGATAGAGGTGGAGAGACTCTTCCCGCTCAGGAAGGACAGTAGGACTAGGGGGCATGGCCTCAAGATAAAGGGGGGGCGGTTTAGAACGGAGTTGAGGAAGAACTTCTTCACTCAAAGGGTGGTGAATCTCTGGAATTCTCTGCCCGTTGAAGTGGTGGAGGCTGCCTCGCTAAATATTTTTAAGACGCGGGTTGATGGGTTTTTGATAAGAGAGGGGATTAAGGGTTATGGGGAGAGGGCGGGAATGTGGAACTGAGCCACGACAGATCAGCCATGATCTTATTGAATGGCGGGGCAGGCTCGAAGGGCCAGATGGCCTACTCCTGCTCCTATTTCTTATGTTCTTACGTTCTTATGAGCTAGCAGCTGGACCCCAGAGTGAAGGGGGCACAATCAGGCCTCCCAATCGCAGTGGGGGGGTACCCTTGGACATTGGCACCCTGGCAGTACCAGCCTGTGCTCCCTGGCACTGCCCAAGGGGCAAGTGCCAATACCCAGGGGGCACTTTGGCACTGCCAATTGGGAATGGGGCAGTGCAAAGAGGGAAAGGAACATGGGGCGGGACCTAGGGACAATCTGTGGGGGGTCTCGCTGCCACACTGCATAGGATTGGTGGGGGAAGGAACGAGGCTAGGGATCGGGCAGGCCTGGCAGAGCGGGGGGAGCATCAGCTGGGGAATCAGCATTGCAAGTGGGGAGAGTGGATCGGGACAGCGGGGGATGGGTTACTGTTGGGGGCCGGAATTAGTGGGGAGGAGGTTGGAGATCGCAGTGGCTTTGAAGAAAGGGGTTGGGTCTGGGCCTGGGAATGCTCGGGAGCCAGCAGTCAAGCCATGGGGTGGGGAGGGAGGGCCGGCAATGTGTGGGTCACAGGTCTGGCCAGCGATCGGGAGGTTGGCAGTGCGGGGCCCTGTGCATGCGCCAATCTTGGGGCTGACAGATCAGTGCATGCGCAATGGCCTATTCAGCGCGATGATTTCAGCCTCTCCAGCAGGAATATGCTCCACCTCCTGAAATATAATGATATTCACCCTGGTGACTTCTGTAATGCACGGACCATGGGAGATTCTTCTCTGAACTCCCACTGAAGAAACACACGTGAATTACTCCAGTTTTCCTGCAAATTCGACACTTAGAATTTTTTTGGGAGAATCCTGGCCATGATCTCCCACCAACAAATCTGTGCTGACTATCCCTGACATAATCCTTTCCTTTTCCAGATGTTGATTAACCCTGTCCCTCAGAATTTTTCCAATCATTTGACGTTAGACTAACTGGCCTGTAATTACCTGGCTTAATCCTGCTGCCCTTCTTGAATAAAAATGCCACATTGGCTATCTGCCAATTGTCTGACACTTTACTTGTGGCCAGCAAAGATTTAAATATATCGGTCAGGGCCTCTGCAATCTCCTCCCTTGTCTCCAATAGAAGCCTGGGAGACATCTCATCAGGCCCTGGGGATTTATGCCTGCAAAAATAGCTAATACCTCCTCCTTATTAATATTAATGTGCTCTAAAACTTCATCATTCCAACTGAAATCTTCAGTTGCAATGTCTTTCTCCTGAGTAAATACAGATGAAAAATATTAATTTAAGACTTCACCGCATCTTCTGGCTCCATGTCACAGATTGCTCCTTTGGTCTCTAGTGGGCCCCACTCTTTCCCTAGTCATCCTCCTTAATATGCTTATAAAAGGCCTGGGATCTTCCCCTAATCTTAACTCCCATGATATTCCATGGCCACTCTTTTCCCTCCTAATTTATTTTTAAGCCCTCCTCTGCACACTCTATTCTCCTGAAGGCCCTCCCCTGTTTTTAGTGCTCAAAACCTACCATATGCTTCCTTTTCTTCTTTATCAAACTCTTGATATCCCTTGACAGCCAGCATTCCCTGGATTTGCTGTCCTTGTCCTTTACTCTTAGAGGAGTACGTTGGCCCTGAACTGTCACCGTTTCACTTTTAAAAAACTTCCACCTTCTAAATGTAGATTGACCAGCAAGTAGCTGCTCCTAGTCTATGTTTGCCAGATTCTGTTGAATGATGTCAAAATCAGCCTTCCCTTAATTCAGACTGATTTCTGAACTATCTGTATATCTCTTTCCATAATGACTTTGTATCTTGTAGAGTTATGGTCACTATGTCCACTGATACTTCAACAACTTGTCCGACTTCATTCCCTAGGATTAGGTCCAGCACTGCCCATTCCTGGTGGGACTATCTACGTACTGGCACAAAGAAGTCTCTGGATGCATTTTAAAAATTCCACTCCTTCTAATCCTTTCACATTAAGGCGATTCCAGTTAATATTGCTGAAATTGAAATCTCCTCCTTCCATAACCTCCTCAATCTCCCTCTGACTGTTGGGAGGCCTGTAGTATAATCCCAGCAGAGTGATCACTCATTTTATTTTCAAAACTTCACCCAAATGACCTCATTTGAACAGCCTTCCAAGGTGTCCTGCCTCATTACTGCAGAGATGATCTCTTTCATCAATAATGCAAAACTCCCTCTTTTCTCACATTCCCCCACAAACCACCCCCCTGCCCATCCCCCATGCCCATCACGGCTGAAACTTCTTTACCCTGGAATGTTGATTTGCCAGTAACTGCCCTTCTTTCCAGCGTGTCTTAGTGATTGCAGCAATATCGTATTCCCACATGCTGATTTAAGTTCACCTGCCTTACCAGATAGATCCTCGCATTAAAATAGATGCCATTTAGCCTTCCAATTCTCCCATGTGCCTTATCATGCCTATGTCTTCTCGCCTACTGGACAAATCTAGTTTTTCTTCTATATCTGACTGAAG
Source organism: Carcharhinus amblyrhynchos (assembly GCF_965287045.1). Taxonomy (NCBI): domain Eukaryota; kingdom Metazoa; phylum Chordata; class Chondrichthyes; order Carcharhiniformes; family Carcharhinidae; genus Carcharhinus; species Carcharhinus amblyrhynchos. The sequence continues at coordinate 62,574,455 of NC_137329.1, forward strand.
CTCATTCCCAATTGTACATCCACTCTGTGTCCCAACCTGCTGCCAAATTGGTTTAAAACTTTCCCAACAGTACGAAGAAACTTATCTTTGAACCTGTTCCGGTTCAGGTACAATCTGTCCTTCTTGTACAGGTCCCACCTAAACCAGAAACTTTCCCATTGATCCAAAAATCTAACCCTCCCCTTCTACACTATCCCTTTAGCTAAGCATTCATCTGACCTATCTTCCTATTTCTGTACCCAGTTGCATCTGGCACCAGATTACAACCTTAGAAGTCCTGCTCTTTAACCTACTACTTAACAGTATCCAAAACAGTGCATCTGTTTGAGAAGGGGGATGAGCACACCTGCACTACCTGCTTTATGTACTACTCACTTCCTGCTGGTCACCCAATGCTTTTTTGTCTGTGCAGCCATTGCTTGCAGTGAGACCAGCACACTAAACTATACGTGTGTCTCCCTGTCTACCTTGGACTCTCTGTTTCTATGTGTGTGTTACCCGTCTCTGATTCAAACTGTTTCTATATGGGTCGCTTGTGTGTCTCTGATTCTCTCTGTTTCTATGGGTGTCTCTGTCTCTGACTCGTACTGTTTCTATGTGTGTGTGTTGCCTGTCTCTGAACCTCTGCTTCTATGTGTGTCTCTATCTGTCTCTGACTCTCTCTGTTTCTATGTGTGTCTCTGTCTGTCTCTGAATCTCTGTTTCAATGTGTGTGTGTCTATCTCGGACTCTCTCTGTTTCTCTGTGTGTCTCTGTCTATTTCTCTAACTCGCTCTGTTTCTTTGTGTGTCTCTATCTCTGACTCTCTGGTTCTATGTGTGTGTGTGTTTGTCTAGGACTCTCAATGTTTCTATGTGTGTCTATCTTGGACTCTCTCTGTTTCTTTGTGTGTCGGTTTGTGTGTGTGTCTCTCTCTCTCTCTCTCTCTTTGTCCGTCACTCTTTTTGTCCCTCATCCCCTCTGTTCCTCTATTAATTGTCTGCATCAACTTTCCACTTTACATCTGTTATAAACTTGGCATCCATCATCCAACACTCTGCTGCTGCTTCCCATTCCCCTCTGACCCCACTAACTTCACAACCTGCCAAGATTTCTCTGTCTTCCACCATTTGTTACCTTTGCAATCTGATTTTCATTTCTTCATCATTGGTGACTCTGCTTCAAGGGTCCTAAGTTCTGGAACTTTCTCCTCTCTGTCTTTTGTTTACTGATGCTTGTGTGACACACACTCAGGAAGTTTTACAATGTTGGAAGTGTTACAAAAGCAATTTGTTGCAACTCTATTTCAGCCACTTTTTCTATCTCTGTTCTTTCCCCCCTCCCTTTCTCTCAATCTCTTTGGTTGTAATTGCTCTATCCCTCCACCTCTAATCTCTGTCGTTTAATCGCACTGTCCCTTAACAATACAACTTCCATAAATACAGGCCCAATAAGACCCATCATTGTGACTTTCTGAAGAGGGAACCTTGTATTGCACACACTGACACAGAGTCATTGTTTGGTGCTTCTGGTGAGTAGCAGGGATGTCTCGTGTAAGGAGAGAGTTTGTTTGGAGTGGGGAAACAGAGAAAGAGCAGAACAAGGTGGTGCTGAAGTGTTGGGGGAGGAGGCCGCCTCATCAGCTAATTTAGTAACCACACAATGCTTTCTTTATAGTTCTGGCTCTTATTCTGAGCCTGTCCAAGCTTCTTCATCGATAAGTGAACAAACAACATTCAGATTGTGTCACCAACAATTTTCACTGGGTGGGGGAAGGGGGTGTCTCCTGACCAGCTGCTGTATCTTTGTCACAAGAACTGCAGAACATAGGGACAGGAGAAGGCCATTAAGCCGCTCAGACCTGAACCCCCTTTCAGTTATATTATTGATCCACATTATAACTTCATTTATCTGCTTTATTTCCACATTCTCTGATACCTGACCAAATATAAATGTAAATCTCAGACTTTGAAAGCTCCAATTGAAAGTTTTGTGGGAGACAGGTGTGGATTTGTCTCCTGCTGTGTGCACAATCAGTTTTCTCTTCCCCAGTGGCCTGCCTTTTCTCTGAGTCTATTCGGTTATATTAAACAGTTTGATTTCAGAATTACAGTACTTCACCTTCTCTCTTTGGTGGAGTCCTGATAGTCTCCAAATTTGGAGGCCCAGCAGGGACACACCCATTTGTCCTCACTAACTGTCTGCTGGCTGGGGCCTGGCACACCCCGCTTACTGGGTTGTGAAGATGCTCTTCCTCCAGCCCAGCAGCAGACACCACTCTCAGTGGCACTGCTGAGATTATTGAGCTGCCAGTCCCCTTATTTGCGACCCATTGGGGTCCATTGGCAAAGTCCTTTGGGTCCATTGACCTCATTGGTTAAGTGTGGCCCTAGGTACTCAGGTTGCTGATATGATAGTCTCCCATTTCTGATTCCACCAGCCTCCACCCCCAGGCCAGGATGCTGCTCATCTGTATGGCTGGCTGCTGAAACCATGTCAAATTTAAAGTTTATTTATTAGTGTTACAAGTATGCTTACATTAACGCTGCAATGAAGTTACTGTAAAAATCCCCAAGTCGCTACACTCTGGCACTGTTTGGGTACACTGAGGGAGATTTTAGCATGGCCAATGCACCTAACCAGCATATCTTTCAGACTGTGGGAGGAAACCGGAGCACCCAGAGGAAACCCATGCAGATATGGGGAGAACGTGCAAACTCCGCATAGACAATGAGCCAAGCCAGGAATTGAACCCAGGTCCCTGGGTCTGTGAGGCAACAGTGCTAACCACTGTGCCACCGTGCCACCCACAATTCCAACATTGCTCATGTTACACACCTGGAAATAGCTTCTGCTGAGATCTGACTTGTTCAGAATAGCCATTAATTAACCAGCAGATGGATCTTGTCCCTCACAAACTCCACTTACCCAGTAAAAAGGCCAATGCTCGCTATCATTTCCAGTCCCAATCCTTATTGATGAATCCCTCCATAGCCTTTCCCCACTTGACCCCAGCAACCTCCTTCTGCGCCACTCTGACACCTGGGCTGGAAATCTACCACCTTGCCTGCCAAGGGATTAACTTGGGCGAAGGCCCCATAATGGAAATCTCTGTTGACCTTGAGTGGGAATTTTCAGTCTCGCTAAATGAGGCCATAAAATCCCATCCATACTCTTAGGGCTTCTCTCTCTCCTTCCCTCACTCCCAAACACACAGCTTCCCTTTTCCTTCCATCTACACTTATTCCTGCTTCCCTACTTTTCTCCATCTCCCTGCCTCCCTCTTTTTCCCTTACTTGCCAGGTTTTTGCTATCCTACCTTCTCCCTCTCTTCTTACCTCTTTTTCTCCCCTGATCTCGCCCTTCCATATCCTGTGTGTGGAGAGTCTGCAGAAGGATCTAGATAGGCTGGGCGAATGGGCCAGGAAATGGCAAATGGAATTTAATGTTGGCAAGTGTGAGGTGGTCCACTTTGGTAGGAAGAATGGTAGGAAGGACTATTACTTACGTGGCGAAAAACTGCAGCAGGCGACGGTGCAGAGGGACCTCGGGGTCCTTGTGCATGAGTCGCAAAAACGCAGCTTGCAGGTGCAGCAGGTGGTCAGGAAGGCGAATGGGATGCTGGCCTTCATAGCGAGGGGGATTGAATATAAAAGTAGGGAGGTCTTGCTGCAGCTGTATAGGGCATTGGTGAGGCCGCAGCTGGAGTACTGTGTGCAGTTTTGGGCGCCGCACCTACGCAAGGATATTTTGGCCCTGGAGGGAGTGCAGAGGAGGTTTACTAGGCTGATACCGGAGTTGAGGGGATTGAGCTATGAGGAGAGGCTGAATAAACTAGGCTTGTACTCGTTAGAGTTTAGAAGAATGAGGGGAGATCTCATTGAGACGTATAAGATGATGAATGGGATGGATAGGATAGAGGTGGAGAGACTCTTCCCGCTCAAAAAAGACAGTAGGACTAGGGGGCACAGCCTCAAGATAAAGGGGAGGCGGTTTAGAACGGAGTTGAGGAGGAACTTCTTCACTCAAAGGGTGGTGAATCTCTGGAATTCTCTGCCCGTTGAAGTGGTGGAGGCTGCCTCGCTAAATATTTTTAAGACGCGGGTTGATGGGTTCTTGATAAGAGAGGGGATTAAGGGTTATGGGGAGAGGGCGGGAAAGTGGAACTGAGCCACGTCAGATCAGCCATGATCTTATTGAATGGCGGGGCAGGCTCGAAGGGCTAGATGGCCTACTCCTGCTCCTATTTCTTATGTTCTTATGTTCTTATGTCCCTCACTTCCCGAATTCCTCTCTCTCTCTCTGTTGCTCTCTTCTACCTCGTTTTGCTGGATAATATATCAGCATTGTATTAAATTATTTCCCTAACTCAGTACGTTTCTCTGAGGGAACCAATAGAATGTGAGAATGAAGGAATGATAACTATCCTGGACATAGTGGTCCTCTCAGTAATTGTGTTCACATTTTTGCTGAGGTTTTAATAATTCTGTGTGCATCCCCCTCCCATACCCTTTGCATTCCAGCCTGGCTAAATCATAGAACACGCATTCTCCAACCACACATTTCTCATCAAAATATTTTTCTGTTGTCCAGCTCACTCTCTGGACAAAGAAAGTGTTTTTTCTGGTTCTGTTCTCCCAGAAGCAACAATTGAGAGCAACAATTTCTCCCAGTTGCATATTATTTCAAACAACCACAACACTGGCATCTACCTGGCAATGTGGAAAATTGCCCAGGTATGTCCTGTACACAAAAACAGGACAAATCCAACACAAACCAATTCCCACCCTATCAGTCTATTCTCAATCATCAGCAAAGTGATGGAAGGGGTCATCAACAGTGCTATCAAGCGGTGTTAATGCAGCCATAACCTGCTCATGGATGCTCAGTTTGGGTTCCACCAGGGTCAATCCTTTCCTTTTATGGAAACCACATTAGCTCAGTAGCTTTGTAAGATTAGCTAGTAACATGTAGGAGGCACTGACCAATCCTATTCCTGGGAATTCTACAAGGCAAATGGCATCCTTGGAAATTCACTTCACTGGAGACATAAGGCCCAAGGCTTCCTCTTCACTGATTGGTTCACCTCAGGGCTCATGTTTGACAAAGAGGCCAGTTCCTACTCTGAGATACACCTCCACTCCAGCACCCTGAGTGACACCTTCCTTTTTCCCTGCCTCTCTTTCTCGAACTCTTTGCTGTCTCTCCTTCTCTTCCTCTTTCTGCTTCTCCATTTCATTCTTTTAGTTATTCTTCTCTTGTTTCTCTCACTTATTCTCTTTGTCTCTGTCCTTTTCTCAACATTCTCTCATGCTTGTTTTCTGACTCATTTTTCTCTCTGTCCCTCACTTTCTTCCTCATTATTTGTTCATTTTTTCTCTCCCTGTTTCTCATTTTTCTCTCTTGCTCTGTCATTTTTTTAACTTGTGTTAGCTGTTGGTACTCTGAGTTGCAAGATTCAGGGTTCAAGTCCCACTCCAGAGCTTGAGTACAAAAATCAAGGCTGACATTCTGGAGCACTACAGAAGGATTGCTGCACTGTTTGAAGTGCCACTTAGATGTGGAAGACAAAGAAAAGCTGTTTCCATTCACTGATAATACAAAGGTTTCATTATTTGAATATAGATTAGATGCAAATACATCTGCAAGTTGTTAGTGCTCTCAAAATCATAGATTTGTTAGGCTGCAGAAGGAGGCCATTCAGTCCATCTTGTCTGAAAGGTTATCGGGAGAAAGCAGGATTAGGTTATTGAGTTGGGTGATCAGCCATGATCGTGATGAATGGCAGAGTAGGCTTGAAGGACTGAATGGCCTCCACCTACTCCTATCTTCTATGTTTCTATGTCTGCACTGGCTTATTGAATAAACAACTTATTTCTATTTCCCTGCCTTTTCCTGGTATCTGCACACCTCATTCCCTGTTGAATGCTTCAATTAAACCTGCCTCCATCACACTCTTAAGCAATGATTTCCAGACACTAACCACTCACTGCATGAAAAAGATTCTCCTCATATCACTTTTACTCATTACTTTAAATCTGTGCCCTCTCATCCTTTCATGAGTGGGAGCAGTTTCTCCAAATCTACTCTGTCCAGACTGGTCATGATTTTGAATATTTCTATCAAGTCTCCTCTCAGCCTTCTTCACTCCAAGAAAAACTGTCCCAATCTCTCCAATTTATCCTCATAACTGAAGTTCCACATTCCTGGAACCACTTGCGTGAATCTATTCTACATTCTCTCCAGTCCCTTCACATTGCTCCGATGCCCAGAGCTGTACACGATACACCAGCAGAGGCCAAACTAATGACTTATATAAATTCAGCACAACCTTCTTGTACTCTCTGCTTTATGAACTGTGCCTCCACCAGCACCTTCAATGATTTATACATATGTATCTCTGCTTGTGCATCCCCTTTAGTGTTGTACTCCTTATTTTGTAATACCTTTTCAAGCTCTTCCTACCAAGATGAATCACTTCACACTTCTCTGTGTTGAATTTCATCTGCCACCTATCTTTCCACTCCACTTGTTTATGTCCTTTTGAAGTAACAGGCTGACATAGTCATACTCACAGAATCATACCCTACAGATAATGTCCCAGACACCATCATTCCTGGACATGTCCTGTCCCATTAGAAATGATGGCACAGTGTCCTCTTCACAGTTCACAATGCTACCAAGGTTTGTATCATCTTTGAAATTGTTCCCTGTACACCAAGGTTTAGGTTATTATTATATATCACCATCTGCCAAAGACCCAATCTGGCAGATATGGCCTTCAGAACCCAGCCAACTGAGTTAGTAGCAGTACTACTGAACCACTCTTGGTGATGGACATTCTGTGCCCTTGAAGAAGAGCATGGCAGTACCTTCCTGTGTCCTGCCCTATATCCCTCAATCAACATCCCCAAAAACATAACCAGATTGCTGCTTGTGGGAGCTTGCTGTGTTCAAATTAACTACTGTATTTCATGTAACAGTGACTACACTTCCAAAAGCAGCTGTAAAATGCTTTGAAATATTTGAGACCTGTGAATAGTGCTATATAAATGCAAGACTTCCTGTCTCCCAACTGTACATCACTGTGCCATCTTTTCTAATGGGATAGGACCAAAGACTGCTACATAAGATAAAGGTGCATGGTGTTACAGGATAGAGGATTGGTTAACTAACAGAAAGCAAAGAGTAGGGGTAAATTGGTGTTTTTCTGGTTGGCGATCAGTAACTAGTGGTGTGCCTCAGGGATCAGTGTTGGGACCGTAATTGTTTATGATTTGCATAGATGATTCGAAGTTGGGGACAAAGTGTAGTGTGTCAAAATTCACAGATAACACTAAGATGGGTGGCAGAGCAAAGTGTGCAGAGGACGCTGAAAGTCTGCAAAGGAATATAGATAGTCTTAGTGAGTTAGCGAAGGTCTGGCAGATGGAGTACAATGTTGGTAAATGTGAAGTCATCCATTTTGGTAGAAATGACAGCAAAATGGACTTTTATTTAAATGGTAAAAAATTGCAGTATGCTGCTGTGCAGAAGGACCTGGGTGTCCTTGTGCAGGAATCTCAAGAAGCTGGTTTGCAGGTACAGCAGGTAATTAAGAAGGCAAATGGAATTTTGTCCTTCATTGCTAGAGGAACGGAGTTTAAAAACAGTGAGGTTATGTTGCAATGTATAAGGTGCTGGTGAGGTCACACCTGGAGTAGTTTTGGTCTCTTTACTTGAGAAAGGATATACTGGCACTGGAGGGAGTGCAGAGGAGATTCATTAGGTTGATTCTGGACTTGAGAGGAATGGCTTATGAGGAGAGACTGAGTGGACTGGGGCTATACCCATTGGAATTCAGAAGAATGAGGGGAGATCTTATTGAAACAGATAAGATTATGAAGGGAATAGATAAGATAGAAAGAGGGAAGTTGTTTCCACTGGCAGGTGAAACTAGAACTAGGGGGCATAGCCTCAAAATAAGGGGAAGCAAACTTAGGACTGAGTTGAGGAGGAACTGCTTCACACAAAAGGTTGTGAATCTGTGGAATTCTCTGCCCAGTGAAGTAGTTGAGGCTACCTCATTGAATGTTTTTAAGACAAAGATAGATACATTTTTGAACAGTAAAGGAATTAAGGATTATGATGAACAGGTGGGTCAGTGGAGCTGAGTCCACAAAAAGACCAGCCACGCTCTTATTGAATGGCGGAGCAGGCTTGAGGGGCCATAAGAACTACTCCTAGTTCTTATGTTCTTAGGACATACCCAGGAATGGTGGAGCCTGGGACATTATCTATAAGGTATGACTCTGTGAGTAGGGCTATGTTAGCCTGTTGTTTGGCTAGTCCGTGAGACAGCTTTCCCAATTTTGGAAGATAGAACATAGATTCCTACAGTGCAGAAACAGGCCCTTCGGCCCATCAAGTCTGCACCGACCACAATCCCACCCAGGCCCTGTCCCCATATCCCTACACATTTACTCGCTAATCCCTCCAACCTACACATCCCAGAACATTAAGGGGCAATTTTAGCGTGGCCAATCGACCTAACCTGCACATCTTTGGACTGTGGGAGGAAACCGGAGCACCCGGAGGAAACCCACGCAGACATGAGGAGAATGTGCAAACTCCACACAGACAGTGACCCAAGCTGGGAATCAAACCCAGGTCCCTGGAGCTGTGAGGCAGCAGTGCTAACCACTGTGCTACCGTGTTAAGATGCTAACCACTGTGCTACGGCGCTAAGATGATTAAGATGTTAATAGGAGAACTTTGCAGGGTGGACATGGCTGGATTAATTGTTGTTGTTTCTGGTGCCTAGGTGGATGCTGGGTGCTCTGACTAGTTTGATTCCTTACTAACTTTTCTGTAAATTTATATACAATTGAGTGGCTCGTGAGACCATTTCAGTCTGAGCCACATTGATGTGGACCTGGAGTTACATGTAGACCAGGGCAGGTAAGGACGGCACGTTTCCTTTTAAGGGGCATTAGTGAGGAGTTTTTCTGATAACTGGTAGTTTCATGCTCACTGAGAGTATTTTTTGTAATTGCGGATTTATTAATGAATGGGATTTAATTGCAGTTCCAGCCTGGAGTTTGCTAATTTACGATACTAGCTCCTCGCTCTCTCTGTGTCTGTGTCCACTAGGTGTCTCGGGGGTCGGCACTACACCGAGCAATGCCTTGTTCCTTACTCTGGGGAGGAGTTTGATTCACTGAGGGCGGGTTTGCTTTTTCTTTGTCATTTTACCCACTTTCCCCCGAGTCAGTTTCAGAGCAGTCCCGGAGCGAGTGAGAGCGGCCAGAGCAGAGAGCGGAGCATCGGGTAAGAGGGGCAGGACTGCAGCCGGGACTATTGGCTGTGGTCCCGGGGTAAAAGACTGGGGAGGGTGAGTGTCCGCGGCTCTGGGAACCAAGCTATCCACGGTCACACCCACAGCTTAGGGAAAGCGCAGCCATTTGTGTTGGGATCCCGCTTTATAAACACAGCGAAAGTCCGTCTGTCCACTTGTAACTGGGTGTGGGATCCTGCCAGTCTCTGGGTGTGGGATCCTGCCAGTGTCTGGGTGTGGGATCCTGCCAGTGTCTGGGTGTGGGATCCTGCCAATGTGTAGGGAGTGCGGGATCCTGCCAGTGCCTCTTGTCTATTTCCCATTATTGACTATTTTGGGACAGCAGCTGTCAGTGCAGTTATTCTGGGTCTTTGGGTCAGAGTTACATGTAAACAAACTGATGGAGTAGCTTATTTTTGAAGAGATGTTTGTGCCTGTGTGCTGGGTTTTCTGTGTACGTGCAGCAAACACTGTGCCTCAGCTCAATGTATTTGTTTAATGTGTGATACAGGAACAAGTGGGAAGCTGGAAACAATGGGACTTTGCATGGGCCTATTTTACACACTGTACCTCAAACAGAATTAAAGTACCTGCTCATTGTCATTTTATATTAAAAATGATAAACTAATATCTGCTAGAGCAATGAACCCCAGCTGATGAGTGTATTGATGGTCCAATCTTGAAGCTGCCTTCAAGAATAAGATCAAAGAGACTTTTCTCAGCCCAAGTTTATTCTGTATCTAAAGCCGTGCTATACCTGTTCTGGGAGTGTTTGATGAGATAGTGTAAAGGGAGCTTTATTCTGTATCTAACCCTGTGCTGTACCTGTCATAGAGTCCCGACAGTGCCAGAGGTCATTTGGCCCATCAGCTCTGCACTGACAACAATCTCACATAAGTCCTATCCCTGTAACCCCACATATTTGCCCCGCTAATACTCCAGCCTATGCAGAGGCAATTTAGCATGGCCAAAACACCTAACCTGCACATATTTGGACTGTGGGAAGAAACTAGAGCTTCCGGAGGAAACACGCAGACAGGGGGAGAACATGCAAACTCCACACAAACAGTGACCCAAGCCAGGAATTAAATCCAGGTACCTGGATCTGTGTTAATCACTGTACCACATGGAGTGGCACGGTGTACATATATAGAGGGGGTTTACTCTGTATCTAATGCCACGCTATACCTGTCCTGGGAGAGTTTGATGGAACAGTGTAGAGGGAACTTTGCACCCAATGTAGTTGTGCGGTTGGATTGAGTGTTTTAAGTTCTGTTATGCGCCACTTTTACTTGGAAGCCCATCTTTAGATACTATTAATTGGTGATGTGAAACTAGGTGACACGTTATTCGATTTGTCGAATTTACAGTGAGGTCTTCAGAATTAGACTGTCTCTTGAAGTTTTTGAAATACTTGTTGCTCTCCTTTGATGTTGCTCATGAGCAATGTCCAATAAAATGGTGTTGACCTCAGTGGATGAGGTGCTTGATATGAGTTAAGTTCCAATGTATCTGAGGCCTGTGGGCAAACAGCATTAAAAGCACAACAACTGAAGGGAAAGTTATTTTTCCTTTTCAAAAGTTTATTTTTGGTGTGAAAGTTCAGAGTTTTATTGTGGAATTTTTGTTGAATTTGATTTGTTCCTGGCCATGTGACTACCACTGACCAATCAGAGTACCATGAAACACAAATCTAAATGAAAACGTGATATAGATACATTGCTGAGCTGGGACCACATCCAGGTTGTAAGGTCACAGTCAGTGTGCCTCTTGCGATTGATGTCAGACACGAACATCACCATCTTGTCTGACTGGGGAGAACCAAAATAGAAAGACCTAGTGGGTTAAAATTAGACCCAGTGTTTCTGCAGTCGGCTAATACAAAACTACATAATCGTGTGTGGGGAGGGGATGGGAATGCTACAGCCATTAGACATGCAGAGAAACAAACGGTGTGTTATAATTCAGCTTGAATCATTTGAGTTACAATTCTATAGCTAGGTTCTGCTGAGTGACTCTGTGAAATGACTAAATTAGTGAAGAGAGGGTGCAGTAAATGTTGCATGTTATAAATCTTCGCAGGCACTCTGTCCCACTGTACTGTCCCATTCAGCAGATCATTGTATTTGTTCTGACTGGATAATATGTGTTTGGCTGGTTTGTACCATTCAGAGTCACTACCACAGCACATTACAAAGTGCAGAATCAGCTCCTGTCGAGGTTGGAGTTTGAGGGGGCAGCGGTTGACCAGTCCATGCAACACAGACTGTGAGGGACTTTGTGTTTAATGCTATGGACGAGGAATGAGGCACACCCACACTGAGACAACCACTCTCCTCTATCTGACCCTCCTACTCTTCCTCATGGAGGAGAGGAATGCTCGGAATGGCTTTTGATTTTCCCCCTTTGCTTCTCAGCAAAGACATCTAAAGTGACGTTGTCTGCATAGGGCAATCAGTCTAGATCATTGCCATTTGCAAATATGGAGAGTAGGGCTGGAAACTGTGACAAAACATTTCACGTGACCAACAGATTACTTTCCCATACCATTCCCACTCATTCCCCATACCATTTCTGCTCATTCCCCATCCCATGCCCACTCCTTAGCTGCAGCTGGACAGGGAGACTGGGGTCCTATTCCCAATCTATTTTCACTGCTACATTCAGAGACATTGTGAGCAGTCTCCTTGCCTGGAGCTGGCTGATCCCTGCTCTGCCCACACTGTAATCACGCAGTATAGTTTTGCAGTGTGTGCATTGCCTGTGATAACTGAAGTGATGTAATGTCGAGACATAGCCTGAGGACTGTTTGATTTGCTCCTCAGCTGGGCTCTGTTGAAACAATGACATGTGATTTCTGGAATACTTCTTTAGCCCAGTCATCCCTGAGATAAACTTCCCAAAGCATTTATCATGGTGTGTTGGGCAAAGGCTGAATTTCCTGGCCTATCCAAGTGCCCAGTGTCAGCAGTGGACCTGTTAGACCAGCTTCATCTCCACTCAACCAAATGTGTGTGTGTCTGTGTGTGCGTGTCTGTCTGCCTGTGTCATAGAGATTTACAGCATGCAAACAGGCCCTTTGGCTCAACTGGTCCATGCTACACAGTTTTTACCACTAAGCTAGTCCCAGTTGCCTGCATTTGGCCCATATCTCTCTATCCCATCTTACCCATGTAACTATCTAAATGATTTTTAAAAGACAAAATTGTACCCACCTGTACTACTATCTCTGGCAGCACATTCCAGACACTCACCGCCCTCTGAATGAAAAAAATTGCCCCTGTGGATACTTTTGTATCTTTCCCCTCACCTTAAACTTATGCCCTCTAGTTTTAGATTCCCCTGCCTTTGTGAAAAGATATTGACTATCTAGCTGATCTATGCCCCTATTTTATAGACCTCTATAAGATCATCCCTAAGCCTCCTACTCTCCAGGGAAAAAAATCCCAGTCTATTCAGCCACTCCTTATAATTCAAACCATCAAGTCCTGGTAGCATCCTAGTAAATCTTTTCTTATAATCCTTTCCTTTCTATAGTAGGGTGACCAGAATTGCACACAGTATTCCAAGTGTAACCTTACCAATGTCTTGTACAACTTAAACAAATTGTCCCAACTCCTGTATTCAATGTTCTGACCAATGAAACCAAGCATGCTGAATGCCTTCTTCACCACTCTGTCCACCTGTGACTCCACTTTCAAGGAGCTATGAATCTATACTCTGAGATATCTTTGTTCTAAAACTCTCCCCAATGCCCTACCATTAACTGAATCAGGGCAGGACCTATTCAATCTACCAAAATGCATCACCTCACATTTATCTAAATTAAACTCCATCTGCCATTTATTAGCCCACTAACCCAATTGATCAAAATCCTGTTGCAATCTGAAGTAACCTTCTTCACTGTCCACTATGCCACCAATCTTGATGTCATTTGCAAACTTACTAACCATGCCTCCTAAGTTCTTATCCAAATCATTAATTTCCCACTCATTCTAATGTGGATTCAGCACTGATCCCTGAGGCATACCACTGGTCATAGGCCTCCAGTTTGAAAAAGAACCCTCTACAACCACCCTCTGTCTTCTGTTGTCAAACCAATTTTGTATCCAATTGGCTAGTTTAGCCTGGATCCCGTGAAATTTAACCTTATGCAACAATCTACCATGCATACCTTGTCAAAGGCCTTGCTAAAGTCCATGTAGACAACATCAGCTGCACTGCCTTCTTGGTTACCCCTTCAAGAAACTTAATCAACTTTATCCGATGATTTTCCACTCACAAAGCCATGCTGACTGCCCCATATCAGTCCTTGCCTCTCCAAATGCCTATAGATCCTGTCTCTCAGAATATCTTCTAACAGTTTGTGCACTACAGACGTTAGGCTCACTGGCCTGTAGTTCCAGGCTTTTCCTTGCAGCCCTTCTTAAACATAGGCATAACATTTGCTACCCTCCTCTGTTTAGGCACTCTACCTGTGGCTGTCTATGATTCAAATACCTCTGCTAGGGGACCTGCAGTTTCATCTGTAGCCTCCCCCAATGTCCTGGGATACACTTCATCAGGTGCCGCGGATTTATCTGCCTTGATGCACTTTAAGAATTCCAGCACCTCATTTTCTGTTATATATAAACTCCTCATGACAGCACTAGTTATTTCCCCAACTTTCCTAACATCCATGCCTTTCTCAACAGTAAATGCTGTTGAGAAATGAAAAGTGTGTGTGTGTGTGTGTGTGTGTCTAGGGTCACACTGTTTAACTGTTTTGTTTGTGTTGCTAGTGGCAACCACCAAGGCCAAAGAGAACATCCACAATGCAGCTGCTGCTCCAGTGTCCTCATTCCCAGTCTGATGGGGAGTGGAGGAGGGAGGGAGGGGATTTTGTTTGGTCAAGAGCTCTCGGGCCTATCTCAAGGAGTCTAGCCTGCCGAGCAGACAGTATTCTGCCAATCTCTCTCCGAGCCTGTCAAGCTGATGGTGTGGCTGTGAGGGGCTCTTGGGGAAGAGAGTGACTGTCCCAGGTTGGAGCTTTGTCAGCTGAGACAGCAGCAAGATGAATCCTAACTCCCAGCATTGTGGGAGACATTAGAATGTAATAAAGACAAGAATGTAATAATGGAAACTTCTGGAATGAAGTCCATGGAGGAGAAACAAAGAAGCTGAGAGGTCGAATTGTGTTAAATAGGAAAGGTACTGGCAAAAGAAATGAGCAGCACATTGATGAACAAGAAACTAATGAAAGAAAGAATGTGGGTTAGGAGTGTCGGGGTGGGGAGTGAAGAGGGGACAGCAGTTCTCACACACTATATATCTCCATATTCTTCAGGGAAGTTTGCAGGAAGGGAGATTGAAAGATAGGGAACAATGATAAAGAATTCTTCGTTAAAGGGGTTAATGCTTAAAGCTGCTGACACAAAGCCTAGTGTAAAACACTTGAGATAGACCAGTGATGGATTAGCAGAGGCACCAACCAGGGTTGTTCTCTGGAAACAGGATTGCTAGACAATCGTACACCTAACAGTTTGTCAGGAAGGCTGCTTGGCTCGTACAAGGTCCGCTAGTGCTGTCATCCTAATGATCTACTTCACTCTATCCAAAATTCATAGCCATGTTCAAAAGAAGAGGAAAGCGATGAGCTGGATAACTGTAGTAGGCCTCACACCAGTAGAGTGGACCTGCTAGTGCTTAGAAAGCTCTGTGTTTGAAAGGACTATCAACAAAGGTCTGCCAATCTTGACGATGTTCCTGGGCCATGAGACAGTGGTCAAGTGTCTGATGCAACAGATATGATCATCAGCCCCACACCACATTCACAGTTTATAGTTTATTTACTAGTGTCACAAATGGGCTTACATTTACGCTGCAATGAAGTCACTGTGAAAATCCCCTAGTCACCACAGTCCTGAGCCTGTTTGCGTACACTGAGGGCGAATTTAGCATGGACAGTGCATCATTCGGACTCTGGGAGGAAATCGGAGAACCCAGAGCAAACTCAGTTGTTCTGTTCAGCTCAGTAAGGATTTGCCGTGTTCTCAGCTATTTAAAGCATGATGTTCATAGCCTGCTTGCTGGCCCTTTGTGTGATTTCAATCTATGGTTCACAGATCATTACATTCTGATTACCTCAGTGATATGAGTCTCATTGTAACTGCTACCACTATCTTAATTAATGTTTATGTCTACCATCCATTAGGTCAGCATCAACACCTTCATGATAAACAGTGAGGACTGCACTGCGAATAAAGTGCCACCAAAGCACTTTGTGGTAAAGCTGGTGGTGTGAAGCTAAACAATTTTACTCAGATGATCAAAATATAGTTAGTAGCACATCCTGGGGGTTTGTGTTAAGATCCCTCCTTCAACAAGGCACACATCAAGAGGGTGATGGAATACTCCCCAACTGCCTGGATGGCTGCAGCTCCAACAACACTGGAGAAGCTTGACACCATCCAGGACAAAGCAGCCACTTAATTGGAACCCCTTCCACAAACATTCACTCCCTCCACCACTGATGAACAATGGCAGGCATGTGCACCATCTAGATGCACAGCAGAAACTCATCAAGGTTACTTGGGCAGCAAACCCACAACCGCTACCATCTAGAAGGACAAGAGCAGCAAATACCTGGGAACACCTAGAGGTTCCCCTCCAAACTACTCACCAGGAGTGCAGAGGAGGTTTACTAGGCTGATACCAGAGTTGAGGGGGTTGAACTGTGAGGAGATGCTGAATAAACTAGGCTTGTACTCGTTGGAGTTTAGAAGAATGAGGGGAGATCTCATTGAGACGTATAAGATGATGAATGGGATGGATAGGATAGAGGTGGAGAGACTCTTCCCACTGAAAAAAGACAGTAGGACTAGGGGGCACAGCCTCAAGATAAAGGGGGGGCGTTTTAGAACGGAGTTGAGGAGGAACTTCTTCACTCAAAGGGTGGTGAATCTCTGGAATTCTCTACCCATTGAAGTGGTGGAGGCTGCCTCGCTAAATATTTTCAAGAAGCGGGTTGATGGGTTTCTGATAAGAGAGGGGATTAAGGGTTATGGGGAGAGGGCGGGAATGTGGAACTGAGCCACGACAGATCAGCCATGATCTTATTGAATGGCGGGGCAGGCTCGAAGGGCCAGATGGCCTACTCCTGCTCCTATTTCTTATGTTCTTATGTTCTTATGAAATATATTGCCATTCTTTCACTGTTACTAGGTCAAAATCCTCAAACTCCCTCCCTAACTGTGGGTGTACCTAGATCTCAGGGGCTGTAGCAGTTTAAGAAGGCAGCTCATCACCTGAAATGTAACAAAGGATGGGCAATAAATGCTGGCCTTGCCAGTGACATCCACATCCTGATGCTAAAATAATAAAAGCAAATTCTTTTGTTCTCTGTATAGGAATGATATATATAGGGATCACTTTTATAATTTCTAGAGTTATTGGTCTCACTATATTGACTGGAACAGAAAGATTAAGGAACATCTGATAAAAATGTCTAAAACTAGGAAAAGTTCAGGTAGGTAAAAGAGCAAGAGATATTTTCCCTGGGTTCTAATCTTATTGGATGTTTAAGATTAGGGAAATATCTTAGCACAATGAGAATCTCAAGACTAAATATCACTCAATAAAAATGAGTTCATTTAAGAAAGTGTCAGAGAAAACCTTGAAGAATAATATTAAAGGGTGCAGTGCAACAAGACAGAGACTGGCTGCCTACAGGTAATAGTGGGGCAGGCAATGATGGGCTGAATGGTGGCTTTCTGTGCTATAACTTTTCTAATTGTTTCTTGGAGTCCGCTCCGCTCAGTTCCACAGCCTCCATGTTCAAGCCGCTGACTGTTTTCCTTTGTTGTGAAATGATTTCTTGTGTTGTTTGTTGGTGACTGGTACTGGGGTTCACGGGCCACGTGTAACCAGCTGTACTTTGGCTGTGTGCCCACTGCTGAGCTCAAGGCTGAGTTGGAGACTACCAAGTAGACCAGGCATCAGTAATGAGCCTGATGTTGTCCTGTGCCCCTCCCTTGTAGTGGGCATAGTCCTATCATCGCTGGGGGTAGCACACTGTCATGTGACCTTTCAATGTGTCTGCACCCTGATAGCAGATCCTTTGTCTTGAAAGTGTGGGCAGAGTAAATGGACAACTGGTGAAGGGTTGCTGCTGGTATTTGAGGGGGTGAGATAGAGCATTTGAAAATCTTTAATGTTTTAACTGTGTGTGGGACTTAGATGTGGCAGAGTGTACAAGGAGGAGGAGATACTATAGTCCTGTCCTATGTGTTCTTTTAATTGTTCAAGGGATGCGGCCCAGCACTTATTGCCCATCCCTGAGGGCATTTAAGAGTCAGTCACATTGCTGTGGATCTGGAGTCACCTGTAGGCCAGACCAGGTAAGGACGGCAGACTTCCTTCCCAAAAGGACATTAATGAACCACATGGGTTTTTACGACAATGGATTCATGGTCAACATTAGAATTTTAATTCCAGGTTTTTATTGAATTCAAATTTCACCGTCTGCCCTGATGGGATTTGAACTTGGGTTCCCAGAGCATTATCCTGGGTCTCTGGATTACTCATCCAGTGACAATATCACAACATAACAGCCATCTTCTGTCCTGAACCATTCAATAAATAACCAGCGAGGAAAGTGTGTATATCTCTGAATGAATTTGATAAGAATGTGCAGAAGTAAAGGAGAGATTAGCAAACCAAGTCTGCTTCCTCCTTCAGCCAATGGTGTGACTCCATAGAGGTCTTAGCCTTTCTCTTAACCCAGTTGATAAGTGGATCATGGGAACAGGAGGAGACCATTCAGCCCCTCATTTGATGAGATCATGGTTGATCTGTGATTTAACTCCATCAGCTCAACCTCTGTCCCACTCTATCAGAAATCAGTTCTGTTATTATCAATTGATCTAGCAGCAATTACCATTTACAGACAAACGTTCTAAACTTTTTCAAACTTTTTGTGTATTAACTTTTCCAAATTTTACTCTCAAAAGGTATAATTCAAATTTAGTGACCTATATCCTCCAGTCTGAAGTTGCCCAGTCATCAGAAATAGTTTCTCTCTAATCTGTTTCCATTAATATCTTGCAAGCCTGGATCAAATCAGCGTGTAACTTACTAAATTCCAGAGAATACAATCCTTGCTTGTGTGGTTCCCTGTCTGTCTATTCCCTGGGACTTTATCCCAATTATTTTTAAAGTTGTTAGGGCCTCCAGCTATAATCCCCCCCCACTCCACCCCACCCCATGCCCCCTACATGCTGACTCTAGCCCCCTTCCCCCTTCATGCCCCATGTATCCTCCAGAGTTGTTTATCCATCATCCAGTAATGGTCGACCTCAGGAATCATGTAACAATGAAAACATTTAAACTACTAATAATCTAAGGAAGCCTTTTGCAAATATTTCCACCTACACATGACTCTCATAATCTAGCTTAAGGCTCTGGAACAGTTTGAATTTGTTTCCTGCCTGTGCTACTCTCCATTGCTACTAGCTATTCATTATTTAGAAAATAGTCCTTATAATTTTTTGTCCAAGTGTATAATCTCACATTTGCATACATTGGTTAACAACAACTGGATTTCAATGTCATGAATCATAGAAAGGTGATGGAATTATTTGTAGTTAATGAAAACTGAATCTCATAGAATACTGAAAATGCATGACAGATACAGTCAGTATTGGAACCAGCCAACTTTGCAGCTTTATAAAAGAGATGGTATTGAGTGGTAGATCCATTTAAATACCTGGTTCTTCACTGAATAAATAGCCTCAAGCACTAGGTAGGTTGCAATCCCATCAGTGCAGTAGCCTATATAGTCCACTGCAGGAACATCTGCAGTATTGACACAAACACTGGTGTGTACCGACAGACCAGGAGGACATTGGGCCTCAGACATGTCGATTGGTGATGTTCAGGTCCTACTCTAGGGACAGTGTTTCTGATTGTTTAGCAGCTCCTGTGGATGGTTCTCAGTTGTGTGCGCATCAGCGTTGTCTGCTCACATTGTAACAAGTTGCACTGTCTATTCAGTAGCCAGAGAGCGGGTCAGGGGCTACCGTTCTGCACTTACTCCAGTAAACCTTTAACTGACTGAGGAATTGAACCCCAGCCTTCCACTGTAACCAACCCTAGGATTGCTGCAAGGAATAGAGGGGGTCCATTTTGGAATCTACCAGAATGGACTTGCTGCTCTACAATAAATCCATGCATTTCCCCTATATAAAATTCTCAATTGCTGTGGTTATATTTCAGATGTATGATGTTACTGAGCATTTACTACTGTTCAGTAGCCAGTGCAGTAAACACTCACTCTTTATTGCCTAACTGCTTTACCAAAGGTTAAAGTTCCAATGTACACACTATGCGAGATTAAGGTCACAAATGCAACAACACTGAGAATTACTCATGAGCTGCATCCGGATTGTCAACCTGACACCAGATCAACCTTTACATTATGGGGAATGGAGAGGAAACTGACTGATCAGCCAGTGTAAACCGCCCCAGAACAGCTTTCACATCCAACAGTACAAGTCAGGAGTGTGATGGAATACTCTCCACTTGCCTGGATGGGTGCAATTCCAACAACACTCAAGAAGCTCAACACCATCCAGGATAAAGCAGCCACTTGATTGGCACCTCATCTACAAACATTCACCAGGAACAGCGTTGTTCAAGGAGAAATAGCAACTGACAAGTATCATCTCTCAGCCTAAACTCTGTTCATTGAAAGGAAGTGAGGGCTGATCAGAGCTTTGCATTCAGACTGAAAGCTGCATATTAAGCAGCAGATGTAATTCCTGATTCAGTGAGACAGCAGCTGCTACTGGTATGAAGGGTGTGTCTAATTTGGGAAGCTGAACATCCTTTCTAACTTCTCAGGAAATACAATCCCTTTAAGGCAAGTGAGTAATGTTTGGAATGTGGGTGGGGCTGAAGTGAATCCTTCACCATGCTGCTAATGGATAAACACTTTGTGGAAAAGGCTAGCGATAAACCTCAAAATGGAAAGTACTTTCTACTTCTTACAGCAGTTTGATAAATTCCACCTCTTAAACACCTGACAGTGAAGGAACAGCGAAATATTTCCAAGTCAGGATGGTGAGTGACTTGGAGGGAAACATCCAGGTGGTGATGTTCCCAGGTATCTACTGCTCTTGTCCTTCTAGATGGTAGCAATCATGGGTTTGGAAGGTGCTGCCTAAACTTCTTGGGAGTTTCTGCAGTGCATCTTGCAGATGTTTGTCAGTAGTGGGGGAAGTGGATGTTTGTAGGTGGAATATCAGCCAAGCAGCCGCTTTGTCCTGGATGGTGTCAAGCTTTTTGAGTGTTGTTGGAGCTGTATCCGTCCAGGCAAGTGGAGAGTGTTCCATCACATCTCTGACTTGTGCTTGTAGAAGGTGGATAGGCTTTGGGGGAGCCCGGAAGTGAGCTAATTGCTGCAGGAATACTTTGCTTTGACCTGCTTTGGTAGCCACAGTATTTATGTGGCTAGTCCAGTTCAGTTTCTGATCAATGGTAATCCCCAGGAAGTTGTTGATAGTGGGAAATTCAGCGATGGTAATGCCGTTTAATGTCAGGGAGAGATCGTTAGATCCTCTCCTGTTGGAGATGGTTGTTGTCTGCATGAATATTATTTGCCACTTGTCAAACCAAGCCTGGCTAGTTTAGGTCTGGTTGTGTGTGGACAAGGACTACAAATGATATTGAACATTCCATTTCTGATCTTACGATGGAAGGAAGGTCATTGATGAAGCAGCTGAAGATGGTTGGGCCTAGGATATTAACCTGAGAAACTCTTCCAGAAATGCCTGGGAACTGAGATGATTGACCTCCAATCATCACAACCATCTTCCTTTGTGCCAGCTATGACTCCAAACAGCAGAGAGTTCTGATGCTTATTTATTCCAGTTCTGCTGGTGCCCATTGATGTGATACTCAGTCAAATGCGGACTGTCATTCTCACTCTCACTTCTGGAATTCAGCTCTTTTGTTCACGTTTGAACCAAGGCTGTAATGGGGTCAGAAGCTGAGTGACCCAGCAAAACTGGGTGTCACTGAGCAGGTTATTGCTGAGCTGGTGCTACTCGATAGCCCAGTCAATGATCCCTTCCATCAATTTACTGAAGAGTGAGAATAGATTGACAGGGCAGTAATTGGCCAAGTTGGTATTTGTCCTGTTTCTTTCGTACAGGACATACCTGGGCAATTTTCCACATTAATGGGGTAGATGCCATTGCTGTAACTGGACTGGAACAGCTTGGCTAGGAGCGCAGCAAGTTCTGGAGTACAAACTTTTATTAGCATCGCTGGAATATTGTTAGAGTCAATACGCTTTGCTGTATCTAGTAACTTCAGCTGTCTCTTGTTATCACATGGAGCAAATCAAACTGATTGAAGACTACATCTGTGATGCTGGGAACCTCAGGAGGAGGCCAAGATGGGTCATCCACTTGGTACTTCTGGCTGAAGATTGTTGCAAATATTTCAGCCTTATCTTTGCACTGATGTGCTGGGCTCCTCTGTCATTGAGGATGGGGTTATTTGTGGAGCCTCCTCCTCCAGTGAGTCGTTTAATTGTCCCCCACCATTCACAGCTGGATATGCTGGACTGCAGAGCTTAGATCTGATCTGGTGATTCTAGAATTGCTCAGCTTGATCCTGTACGGAGTGAATTGTAGGATCCTCCTGTTCCTGTACGGGGTACAGTCTGTGTAATTAGATGTTGGTAATGTGTGGTTTAGATGTCAATGGTTCTGTTAGTGCTGTATATAATATTGTATAGACAGGGGACTATGTGAATAGTTATGTCAGTGTTGTATATAATATTGTGTAGACAGGGGACTGTGTGAATGGTTCTGTCAGTGTTGTATATAATATTGTATAGACAGGGGACTGCGTGAATGTTCTGTCAGTGCTGTATATAGAACATAGAACATTACAGCGCAGTACAGGCCCTTCGGCCCTTGATGTTGCGCCGACCAGTGGAATGAATCAAATGGTCCTCTAACCTAAACTATTCCAATGTTATCTATATGCCTATCCACTGACCATTTGAACGCCCTTAAAGTTGGTGAGTCCACAACTGCTGCAGGCAGGGCGTTCCATGCCCTTACTACCCTCTGAGTAAAGAACCTACCTCTGATATCCGTTCTATAGTTACCCCCCCTTAATTTAAAGCTATGTCCCCTCGTGTTAGCCATCACCATCCGAGGGAAAAGGCTCTCACTTTCCACCCTATCTAACCCTCTGATCATCTTGTATGCCTCAATTAGGTCAGCTCTTAAGCTTCTTCTCTCTAACGAAAATAACCTCAAGTCCCTCAGCCTTTCCTCATAAGACCTTCCCACCATACCAGGCAACATCCTGGTAAACCTCTTCTGCATCCTTTCCAATGCCTCCACATCTTTCTTATAATGCGGCAACCAGAACTGTACGCTATACTCCAAGTGCGGCCGCAGCAGAGTTTTGTACAGTTGCAACATGATCTCATGGCTCCAAAATTCAATCCCTCTACCAATAAAAGCTAACACACCGTACACCTTCTTAACAACCTTATCAACCTGGGTGCCAACTTTCAGGGAGCTATGCACATGTACACCGAGATCTCTCTGCTTGTCGACACTACCCAGCGTCCTTCCATTAGCCCTATACTCTGTATTCCTGTTACTCTTACCAAAGTGAATCACCTCACACTTCTCCACATTAAATTCCATTTGCCACCTCTCAGCCCAGCTCTGCAGCTTATCTATGTCCCTCTGCAAAGTGTAACATCCATCCTCACTGTCTACAACTCCTCCAACTTTGGTGTCATCAGCAAATTTATTAATCCATCCTTCTACACCTTCATCTAGGTCATTTATAAAAATGACAAACATCAGTGGCCCCAAAACAGATCCCTGATGCACACCACTAGTAACTGGACTCCAGGTTGAATATTTCCCATCAACCACCACCCTCTGTCTTCTATCAGCTAGCCAATTCCTGATCCAAACCGCTAAATCACCCTCAATCCCATGCATCTGCATTTTCTGCAATAGCCTACCATGGGGAACCTTATCAAACGCTTTGCTAAAATCCATATTCACCACATCAACTGCCTTACCCTTATCTACCTCTTTGGTCACCTTCTCAAAGAACTCGATAAGGTTTGTGAGGCATGACCCACCCTTCACAAAACCATGTTGACTATCTCTAATCAATTTATTTCTCTCTAGATGATTATAAATCCTATCTCTTATAATTCTTTCCAAAACTTTGCCCACAACAGAAATAAGGCTCACCGGTCTATAATTTCCAACATGGTCTCTACTCCCCTTCTTGAACAAGGGGACAACATTTGCTATCCTCCAGTCTTCTGGCGCAATACCTATAGCCAACGATGACATGAAGATCAAAGCCAAAGGCTCTGCAATCTCCTTCCTAGCCTCCCAGAGAATCCTAGGATAAATCCCATCCGGCCCAGGGGACTTATCTATTTTCATACTCTCAAGAATTGCTAACACCTCCTCCTTATGTACCTTAATCCTGTCTAGTCTAAAAGCCTGTATCTCAGTATTCTCCTCAACTACATTGACCTTTTCCTGCGTGAATACTGACAAAAAATATTCATTTAGTGCCTCTCCTATCTCTCCAGGCTCCACACACAACTTCCCACTACTGTCCCTTACCCTTATCTACCTCTTTGGTAAGGGTAAGGGGTGTAAAATAGACAGTATTGCAGTTGATAAGGGGGATATGCTGGATATTCTAGAGGGTTTGAAAATAGATAAGTCCCCTGGTCCGGATGGGATTTACCCTAGGATTCTCTGGGAGGCAAGAGAGGTGATTGCAGAGCCTCTGGCTCTGATCTTCAGGTCGTCGTTGGTCTCTGGTATAGTACCGGAAGATTGGAGGATAGTGAATGTTGTCCCATTGTTTAAGAAGGGGAACAGAGACTTCCCTGGGAATTATAGACCGGTGAGTCTTACTTCTGTTGTGGGCAAGGTTTTAGAAAAAATTATTAGGGATAGGATTTATAGTTATTTGGAGAGTCATGAATTGATTGGAGATAGTCAGCATGGTTTTGTAGCGGGTAGGTCATGCCTTACTAACCTTATTGAGTTTTTTGAGAAAGTGACCAAAGAGGTGGATGGGGGTAAGGCAGTTGACGTGGTATATATGGATTTTAGTAAGGCGTTTGATAAGGTTCACCATGGTAGGCTTCTGCAGAAAATGCAGGTGTATGGGATTGAGGGTAGTCTAGGAAATTGGATCAGGAATTGGCTAGCAGATAGGAGACAGAGGGTGGTGGTTGATGGTAAATATTCGTCATGGAGTTCGGTTACGAGTGGTGTGCCTCAGGGATCTGTTTTGGGGCCACTGCTGTTTGTAATTTTTATT
Source organism: Carcharhinus amblyrhynchos (assembly GCF_965287045.1). Lineage (NCBI taxonomy): Eukaryota > Metazoa > Chordata > Chondrichthyes > Carcharhiniformes > Carcharhinidae > Carcharhinus > Carcharhinus amblyrhynchos. The sequence goes on from NC_137329.1 coordinate 62,599,131, forward strand.
AATGATCTGGATGAGGGTATAGTTGGGTGGATTAGTAAATTTGCTGATGACACCAAAGTCGGAGGTGTGGTAGATTGTGAGGAAGGGTGTCATAGTTTGCAGGGAGACTTAGACAGGTTGCAGAGCTGGGCCGAGAGGTGGCGGATGGAGGTTAATGCGGAGAAGTGTGAGGTGATTCACTTTGGTAGGAATAACAGATGTGTTGAGTATAGGGCTAACGGGAGGACTTTGAATAGTGTGGATGAACAGAGGGATCTAGGTGTATGTGTACATAGATCCCTGAAAGTTGGGAATCAAGTAGATAAGGTTGTTAAGAAGGCATACGGTGTCTTGGCGTTTATTGGTAGGGGGATTGAATTTAGGAGTCGCAGCATCATGTTGCAACTGTACACAACTCTGGTGCGGCCGCACTTGGAGTATTGTGTGCAGTTCTGGTCCCCACATTACAGGAAGGATGTGGAGGCTTTGGAGAGGGTGCAGAGGAGGTTTACCAGGATGTTGCCTGGTATGGAGGGGAGGTCCTATGAGGAGAGACTGAGGGATTTGGGGTTGTTTTCGCTAGAAAGAAGGCGGCTAAGAGGGGATCTTATTGAAACATATAAGATGATTAGAGGTTTAGATAGGGTGGATAGTGATAGCCTTTTTCCTCGGATGGAGAAAGCTAGCACGAGGGGGCATGGCTTTAAATTAAGGGGGGGTAGTTATAGGATGGATGTCAGGGGTAGGTTCTTTACCCAGAGGGTGGTGAGGGATTGGATTGCCCTGCCTGCTGCAGTTGTAAATGCGCCTAGTTTGGGGGCGTTTAAGAGATCCGTGGATAGGTTTATGGACGAAAAGGGATTGGTTTAGATTAGTGGGTCATTGTTTTTTGTTAACTGGTCGGCGCAACATCGTGGGCCGAAGGGCCTGTTCTGCGCTGTTATGTTCTATGTCTCTGACTGGCCCTAATCTTGCCCTAACCAATCTTTTATTCTTGACATACCTATAGAAAGCTTTAGGATTTTCCTTGATCCTACCTGCCAAAATCTTCTCATGTCCTCCTCTAGCTCTTCTTAACTCTCTCTTTAGCTCCTTCCTGGCTAACTTGTAACTCTCCAGTGCCCTAACTGAGCCTTCACGTCTCATCTTTACATAAACCTCCCTCCTCTTCACCAGAGATTCATCTTCCTTAGTAAACCACAGTTCCTTCGCTTGACCACTTCCTCCCTGCCTGACAGGTACATATTTATCAAGGACTCGCAGTAGCTGCTCCTTGAATAAGCTCCACATTTCAGTTGTTCCCAGCCCCTGCAGTTTCCTACTCCAACCTATGTATCCTAAATCTTGCCTAATAGCCTCATAATTACCTTTCCCCTAGCTATAGCTTCTGCCCTTTGGTATATACCGATCCCTTTCCATCACTAAGATAAACGTAACCGAATTGGGGTCCCTATCACCAAAGTGCTCACCTACCTCCAATTTGACTTGGACCAGATACCTGGTCTGGTTCATTACCCAGTACCAAATCCAATGTGGCCTCACCTCTTGTTGGCCTATGTACAAACTGTGTCAGGAAACCTTCCTGCACACATTGGACAAAAACTGACCCCTCTAACATGCTTGAACTATAGCTTTTCCAATCGATGTTTGTAAAGTTAAAGTCCCTCATAACAACTACCCTGTTACTTTTGCTCCTATCCAGGATCATCCTTGCAATCCTTTCCTCTACATCTCTGGAACTTTTTGGAGGCCTGTAAAAAAACTCCCAGCAGGGTGACCTCTCCTTTCTTGTTTCTAATCTCAGCCCATACTACCTCAATAGACAGGTCCACATCAAACGTCCTTTCTGCCACCCTAATAGAGTCCTTGACTAACAATGCCACGCCTCCCCATCTTCTACCACCTTCACTGCTCTGACTGAAACATCTGAACCCTGGAACCTGCAACAACCGTTCCTGTCCTTGCTCTATCCATGTCTCTGAAATGGCCACAACATCAAAGTCCCAGGTACCAATCCAGGCTGCAAGTTCATCCACCTTATTACGTATGCTCCTCACATTAAAGTATACACACTTCAAACCACCCTCCCGCCTGCCAATACACTGCTGTGACCTCGAAACCTTTCCATGACCTTATTCTCATCCTCATCATTGAATATAATATTGTATAGATGAGGGACTGTGAATGGTTCTGTCAGTGCTGTATATAATATTGTACAGACAGGAGACTGTGTGAATGGTTCTGTCAGTGCTGTATATAATATTGTACAGACAGGAGACTGTGTGAATGGTTCTGTCAGTGCTGTATATAATATTGTATAGACAGGGGACTGTGTGAATGGCTCTGTCAGTGCTGCATATAATATTGTATAGATGGGGGACAGTGTGAATGGTTCTGTCAGTGCTATATATAATATTGTATAAACTGGGGACTGTGTGAATGGTTCTGTCAGTGCTGTATATAATATTGTATAGATGGGGAACTGTGAATGGTTCTGTCAGTGCTGTATATAATATATAGACAGGGGACTCTGTGAACGGTTCTGTCTGTGGTGTATATAATATTGTGTAGACAGAGGACTGTGTGAATGGTTCTGTCAGTGCTGTATATAATATTGTATAGACAGGGGAACTGTGAATGGTTCTGTCAGTGCTGTATATAATATATAGACAGGGGACTCTGTGAACGGTTCTGTCTGTGGTGTATATAATATTGTGTAGACAGAGGACTGTGTGAATGGTTCTGTCAGTGCTGTATATACTATATAGACAGAGGACTGTGTGAATGGTTCTGTCAGTGCTGTATATAATATTGTATAGACAGAGGACTGTGTGAATGGTTCTGTCAGTGCTGTATATACTATATAGACAGAGGACTGTGTGAATGGTTCTGTCAGTGCTGTATATAATATTGTATAGACAGGGGAACTGTGAGTGGTTCTGTCAGTGCTGTATATAATATATAGACAGGGGACTGTGTGAATGGTTCTGTCAGTGCTGTATATAATATTGTATAGACAGGGGAACTGTGAATGGTTCTGTCAGTGCTGTATATAATATATAGACAGGGGACTCTGTGAACGGTTCTGTCTGTGGTGTATATAATATTGTGTAGACAGAGGACTGTGTGAATGGTTCTGTCAGTGCTGTATATACTATATAGACAGAGGACTGTGTGAATGGTTCTGTCAGTGCTGTATATAATATTGTATAGACAGAGGACTGTGTGAATGGTTCTGTCAGTGCTGTATATACTATATAGACAGAGGACTGTGTGAATGGTTCTGTCAGTGCTGTATATAATATTGTATAGACAGGGGAACTGTGAGTGGTTCTGTCAGTGCTGTATATAATATATAGACAGGGGACTGTGTGAATGGTTCTGTCAGTGCTGTATATAATATTGTATAGACAGGGGACTGTGTGAATGGTTCTGTCAGTGCTGTATATAATATTGTATAGATGGGGAACTGTGAATGGTTCTGTCAGTGCTGTATATAATATTGTATAGACAGGGGAACTGTGAATGGTTCTGTCAGTGCTGTATATTATGTATATAGACAGAGGACTGTGTGAATGGTTCTGTCAGTGCTGTATATAATATATAGACAGGGGAACTGTGAATGGTTCTGTCAGTGCTGTATGTAATATTGTATAGACAGGGGACTGTGTGAATGGTTCTGTCAGTGCTGTATATAATATTGTATAGACAGGGGACTGTGTGAATGGTTCTGTCAGTGCTGTATATAATATTGTATAGATGGGGAACTGTGGTTCTGTCAGTGCTGTATATAATATTGTATAGATGGGGCACTGTGGTTCTGTCAGTGCTGTATACAATATATAGACAGGGGACTGTGTGAACGCTTCTGTCAGTGCTGTATATAATATTGTATAGACAGAGGACTGTGTGAATGGTTCTGTCAGTGCTGTATATAATATATAGACAGGGGACTGTGGTTCTGTCAGTGCTGTATATAATATTGTATAGACAGGGGACTGTGTGAATGGTTCTGTCAGTGCTGTATATAATATATAGACAGGGGACTGTGTGAATGGTTCTGTCAGTGCTGTATATAATATTGTATAGACAGGGGACTGTGTGAATGGTTCTGTCAGTGCTGTATATAATATTGTATAGATGGGGAACTGTGAATGGTTCTGTCAGTGCTGTATATAATATTGTATAGACAGGGGAACTGTGAATGGTTCTGTCAGTGCTGTATATTATGTATATAGACAGAGGACTGTGTGAATGGTTCTGTCAGTGCTGTATATAATATATAGACAGGGGACTCTGTGAATGGTTCTGTCAGTGCTGTATATAATATATAGACAAGGGGACTGTGTGAATGGTTCTGTCAGTGCTGTATATAATATTGTATAGACAGGGGACTGTGTGAATGGTTCTGTCAGTGCTGTATATAATATTGTATAGACAGAGGACTGTGTGAATGGTTCTGTCAGTGCTGTATATAATATTGTATAGATGGGGGACTGTGAATGGTTCTGTCAGTGCTGTATATAATATATAGACAGGGGACTGTGTGAAAGGTTCTGTCAGTGCTGTACATAATATATAGACAGGGGACTGTGGTTCTGTCAGTGCTGTATATAATATTGTATAGACAGGGGAACTGTGAATGGTTCTGTCAGTGCTGTATATAATATGGTATAGACAGGAGACTGTGTGAATGGTTCTGTCAGTGCTGTATATAATATATAGACAGGGGACTGTGTGAATGGTTCTGTCAGTGCTGTATATAATATTGTATAGATGGGGAACTGTGAATGGTTCTGTCAGTGCTGTATATAATATATAGACAGGGGACTCTGTGAACGGTTCTCTCAGTGCTGTATATAGTATTGTATAGACAGAGGACTGTGTGAATGGTTCTGTCAGTGCTGTATATAATATTGTATAGACAGGGGAACTGTGAATGGTTCTGTCAGTGCTGTATATAATATATAGACAGGGGAAGTGTGAATGGTTTTGTCAGTGCTGTATATAATATTGTATAGATGGGGAACTGTGGTTCTGTCAGTGCTGTATATAATATTGTATAGACAGAGGACTGTGTGAATGGTTCTGTCAGTGCTGTATATAACATATAGACAGGGGACTGTGTGAATGGTTTTGTCAGTGCTGTATATAATATTGTATAGACAGAGGACTGTGTGAATGGTTCTGTCAGTGCTGTATATAATATTGTATAGATGGGGGACTGTGAATGGTTCTGTCAGTGCTGTATATAATATTGTATAGACAGGGGACTGTGTGAATGGCTCTGTCAGTGCTGTATATAATATATAGACAGGGGACTGTGGTTCTGTCAGTGCTGTATATAATATTGCATAGACAGGGGACTGTGTGAATGGTTCTGTCAGTGCTGTATATAATATATAGACAGGGGACTGTGTGAATGGTTCTGTCAGTGCTATGTATAATATTGTATAGACAGGAGACTGTGTGAATGGTTCTGTCAGTGCTGTATATAATATTGTATAGACGGGACTGTGTGAATGGTTCTGTCAGTGCTGTATATAATATATAGACAGGGGACTGTGTGAATGGTTCTGTCAGTGCTATATATCATATTGTATAGACAGGAGACTGTGTGAATGGCTCTGTCAGAGCTGTATATAATATTGTATAGACAGGGGACTGTGTGAATGGTTCTGTCAGTGCTGTATATAATATTGTATAGACAGGGGACTGTGTGAATGGTTCTGTCAGTGCTGTATATAATATTGTACAGACAGGGGACTGTGTGAATGGTTCTGTCAGTGCTGTATATAATATTGTATAGACAGGGGACTGTGTGAATGGTTCTGTCAGTGCTGTATATAATATTGTATAGACAGGGGACTGTGTGAATGGTTCTGTCAGTGCTGTATATAATATTGTATAGACAGGGGACTGTGTGAATGGTTCTGTCAGTGCTGTATATAATATTGTATAGACAGGGGACTGTGTGAATGGCTCTGTCAGTGCTGTATATAATATTGTATAGACAGAGGACTGTGTGAATGGTTCTGTCAGTGCTGTATATAATATATAGACAGGGGACTGTGTGAATGGTTCTGTCAGTGCTGTATATAATATATAGACAGGGGACTGTGTGAATGGTTCTGTCAGTGCTGTATATAATATATAGACAGAGGACTGTGTGAACGGTTCTGTCAGTGCTGTATATAATATATAGACAGAGGACTGTGTGAACGGTTCTGTCAGTGCTGTATATAATATTGTATAGACAGGGGACTGTGTGAACGGTTCTGTCAGTGCTGTATGTAATATTGTATAGACAGGAGACTGTGTGAATGGTTGTGTCAGTGCTCTATGTAATACTGTACAGATGGGACTGTGGTTCTGTCAGTGCTGTATACAATATTGTACAGAAGGGGGATCACTATGATCGAAGGTTTGACTGCTGATTTTATGCCTTTCTTCCTTTCCTCAGATTGGACAATGGGTGAATACATTGAAAAACGTGATACCTGCGGCACCATCTGCCTTAAATACCTGCTCTTCATCTTCAACTTCTTCTTCTGGGTAAGGATGTGGCTGCTTGGTAGATTTGTGTAGGAGGGAGATGGGAGGGGACTTGCACCATGTTTTGGGAGATTTGCTCTGCGAATGGCGCAGTGGTGTCCAGTGTCGGGAAGGAGGTCTGTCAATGGCACAGTGGCAGCTAGTGTCGGGGAGAGGTGTGTCAATGGGGCACTGGTAGCCAGCGTCGGGGGCGGGTGTGCCAATGGAGCACTAGTATCCAGTGTTGTTCAATGAGGCTGCTATTGGGACTAATACTCTGAGTGAGTTGAAGAAGGGATGTCGACAAGCCTCTTGTAACTAGTGTCAGAGGCGCAAGTTGTTGGAAGCAAGGTACTCTTACCCAGTATTGGGGGAGGAGACTAACAGGGCTCGTATACATGTTGGTGGCAGTAGCTGGGAGTAAGGGTAGATGTCCTTAGCTGGGGAGTGATAGTGCGTTGATGCAGTGTGTTGGTACAGGATGACTGGTTGAATTTTTTTGTATTCTTTGAGGGGATGTGGACATCGCTGGTTGGGCCAGCATTCATTGACATTAGTAAATCAGATGAGATTTTGCAATTGGCAATGGTCATCATTGGACTTCATAATTCCAGACCAGACTTTTTTTTTATTGAATTCAAATTTCACGCACTGTCATGATGGGATTTGAAACTGGGTCCCCATAGTAATATCCTGGATCTCTGGATTACTAGTCCAGTGACAATACTGGATGGTAAGGGTTTAAATTTATTGATGAGCAAAAAAGGCAACCCCATGTGTGTTTGATAAGGATGATGTAGAGGGAATTTTACTTTGTATCTCACCCTGTATTATACCTGTGAGTGTCTGATGGGACAGTTTAGAGGGAGCTTTACTCTGTATCTAACCCTGCAGTATTACAGCTGTGCTTTGCTCTCCCTGCCTTCCTGCAGTATTGATGCCCCCACATTCCACAGCGTTACCAACTTTCTCTTCTCTGTTCCAGTTGGCAGGTGGTGTGGTGATGGCAGTTGGTATTTGGACCCTGGTTGAGAAGAGTGACTATATCAGCCTGCTGTCCTCCAGCACCTACGCTGCTGCGGCCTACATCCTGGTGGTTGCTGGGGTCATTGTCATGCTGACTGGTATCCTTGGCTGCTGTGCGACCTTTAAAGAGAGGAGGAATTTACTGCGAGTGGTACAGAGCATTAGTGATTTTTAATCTCTGTTAGTCTGTGTGTCCCTGTCCTTTGTCCCCCTTGTCAATCACAAATCTGTCAATCTCAGCTCTAAATATATTCATCCTCCATTTCTCTCTGGGCAGAGAATGCCAGAAACGAACAGTTCTCAGAGAACAAATTCCTCCTCGCTTGCATCTTAAATGAATAATCCCTTATTTTTAAACTGTGTCCCAAGTATAGATTCCCCCTTGGATAGAGACATCTCTCACCAGCTCCCTGTTCAGAATCTTCATGACTCAATAAGATCACCTTTCTTCTTCTAAACTCCAAGGAGTACAGGCCCACCCTCCTCAACCTTCCTTCATGATAAAAGATCCCTTCATCTCAGGAATCAGCCTAGTGTGCCTCCTCAGAACTGATTCTAATGCAGGTCTATCCCTCTTTAGGTCCAGGGGCCACAGTATTCTCTCCAATGTGCTGTACATTTGTGATAAAGGCCAATGTTCTGTTTGCCTTCCCAATCATTTGCTATACCTGAATGATTTTTGTGATTCATATACAAGACCACACATTTCCCTCTGAACTGCTACATCTTGCAGTCTTACTCATCATTTAAATAAATAATTTAAACAGTTAAGAAATAGGAAGCGTGAATAAGCTAGGACATGCTCAGTTCGGGGGGTGAAGTGATTTCTGTCAGACTTGGCCTGGTTATCCAGGCTAACACCATCCATTCAGACTCCACCATGTGCCTTGCGCTACTGCTCACTCAGTTCTGATTGGTATATTCCTGAAGACTTCAAACCTGCCCGTTCAGACCATTTTCCCATTGCCAATATTGTCATAATTAGTCAATGAAAATCAGAAAAGCAGGTCTGATTTCTCTCCTGCCTTAAGTCACTCGTAGCAATGTCCAGCAGATTATACCTTCATTTTACAGACCCTATCCTGAAAGATTGGCACCTCAGTTTACTCTGTATGCTGATGTGTGCGTGTGCGTGTGTGTGTATGTATATTTATGGGTGTATATGTGTATTTGTTTGTGTATGTATGTATATTTGTATTTGTGTGTGTGTGTATGTATTTATGTGTGTGTGAGGTGTGCATGTCATTGTCAGTGCAGATGTTCTATGTGTGTTGCAGGCTCAGATGATGACTTGAACTCAGCCAGCCAAGCTTCCCCGAAAAGGAGTGGTGTGCGGAATGACAGGGATATCGTGAGTCACTGAAGGGTTAAATAGGGAGAAGTGACGACATAGAGAGCTTGAGGTGGAAAGATTGTGAGCTAATGATTAATGGAACAGTCTTTAATAGCTGTTACTGGGTGGAGCTAAGAACTGCATTAGCTCAAGTTTAGTCACAGACTTAGAGCTGTTAGTTCCAGGGTGATGGGGATATGGCCATGTGCTCACTCTCTACTTAACAGAGTCTGGCATGTGTGGGTGATGCCAACGTCACTGACTTTCAGATAGAAACAGTATTTATAAAAATAGATTAACTTTGGGCTGTAATTGTTCTGGTTTCTCCATGTTAGGCACTCTGGCAGTTGAGAAGTCTGCATTCTCAGCTGTTTGAGACACTGACTAAAGCTCAGGCCCTTTGGCCTGTTGTTTTCTACTGCCCTCTTGACATGTCCCACCGAGCAGATTCTGGCTGGTTACCCCTCCATATAAACCCCCAACTATACAGGCTAAAGGATTCTGTACAACCTTCTGATAGCAAATGTCTCACTTTATTTTCAAATTTAGAAGCCATTATGGCATTTCAGCTCGACTAAGAGGCAGGTTTTATTTTTCATCTGAGTGAGGACCAGAAAAGTCATGTGGAGACAGTGAGTTAGTTAGCGAGAAATAAACCTCGAAGAATAAATGTGTTCTGACAGGCGAGGGAGCTCTGAATAATGTCTGAGTGTTAGATCCAAACGATTAAGGGATGGAGAGACGACACTACTTACCTGAGGGCTCTGGCACAGGCTGGCAGAGCAGGGAGTGCCATTTTCACAGCACTGGGAAATAAGTCATAGCTTAGGTTCATAGAGATTTACAGCATGGAAACAGGCCCTTTGGCCCGACTTGTCCATACCGCTTTTGATTTTTAAGCCACTAAACTAGTCCCAATTACCCATATTTGGCCCATATCCGTCTGTACCCATCGTACCCATGTAACTGTCTAAATGTTTTTTAAAAGACAAAATTGTGCCTGCCTCTACTATTACCTTTGGCAGCTTGTTCCAGACACTCACCACCCTCTATGTGAAAACATTACCCCTCTGGACCCTCTTGTATCTCTCCTCTCTCACCTTAAACCTATGTCCTCTAGTTTTAGACTCTTTGGGAAAAGATATTGACTATCTAGCTGAGCTATGCCCCTCATTATTTTATAGACCTCTATAAGATCACCCCTCAGCCTTCTATGCTGCAGAGAAAAATGTCCCAGTCTATCCAGCCTCCTTATAACACTTACCATCAAGTCCCAGTAGTATCTTAGTAAATCTCTTTTGCATTCTTTCTAGTTTAATAATATCCTTTCTATAATAGGGTGACCAGAACTGTACACGGTATTCCAAGTAAAGCCTTACCAATATCTTGTACAACTTCAACAAGATGTCCCAACTCCTGTATTCAGTGTTCTGACCGATGAAACCAAGCATGCTGAATGCCTTCTTCACCACTCTGTCCACCCGTGACTCCACTTTCAAGGAGCTATGAACATGTACCCCTAGATCTCTTTGTTCTGTAACTCTCCCCACCATCCTATCATTAACTGAGCAAGTCCTGCCCTGGTTCAATCTAACAAAATGCATCACCTTGCATTTATCTAAATTAAACTCTCTCTGTCATGTGTCGGCCCACTGGCCCAATTGATCAAGATCCCATTGCAATCCTAGGTAACACTGTCTTCACTGTCCACTATGCCACCAATCTTGGTTTCATCTGCAAACTTACTAACCATACCTCCTAAACTCTCATCCAAATTATTAATATAAATGACAAATAATAGTAGACCCAGCACCGATCCCTGAGGCACACCAATGGTCACAGGTCTCCAGATTGAAAAACAACCCTTGATGACCACCCTCTGGCTTCTGTCATCAAGCCAATTTTGTATCCATTTAGCTGGATCCCATGCCTGTCATGTGGGGACCAGAGCCAAGCTAACACAGAGTAATGCCCTAGGTCCTAGGGAATTTCACAGTAAGTTTATTGCAGCGTTAATGTAAGTCTACTTGTGACTAATAAATAAACTTTAAATTTTATGTGGTTGAATTGCCCAACTTGGACTCTAGTTTGCTCTACAACCTGAAGGAAGGCTGCAGCCAATCTCAGGATGGTCAGTGACATTTTTAAACACTACTCCATGTCCACAGGCTCCTGCATTGGACTGAGGTAGAGAGATTCTTCCCACTCAGAAAGGACAGCAGGACTAGAGGGCACAGCCTCAAGATAAAGGGTGGGGGGGGGGGTCAGTTTAGAACGGAGTTGAGGAGGAACTTCTTCACTCAAAGGGTGGTGAATCTCTGGAATTCTCTGCCCGTTGAAGTGGTGGAGGCTACCTCGCTAAATATATTTAAGTCACGGGCAGATAGGTTTTTGGTAGGCAAGGGAATTAAGGGTTATGGGCAGAAAGCGGAACTGAGCCACTTTAGATCAGCCATGATCTTGTTGAATGGCGGGGCAGGCTCGAAGGGATAGATGGCCTACTCCTGCTCCTATTTCTTATGTTCTCTGACAGGGAAAGCTCAGGTCACCAAGGCAGGAGACTGTTGGTTGGGGGCCCTCCTGTGGATGGTAGTCAAACTCATGGAGGGTGGGTGGTGTGGTAAACACACAAAAGGTCCAAACTCTTCACACGAGAAAAGAGAAGGCAAAAGGGTAGCCTGGTAATGACCTGAGCACAGGTGGATAGATTCTTCAGAGAATTCAGGAGAAAACTCTCTATCCAGGGACTGATGAAAATCACTCTACCTCATGAAGAACTGAGCAGAATAGTGAGGATATATGTAAGGAGAAGCTGGGTAAATGCACAAGAAAATAAAGGAATATTGGTATTGGATGAAGTAGGGTAAGAGAAGGTTGATGAGGTTGTCACATGGCCCGTTGCTGAGCTATAGACTCGATGGAACTCAATGAAATCCTAACTGTCCATCAGAGAACACTGCCTCAGCTGGCACCTCTAATCTCCCCTGAGCCAGAGCACCGGCATCAGTTTGGGCAAAGATTAGTGTCAGTTGGCTCTCACAGGGTAGTGCTGTGGGGAATGTTAGTGCAGCAGATGTTATGTCACCACAGCAGTGTGAGTGCTGCAGTGCAGACACTTGTGGAAGATTGTTGACCTGTTGCTAAGAACAATTCTAGGTAATTGCGGTTTGTGAGCTAACGCTATCACTCTAAATATTTGTGTGTGTTGAGTCAGACAGGCTTGTCTGAGAAGGAAATCAGACTCAGCATTTCGGCTGCCCTAACATTAGGCAGGCTGGGACTTGCCAGTCCTAAGGTATGTCCTCTTCAATCCAGACCTGACAGCTTGAAACTAATGGTTGATTTCTCCAGTGGCTGCAGGTCCAAATCCCCCCTCAGAATACACCCAGTTTTATTTGAATATGCCAAAAGTTAATATCAGATTGTAGTGTGTTAGGTTTGTTTAATTCAGCTCCCTTTGTGTTTGGTTTGGAAATATTGAAACCGTTGTGATGTGTTAAGAGTTTGACAGAATAATCAGGTGACCTGAGTAATAAGAGCACCACAAATAGCAGCAGCAGGCCATTCAGCCCTTCGGAGCTGCTCCACCATTCAATGGCTGTCTTTGCCCCTCCCATATCCCCGAGTTCCCATAAAACCAAACTCTATCTATCCCAGCCTTAAGTATATAAACAATGGAAAATCCATATCTCTCTGGGATACAGAATCCCAAACATTCACAGCCCTTTCAGTGAAGATATTTCTCCTCATCTCGGCCTAAAATGATTGGCCCTTTATCTGGGAACTGTGTTCCCTGTGTTTTAGATTTGCCGAGCAGTAGAAACAATCTCTCAACATTCATACTTCACAGTTTGCAATGGTTGAGTTAGTGGACTGAGAGCAGCACTGTGAGGAGCTGATGGCAGTGCCATACACTGGTTACTTGTGGCAGTGGGTGAGGCCATGTTGGAGGTCAACATCAGTGCCAGACATTGTGCAGAAAGGCCATGGGATTGCCCTGTTGCAGCCCCCTGCCAATCCCCAAATAGATTTAACATTGAGGGAATTACACAGTAAAAGAAAATCATCAGCAAATGACAGGAGACTGAATGTGTGTGTGTGTACAGGAGACTGGAGGCTGGGTTTGTGTTCAGGGTGTGTGTACAGGAGACTGGGGGCTAGGTTTGTGCTCACAGCCTGTGTACAGGATTCTGGGGGCAGGGTTTGTATTCAGGGCCAGTGTACAGGAGACGAGGGGGCTGGGTTTATGTTCAGGCCTGTGTACAGGATTCTGGGGGCTGGGTTTGTGTTCAGGGCCTGTGTACAGGAGACGAGGGGGCTGGGTTTATGTTCAGGCATGTGTACAGGATTCTGGGGGCTGGGTTTGTGTTCAGGGCCTGTGTACAGGAGCCGGGGGGCTGGGTTTGTGTTCAGGGCCAGTGTACAGGAGACGAGGGGGCTGGGTTTATGTTCAGGCATGTGTACAGGAGGCTGGGTTTATGTTCACACAGTAAGACGTCTGACAACACCAGGTTTTCTTTGTGTTCACAGCCTGTGTACAGGAGACGAGGGGGCTGGTTTTGTGTTCAGAGACAGGGGCTGATACAGAATGCCAGATTCCTGATGGGTGACTCAGACGCTGGGAGAGTGGTTGGTAGGAGAGTGTGTGAGTGACTCTGTTGTGGTGTTTCCATCTCCATGTTTGGTTTCAGTGTTTGTGTCAGTGGTGACTGATATCTGGATCTGCTGGGGTCTGACGGGACCTCCCTCTGTCCAGGCAGAGATTGGGAAAGCTGATACAGGCTCGGGGTTGTGACGGTTCATCCCAGAACTGAAGGCAGCTGGTAACGGTTGCTGTAGTAACGGCAGCATTTTTTTCTGCAGCTTATTGTTCTGATTGTCTGCAGCTTCGAGAGGGAATGTTACAGAAAGGGCGGCACCTAAATATCAAACCCTTCTCTAACTTTGACTTGCTGATTCCACTCCCGGTATCCTTTGTCCATGGAGCATAACATTAAATTCTTAAGTTTGGGATTTATTCCTCACTGCCAGGAAATCACAACAGCAACTGAGCACATATTCTGAGAAGTATAATCCCAGATAACACTTCCAAACCCTTAAATAATTTTACCCATTCCTTGTCTGGATCTGATGTTTTAGTGGGTTTGCTTAGTCCGTCTGTCTGTATCTCTGTTGGTCTCTCTGTCTGTCTGTGTCTCGCTCTCTCTGTCTGCCTGTCGGTCTTTCTCTCTCTGCCTGCCTCTCTCTCTCTGCCTGCCTCTCTCTCTCTGCCTGCCTCTCTCTCTCTGCCTGCCTCTCTCTCGCTCTCTCTGCCTCTCTCTCGCTCTCTCTGCCTCTCTCTCTCTCTCTCTGCCTCTCTCTCTGCCTCTCTCTCTCTCTCTGCCTCTCTCTCTGCCTCTCTCTCTGCCTGCCTCTCTCTCTCTCTCTCTGCCTGCCTCTCTCTCTCTCTCTCTGCCTGCCTCTCTCTCTCTGCCTCTCTCTCTGTCTGCCTCTCTCTCTCTCTGCCTGCCTCTCTCTCTCTCTGCCTGCCTCTCTCTCTCTCTGCCTGCCTCTCTCTCTCTCTGCCTGCCTCTCTCTCTCTCTGCCTGCCTCTCTCTCTCTCTGCCTGCCTCTCTCTCTGCCTGCCTCTCTCTCTCTCTGCCTGCCTCTCTCTCTCTGCCTGCCTCTCTCTCTCTGCCTGCCTCTCTCTCTCTGCCTGCCTCTCTCTCTCTGCCTGCCTCTCTCTCTGCCTCTCTCTCTCTCTCTGCCTCTCTCTCTCTCTCTCTCTGCCTCTCTCTCTCTCTCTGCCTCTCTCTCTCTCTCTCTGCCTCTCTCTCTCTCTGCCTGCCTCTCTCTCTCTGCCTCCCTCTCTCTGCCTCTCTCTCTCTCTGCCTGCCTCTCTCTCTCTGCCTGCCTCTCTCTCTCTGCCTGCCTCTCTCTCTCTGCCTGCCTCTCTCTCTCTGCCTGCCTCTCTCTCTCTGCCTGCCTCTCTCTCTCTGCCTGCCTCTCTCTCTCTGCCTGCCTCGCTCTCTCTGCCTGCCTCGCTCTCTCTGCCTGCCTCGCTCTCTCTCTGCCTGCCTCGCTCTCTCTCTGCCTGCCTCTCTCTCTCTGCCTGCCTCTCTCTCTCTGCCTGCCTCTCTCTCTGCCTGCCTCTCTCTCTCTGCCTGCCTCTCTCTCTCTGCCTGCCTCTCTCTCTCTGCCTGCCTCTCTCTCTCTGCCTGCCTCTCTCTCTCTGCCTGCCTCTCTCTGCCTCTCTCTCTCTCTGCCTCTCTCTCTGTCTGCCTCTCTCTCTCTCTGTCTGCCTCTCTCTCTCTCTGCCTGCCTCTCTCTCTCTCTGCCTCTCTCTCTCTCTCTCTGCCTCTCTCTCTCTCTCTGCCTCTCTCTCTCTCTCTCTGCCTCTCTCTCTCTCTGCCTCTCTCTCTCTCTCTGCCTGCCTCTCTCTCTCTGCCTGCCTCTCTCTCTCTCTCTCTGCCTCTCTCTCTCTCTCTCTGCCTCTCTCTCTCTGCCTGCCTCTCTCTCTCTGCCTGCCTCTCTCTCTCTCTGCCTGCCTCTCTCTCTCTCTGCCTGCCTCTCTCTCTCTCTGCCTGCCTCTCTCTCTCTCTGCCTGCCTCTCTCTCTGCCTGCCTCTCTCTCTCTGCCTGCCTCTCTCTGCCTCTCTCTCTCTCTCTGCCTCTGCCTGCCTCTCTCTCTCTGCCTGCCTCTCTCTCTCTGCCTGCCTCTCTCTCTCTGCCTGCCTCTCTCTCTCTGCCTCTCTCTCTCTCTCTGCCTCTCTCTCTCTCTCTCTCTCTGCCTCTCTCTCTCTCTCTCTCTGCCTCTCTCTCTCTCTCTCTGCCTCTCTCTCTCTCTCTCTGCCTCTCTCTCTCTCTGCCTGCCTCTCTCTCTCTGCCTGCCTCTCTCTCTCTCTCTCTGCCTCTCTCTCTCTCTCTCTGCCTCTCTCTCTGCCTGCCTCTCTCTCTCTGCCTGCCTCTCTCTCTCTGCCTGCCTCTCTCTCTCTGCCTGCCTCTCTCTCTCTCTGCCTGCCTCTCTCTCTCTCTGCCTGCCTCTCTCTCTCTCTGCCTGCCTCTCTCTCTCTCTGCCTGCCTCTCTCTCTCTCTGCCTGCCTCTCTCTCTCTCTGCCTGCCTCTCTCTCTCTCTGCCTGCCTCTCTCTCTCTCTGCCTGCCTCTCTCTCTCTCTGCCTGCCTCTCTCTCTCTCTGCCTGCCTCTCTCTCTCTCTGCCTGCCTCTCTCTCTCTCTGCCTGCCTCTCTCTCTCTCTGCCTGCCTCTCTCTCTCTGCCTGCCTCTCTCTGCCTCTCTCTCTCTCTCTGCCTCTGCCTCTCTCTCTCTCTCTGCCTCTCTCTCTCTCTCTGCCTCTCTCTCTCTCTCTGCCTGCCTCTCTCTCTCTGCCTGCCTCTCTCTCTCTCTCTCTGCCTGCCTCTCTCTCTCTCTGCCTGCCTCTCTCTCTCTCTGCCTGCCTCTCTCTCTGTCTGCCTGCCTCTCTCTCTGTCTGCCTGCCTCTCTCTCTGTCTGCCTGCCTCTCTCTCTGTCTGCCTGCCTCTCTCTCTGTCTGCCTGCCTCTCTCTCTGTCTGCCTGCCTCTCTCTCTGTCTGCCTGCCTCTCTCTCTGTCTGCCTGCCTCTCTCTCTGTCTGCCTGCCTCTCTCTCTGTCTGCCTGCCTCTCTCTCTGTCTGCCTGCCTCTCTCTCTGTCTGCCTGCCTCTCTCTCTGTCTGCCTGCCTCTCTCTCTGTCTGCCTGCCTCTCTCTCTCTGCCTGCCTCTCTCTCTCTCTGCCTGCCTCTCTCTCTCTCTGCCTGCCTCTCTCTCTCTCTGCCTGCCTCTCTCTCTCTCTGCCTGCCTCTCTCTCTCTCTGCCTGCCTCTCTCTCTCTCTGCCTGCCTCTCTCTCTCTCTGCCTGCCTCTCTCTCTCTCTGCCTGCCTCTCTCTGCCTCTCTCTCTCTCTCTGCCTCTGCCTCTCTCTCTCTCTCTGCCTCTGCCTCTCTCTCTCTGCCTCTGCCTCTCTCTCTCTCTCTGCCTCTGCCTCTCTCTCTCTGTCTGCCTGCCTCTCTCTCTCTGCCTGCCTCTCTCTCTCTCTGCCTGCCTCTCTCTCTCTCTGCCTGCCTCTCTCTGCCTCTCTCTCTCTCTCTGCCTCTGCCTCTCTCTCTCTCTCTGCCTCTGCCTCTCTCTCTCTCTCTGCCTGCCTCTCTCTCTCTGCCTGCCTCTCTCTCTCTCTGCCTGCCTCTCTCTCTCTCTGCCTGCCTCTCTCTGCCTCTCTCTCTCTCTCTGCCTCTGCCTCTCTCTCTCTCTCTGCCTCTGCCTCTCTCTCTCTCTCTGCCTGCCTCTCTCTCTCTGCCTGCCTCTCTCTCTCTCTCTCTCTCTCTCTGCCTCTCTCTCTCTCTCTCTCTCTCTGCCTCTCTCTCTTTCTCTGCAGGGGAGTAATGTTTGGATTTGGGGCTAACTGGAATCTGTGTTTTATTACAGTATTTTGCATTGCTGCTTTTTATCTTTGTGCTGGAGGTCCTAGCTGGCATCTTGGCCTATATCTACTATCAGCAGGTAATCTTCTATTGGGAAATCTCTGAGCAACATGTTGGGCCTTGCTATGCGGGTCACTGACAGCCTCACTTTGAGGACAGTGTTTTTCTTGGTGTTGTTAAATTTGAAGAGTTGTGTCTTCAGTGTCTGAAGGTATTGCTGATGTATTCCAGGCTGCGACTATACATTGCCTTTGGCATGTCTCGTTCATAATGCAGAGATTTATACACTCTCATTGGATAAAATGTATTACACTACGTACTTGCCAGTTCACTGACTGCTAGGGGCCTGCCCATCGAACCACTTCAACTAATACAATGATACAGAAGGCCATTTGGCCCATCCTACTTGTGCTAGCTTTGTCCCAATCCTCTGGATTTTCCCAATACCACTATATTTTGTTTTCAATAATATGAATTATTTTCTTGAATGTTAATACTGAATCCACACCAAGTTCAGGTCACTCAGAGCACACCTCAAAGCACTGTAAAAACTATTGGCCTTGATAATATTCTGGCAATAAGGCAGCCGGAAGCGTAAAACCGGAAGTAGGCCCCAGTGAGACCTGGGAAGTTTTGTTTTCTGTTTAAAACCTTTTGAGGTTTTGACCTCATTGTTCCAGAGGAGCAGCCAGAGAGGTGATTCAAGTGAGGAGAGCTAGTAGGTAAGAGGGATTTTTAACTTTTTTTGGAGTTTTTTCTTAGGCAGTTGGAAGTGTAAATCTGGAAGTAGGCCCCAGTGAGACCTGGGAAGTTATTTTTTGCACAATAAATTTGAACGGGGAGGAAACCTGAGCATTACACTTGTAGAGTCTCCCTCCCTCTCCCCTCTTCGAACCTAAAAAGACTTGGAGTGAGGGCAGGTAAGCTTTCTTCTTTCTTTTATTTTCATTTCTTCCTCTAACCTAACAGGGATGAGGGAATATCAGGAAGATCTTTCTTTTTATCAGCAAGTTATCTAGAGGGAATGGCAGGAAAGGCAGTGCAATGTTCCTCCTGCAGGATATTTGAGGTGAGGGATGCCGTCAGTGTCCCTGCTGATTTCACTTCTGGGAAGTGCACCCATCTCCAGCTCCTCATAAACTGCGTTAGGGAACTGGAGCTGGAGCTGGATGGACTTTGGATCATTCAGGAGGCAAATGTGATCATAGATAAAAGCTTCAGGGATTTAAATACACCGAAGAATGTGGATAGATGGGTGACGGTGAGAGGGGCTGGGAGGAAGCAGCCAGTGGAGGGATCCCCTATGGTCGTTCCGCTCAGCAACATGTATACCATGTTGGATATTGTTGAGGGGGACGACTTACCAATGGTAAGTCAAAGTGACCGGATCTCCAGCACTGAATCCATCCCTGTGCCTCAGAAGGGAAGGGGGAAGAGCAGGAGAGCAATAGTTATTGGGAACGCGATGGTTAGAAGGACAGATAGGAGGTTCTGCGACAGCAAAAGAGACTCACGGATGGTATGTTGCCTCCTGGGTGCCAGGGTCCGTGATGTCTCGGACCGTGTTTTCAGGATTCTTAAGGGGAAGGGGGATCAGTTGCAAGTTGAGGTAAACATTGGTACCAACAACATAGGTAGGAGAAGGGACGGGGATTTAAAACAGGAATTTAGGGAGCTAGGATGGAAGCTGAGAGCCAGCATGTTGTCATCTCTGGTTTGTTGCCGGTGCCATGTGCTAATGAGCTGAGGAACAGGGAGAGAGTGCAGATTAACATGTGGCTGCAGGGATGGTGCAGGAGAGAGGGGTTCCGGATAATTGGAGCATATTCTGGGGGAAGATATATTAGCAATTTTGAAAAATCTGAGGATTGATAAATTCCCTGGGCCAGATGGGATGATGGGATACATCGTAAGATACTTTGGGAGGCAAGGGATGAGATTGCGGAGCCTTTAGCTTTGATTTTTGGGTCCTCACTGTCCAGAGGACTGGAGAGTGGTGAATGTTGTTCCTGTCTTCAAGAAAGGAAATAGGAATGACCCTGGTAATTACAGGCCAGTTAGTCTTACTTCGGTGATCGTTAAGTTAATGGAAAGGGTCCTGAGAGATAGGATTTATGACTATTTGGAAAAATGCAGCTTAATCTGAGATAGTCAGCATGGATTCGTGAAGGGTAAGTCTTGCCTCACAAATTTAATTGAATTCTTTGAGGAGGTAACTAAGTGTGTAGATGAAGGTAGAGCAGTTGATGTCATATGCATGGGTTTTAGTAAGGCATTTGATAAGGTTCCCCATGGTAGGCTCATGAAAGTAAGGAATTGTGGGATAGGGAGAAATTTGACCAATTGAATAAGTAACTGGCTATCTCATAGAAGACCATAGGTGGTGGTGGATGGAAAATTTTCAGACTGGAGACCAGCGGTCTACCACAGAGATCAGTGCTGGGTCCTCTGTTATTTGTGATTTTTATCAGTGACTTGGAAGAGGGAACTGAAGGGTAGGTCAGTAAATTTGCTGATGACACCAAGATTGGTGGGGTAGTGGATGAGGTGGAGGGCTCTTGTAGGCTGCAAAGAGACATTGATAGGATGCAGAGCTGGGCCAAAAAGTGGCAGGTGGAGTTTAAATACGAGGTGATTCGTTTTGGTAGGACAAATTTGAATGCGGCAGGGTTCTGAGGAATGTGGAGGAACAGAGAGATTTTGGGGTTCATATCCACAGATCTCTGAAGGTTGCCACTCGAATGGATAGAGCCGTGAAGAAGTCTTATAGTGTGTTAGTGTTAATAACAGGGGGTTTGAGTTTAAGAGCGTGGGGTTATGCTGCAACTATACCGGATGTTGGTGAGACCACATTTGGAATATTGTGTTCAGTTCTGGTCTGGAGAGAGTGCAGAGGAGATTTACCAGGATGCTGCCTGGTTTGGAGGGTAGGTCTTATGAGGAAAGGGTGAGGGAGCTGGGGCTTTTCTCTTTAGAGTGGAGGAGGGTGAGAGGTGACTTAATAGAGGTTTATAAGATGATGAAGAGGATAGATAGAGTAGACGTTCAGAGACTATTTGCTCGGGTGGATGTAGCTGTTGCTAGGGGACATAACTATAAGGTTCATGGTGGGAGATATAGGAGGGATGTCCGAGGTAGGTTCTTTACTCAGGGAGTGGTTGGGGTGTGGAATGCACTGCCTGCTGTGATAGTGGAGTTGGACACTATAGGAACTTTCAATTGGTTATTGGATAGGCACATGGAACACACCAGAATGATAGGGAGTGGGATAGCTTGATCTTGGGTTTGGACAAACCTTGGCACAACATCGAGCACCAAAGGGCCTGTACTGTGCTGTACTGTTCTATGTTTTAATAATATTGAAGACTTGTGCTCCAGAACTTGCTGCTCCCCTAGCCAAGCTCTTCCAGAACAGTTACAACACTGGCATCTACCCAACAAATGTGGAAAATTGCCCAGGTATGTCCTGTACACAAAAATCAGGACAAATCTAACCCGGCCAATTACTGCCCAATCAGTCTACTCTTGATCATCAGTAAATTGATGGAAGGGGTCAGCAACAGTGCTACCAAGCAGCACCTGCTCAGCAATAACCTGCTCAGTGATGCCCAGTTTGGGTTCATGCAGTGTCACCTTGCTCTTGACCTGGCTGAAGAGTCTCTTCCTGTGTTCTACAGCTCCAAGACTGATTTCAGCCATGGTTCAAACATGAACTCCAGAAGTGGGGACAGAACTGAGGATACTGAGAGCAGTTGAGTTTTCTAGAGCACGGTGCTTTGTAGTAGCAACAATGTGGACCACCCTGTACCAGCTGAGGTACTTCTTGGAGCCACTCTCCTCTTCGAGTGATATAATGGGATAAAGCATGTTTAACAATCTCGTATGAATAAGGACACCAGGTAGAGAGAAGTGACAGAGACTGCCCTTAGCAGTATTTGACCAAGTGTGGCATGAAGGAGCCCTAGCAAAACAGGAGTTAATGGGAATCAAGGGAAAACTCTCTGCTGGTTGGAGTCATAGCTAACACAAGGGAAGATGGTTGTGATGATTGGAGGTCAATCATGTCAGCTCCAGGACATCACTGCAGGAGTTCCTCAGGGTAGTGTCCTTGGCCCAGTCAACTTCAGCTGCTTCATCAATGACCTTCCCTCCATCATAAGGTCAGAAATGGGGATATTCGCTACTGATCCGTGGATAAGCCATTTTGACCTCCTGTGGAGATCCAAAGCAGATGTCAGTCTTCAGCCAATTCAATTCGCTTCACATCATACCAAGAAACAGCTGAAGGCACTGAGCCCTTTGCAACCATTTTCAGCTGCTTTATCAGTAACCTTCCCTTCATCATCAGACCAGAAGTTTTTTTTAAAGTTTGTTTATTAGTGTCACAAGTAGGCTTACATTAACACTGCAATGAAGTTACTGTGACAATCCCCTAGTTGCCACACTTTGACGCCTGTTCGGGTACACTGAGGGAGAATTTAGCATGGGCAAAGTGCCTAACCAGCACACCTTTCAGACTGTGGAAGGGGATGTTCGCTGATGATTGATTACAATGTATAAAAAAATCAAGGATAAAGGGGGTAAGAAAGAAATTGGGACACACAATAACTGAAATATCAAACTCGAGATTAAAAATTATAGAATTATAATGGAAACACTTATACAAATATATTAGTTCTCTCTGGTCAGAGGGAATATTCAATAGTTTATCATATCACTAAAATACCCATTTATACCTCATTAACAGAGAATAACTTTCTCAGATGAATGGGTTAGCAGTGATATTCAGTATTAAAAATAGAGGTTTTTCATCTTCACAGTTATTTTTAAACATTGCTGTCTGCAGGGACTTCAGAGAATCACTGATAGCAACTTCTGGATTTCTGCATTCAATTGTATACATATGGGCTCTGAAGCTGCTGTCACGTTTGCAGTTGTAATGATGACAAACAGACAGTTTCACTGGCATTACACCCACAAGATGCGGGTCAAACTGGAAAGTCAGTTTGAGGAAATATTACAGTTGAGAAAACTAAGCTGACAGTGGGGTGGCACGTTGGCACACTGGTTTAGCACTGCTATCTCACAGCACCAGGGACCAGGATTCAATTCCTGACTTGGGTGTCTGTGTGGAGTTAGGATATTCTTGCCATGTCTGCATGAGTTTTCTCTGGTTGCTCTGGTTTCCTCCCACAGTCCAAAAATGTGCGGGTTAGGTGGATTAGCCATGCTAAATTGCCCCTTAGTGTCAGGAGGAATAGCTAGGGTAAATACATGGGATTACAGAGATAGGGCCTGGGTGGGATTGTGGTCGGTGCAGATGCGACAGGCTGAATGGCCTCCTTCTGCACTGTAGGATTCTATGACTGCATAAGGTTCATATCATTCACAGCTCCTCTGATAACATTGACATTTAATGGCATTGCCATTATTGAATCCCTCACTTTCACCATCTTCAGGGTTACCATTGACCAAAAGCTGAACTGGAATAACCATGATAAATACTGTGGCTACAAGAGCAGGTCAAAGGCTAGGAATCCTGCAGTGAGTAACTCACTTCCTGACTCCCCACAGCCTGCCCACCATCTACAAGGCACAAGTCAGGAATGTGATGGAATACTCCCCACTTGCCTGGATGGGTGCATCTCAACCACACTCGTGAAGCTTCACACCATTCAGGACATAGCAGCCCGCTTGATTGGCACCACACCTACAAACATCCATTCCCTCCACCACCGATGCTCAGTAGCAGTAGTGTGTACTATCTACAAGATGCACTGCACAATTCACCCAAACCCATGACCACTTCCATCTAGAAGGACAAAGGGCAACAGATATGTGTGAACATCATCATGTGTACATTCCCTTCCGAGCACTCACTGTCCTGACTTGGAAATATATCGCTGTTCCTTCGCAGTCGCTGGGTCAAAATCCTGGAATTCCCTCCCTAACAGCACCAAGGGTGTACCTACACCTTAGAGACTGCAGTTGTGGAAGAAGGCAGCCCATCACCACCTTCTGAAAGGCACTTAGGGATGGGCAATAAACTGGACAGTCAGAGACACCTATATCCTCTAAGAGAAGATGCTGGTCAGTTGTGAGATCCTGTGAGTTTCTTTATATGTGGGTTTCTCTCACCATTACACTTTGAAGTGTATTTAATTTTTATCAGATACAATGTTCCCCCTAGTGACAGAATTCTCTCCTCTTGTGAAAACAAAACCCTCATTTAAAAGTTCAATCATGTCCTCTGTCTTGATAACATCATTAGATACAGGAGCAGAAGTAGGCCATTTGGTCCATCGAGTCTGCTCCGCCATTCAGTGAGATCATGACTGATCTGATATAACCCTCAACTCCACTTTCCCGTCTCATCCCCTTAACCCTTAATGCCCTTCCTGATTAGATACTTGTCTATCTCAGCCTTAAACACACTTATCAATACAGCTTCTACAGCTCTCTGAGGTAAAGAATTCCACAGATTCAGCACCCTCCTTGAGAAGATATTCCTCCTCATCTCTGTCTTAAATGGGTGACCCCTTACCCTGAGACACTTCACAAGAGGAAACATCCCCTCAGTATCTGACTTGTCAAGGCCCTGAGAATCCTATACATCTCGGTAAGGTTGCCTTTCATTCTTCTAAACGCAATCTATTCAATCTCACCTCATAAGAACTACTACCTTGTATAGTTTTAAACATATATTGTAAATAATTGTAGCCCCAGCACTGATCCCTGTGGCATTCCAGTAGTTACAGGTTGTCATCTTCAAAATACTCTTCTTGTTCTAACTCTCTGTCTTATGTAAGCTATGATGTGGCTAGCCAGTCCTCTATCCATGTTAATATACTACTCCCAACATCATGGATTCTTATTAAGTTTTTTTTTGTTCAGTACTTTATCAAATGCTTTTTGGAAATCCAAGTATATTGCATCTCCTGGTTCCCCTTTATCTATCCTGTTCCATTACCAGCTGCAAGAATTCTAATGAATTTGTCAGACATAATTTCCCCTTCACAAAGCCAGGCTGACTCTGCTTGATTATTTTATGTATTTCTAAATGTCCTGCTATTACATCCTTTTTATGCAATCTAAAATTTTCCCAATGACTGAAATTAAGCTAACTGGCCTA
The DNA here is from genome assembly GCF_965287045.1 of Carcharhinus amblyrhynchos. Lineage (NCBI taxonomy): Eukaryota > Metazoa > Chordata > Chondrichthyes > Carcharhiniformes > Carcharhinidae > Carcharhinus > Carcharhinus amblyrhynchos. The sequence goes on from NC_137329.1 coordinate 62,623,562, forward strand.
CAGTTACCTATTCTTGTCTCCCTTTTTCAATAAGGGCGCTTTATTGGCAGTTTTCTAAATCTCTGGAACTTCTCCAGAATTTAAGGATTCTTGAAAGATTACCACCAGTCTACCCCCTATTTCTGTAGCTACCTCCTTTACAGTCTTAGGATGCAGCCATCAGGTCCAGGGGACTTATTGGCCATTCTGTGAAGGGCGACGTTGTTGAAGGATAACAGAAAGTGCTGAAAATGCTCAGCAGTTCATGCAACATCTACAGGGGCAGAAGCAGAGTTAATGTCTCAGACTGACCATCTTTTGAACCAGCGATTGCTGCTTTGTGGACCCCCCATTATACACCCCTTGCTGAGTGAGTTCCAGAAACGAGGCAACCAGTGTGAGAGCTCTGGTAATGATCACTCACTTCGACCTAAATCTTTCTCATCTCTGATAGAAATCTGGTCATCTGTACCTCTATTAAAAAAATTTTAAAAACCTGAGTGCAGTGGACAAACAGTTTCAAAATGCAGCAAGAAATCCCAGCAGGTCTAACTGCATCTGTGGAGAGAGAATAGAGCCAACGTTTCAATCTGGGTGACCCTTATACTGGAATTTATAATTTAATCTATAGGGTGGGGGAGGGGGGAGGGGGGTGGTAGGCTGTGAAAGTTGGAGAGAGAATCAGAAGATGTCATAGACAAAGAGAGTAAAAAGTCTGACAACACCAGGTTTTAGTCCAACCGATTTATTTGATAATATACTCACAAGCTTTCGAGGTTAGCCCCTTCGTCAGGTGAATGGAGAGTTCTGGCCTCAGACAGAGCATATAAAGCACAGACAGTTTAGAGATTACTGATTAGAATGCGAATCCTTACACCTAACCTGCTGTTCAAGACCTGAAGTGGCTGATAATGTGAGTGGAAGGAGCACTGATCACAGGTTAAAGAGATGTGTATTGTCTCCAGACAGTACAGTAAGTGAGGTTTTGCAAACCCAGGCAAGTCACAGGGGTTACAGATAGTGCAACATGAACCCAAGTACATTGGGGAGACCATGCAGACGCTACGACAACGGATGAAAGAACATCGCTCGACAATCACCAGGCAAGACTGTTCCCTTCCTGTTGGCGAACACTTCAGTGGTCACGGGCATTCAGCCTCTGACCTTCGGGTAAGCGTTCTCCATGGCGGCCTTCACGACACACGACAGCGCAGAGTCGCTGAACAGAGACTGATAGCCAAGTTCCACACACATGAGGACGGTCTCAACAGGGATCTTGGGTTCATGTCGCACTATCTGTAACCCCCATGACTTGCCTGGGTTTGCAAAACCTCACTTACTGTACTGTCTGGAGACAATACACATCTCTTTAACCTGTGATCAGTGCTCCTTCCACTCACATTGTCAGCCACTTCAGGTCTTGAACAGCAGGTTAGGTGTAAGGATTCGCATTCTAATCAGTAATCTCTAAACTGTCTGTGCTTTATATGCTCTGTCTGAGGCCAGAACTCTCCATTCACCTGACGAAGGGACTAACCCCGAAAGCTTGTGAGTCTATTATCAAATAAGAACATAAGAACATAAGAAATAGGAGCAGGAGTAGGCCATCTAGCCCTTCGAGCCTGCCCCGCCATTCAATAAGATCATGGCTGATCTGTTGTAGCTCAGTTCCACTTTCCCGCCCTCTCCCCATAACCCTTAATCCCCTCTCTTATCAAGAACCCATCAACCCGCTTCTTAAAAATATTTAGCGAGGCAGCCTCCACCACTTCAACGGGCAGAGAATTCCAGAGATTCACCACCCTTTGAGTGAAGAAGTTCCTCCTCAACTCCGTTCTAAACCGCCCCCCCTTTATCTTGAGGCTGTGCCCCCTAGTCCTACTGTCTTTTTTGAGCGGGAAGAGTCTCTCCACCTCTATCCTATCCATCCCATTCATCATCTTATACGTCTCAATGAGATCTCCCCTCATTCTTCTAAACTCTAACGAGTACAAGCCTAGTTTATTCAGCCTCTCCTCATAGTTCAACCCCCTCAACTCCGGTATCAGCCTAGTAAACCTCCTCTGCACTCCCTCCAGGGCCAAAATATCCTTGCGCAGGTGCGGCGCCCAAAACTGCACACAGTACTCCAGCTGCGGCCTCACCAATGCCCTATACAGCTGCAGCAATAAATAAATCGGTTGGACTAAAACCTGGTGTTGTCAGACTTTTTACTGCGTTTACGCCAGTCCAACGCCAGCACATCCACATCATAGACAAAGAGACACAGGGAATGTAATAGAGGTGATTGTGGCTAAGAATGGTGCTGGTAACATCTGTTATGAGATCAGAATTTGGAAATGGCAGAACAAAATTAAGCAGAGTTTCAAAGGACAACTTGAGACATGTCACAGATGTCCTAGTGGAGTTGGGGGAGGGGAGACCATGGGGGGAAGAAAGATAAAAAAGCAAGATTTTTAAAAGGTTGAAAAGTGAAACAATGAAATATATTAAAATAGATAAAATTGAAGGACGGAAATGAGGTGAAGATGGAGAACAAAGTTCACAGTATCAGAGCCCAGGCTCTGTGAACTGCCAGTACACTGTCCCACACTGACACCCAGTGTCAGACTTGGGTACGATGTGGATGTGCCGGCGTTGGACTGGGGTAAACACAGTAAAAAGTCTGACAACACCAGGTTTTAGTCCAACCGATTTATTTGATAGTTTGTGAGTTTACTATCAAATAAATCGGTTGGACTAAAACCTGGTGTTGTCAGACTTTTTACAGACTTGGGTACAGCAGGTATGTGTGTCCCACACTGACACCCAGTGTCAGACCTGGGTACTGCAGGCATCTGTGTCCCACACTGACACCCAGTGTCAGACCTGGGTACAGCAGGCACCTGTGTCCCACACTGACACCCAGTGTCAGACCTGGGTACAGCAGGCACCTGTGTCCCACACTGACACCCAGTGTCAGACCTGGGTACAGCAGGCACCTGTGTCCCACACTGACACCCAGTGTCAGACCTGGGTACAGCAGGCATCTGTGTCCCACACTGACACCCAGTGTCAGGCCTGGGTACAGCAGGCACCTGTGTCCCACACTGACACCTAGTGTCAGACCTGGGTACAGCAGGCACCTGTGTCCCACACTGACACCCAGTGTCAGACCTGGGTACAGCAGGTATCTGTGTCCCACACTGACACCCAGTGTCAGGCCTGGGTACAGCAGGCACCTGTGTCCCACACTGACACCCAGTGTCAGACCTGGGTACAGCAGGCACCTGTGTCCCACACTGACACCCAGTGTCAGACCTGGGTACAGCAGGCACCTGTGTCCCACACTGACACCCAGTGTCAGACCTGGGTACAGCAGGCACCTGTGTCCCACACTGACACCCAGTGTCAGACCTGGGTACAGCAGGCACCTGTGTCCCACACTGACACCCAGTGTCAGACCTGGGTACAGCAGGCACCTGTGTCCCACACTGACACCCAGTGTCAGACCTGGGTACAGCAGGCACCTGTGTCCCACACTGACACCCAGTGTCAGACCTGGGTACAGCAGGCACCTGTGTCCCACACTGACACCCAGTGTCAGACCTGGGTACAGCAGGCACCTGTGTCCCACACTGACACCCAGTGTCAGATCTGGGTACAGCAGGTATCTGTGTCCCACACTGACACCCAGTGACAGCACAGTAAGAAGTCTCAGGACACCAGGTTAAAGTCCAGCAGGTTTGTTTGGTAGCACAAGCCACAAGCTTTCGGAGTGCTGTCCTTTCATCAGGTGAGTGGGAGTTTTGTTCACAAACAGGGTGTGAAAAGACACAAACTCAATTTACAAAATATTGGTTGGAATATCAGATCTGGGAATAGCAGGTCAGTGTCACTTGACAGCCCCTTGCCCTGTCCCTCTCTCCCACATCCCTTCCCTCTGTCACCCCATCTGTCTCTCCCTTGCCCCTTCCATCCTCTCCTCCGTTGCTCCCCTCCATCAGTCACTCCTTCACCCCATCTGTCCCTTCACTCCCTCGCCCCCTCCGTCCATCCCTCGCCCCCTCCGTCCCTTGCCCTTGCCCCCATTCCATCCCTCACACCCCTTCCGGACCTCAGCCCACCCACCATCCCTTGGCTCCGCCCCTCTGTCCCTCGGCCCCCCCCTCCGTGCCTTGGCCTCCTCCTCCATCCCTCGGCCTCTCCTCCGTCCTTTGGCACCCCTCCTTCCCTCGAACCCCTCCCCCCGTCCCTCGAACCCCCCCATCCCTTGAACACCCCCTCCGTCCCTCAGCCCACCCCCCCGTCGCTTGGCGGCCAGTCTCCTGGCCCCCCTCCGTGCCTCGTGCCCCCCTTGTGTCCTCAGTTGCTCACTACCTCGCACTGTCCTTCACTCTGTTACTCCTGCAGTCTGTTCTTTGTTGCAGATTGGTGATGACCTGAAGACTAATCTGAGGGTGACGATGATTGAGAAATATCGAGTGAAAGGAGACACAAAAATCACCAAGGCTGTGGACAAACTTCAGCAAGAAGTGAGTGACCATCAGCTCAGGAAAGCATGCTGACCGCTAGGGGAGTGACCATGAGAGGAGTGACTGCCATGGTGGAGCGGAGTGTGACCTCCATTGGGGGGGTGGAGGAGTGTGACTGCCGTGGGGGTGGGGTAGGGGGGAGTGTGACCATCAGGGGAGTGACCACTAGAGATGTTTTGAAAATTGCTTTTGATGGTAGAACAGGTATGATAACAATAATTTGCGTTTACAATGGTATCTTGGATGTAATAAAATTTCCAGGGATTATTATAAACCAGAAATCTGAACTGAATTGTAAACAGGGATATGAGATCTAGTAACCAAAAGCTTCATGACGACATTATAAAGCAACATAAGACACCAAGTCACATAGAGACATTAGAGCAAATCAACAGAAGCTTTGTCAAAAGTTGGGTTCAAGCAGATTCTTAAAGGAGAAAAGTGAGGTGTAAGGGTGGAAAAGCTTAGGGAGGAAATTCCAGAGCCTGGGCAACTGAGACATGATCACCAATAGATGAGTAATTATAATTGGTAATACACAAGATGTCAGAATTAAGAGAAAAGCAGATATCTCTGAGGGGCTGAAGACCATTATAGAGATGGGAAGGGTCAAGCTTATGGAGAACTTGAAAAACAAGGATAAGAATTTTAAAATCAAGACATTGTTTGCCTGGAAGGCACTGGAGGTCAGCGAGCACAGCGCTGTTAGGGAATCATATCTTGTTGCAAGTTAAGACATAAACAGGAAAGTTTTTGATGATGCCAAGGTTACAGATGGTAGAATGTGGAAGATCACCCACAAGTGCATTGGAATTGTCAAGTTGAGTGGTGACAAAATCATGGATGAGAATTTCAGCAGCGGATCAGCTAAGGCAGGGATAAAGTTGAATGATGTTAAAGAGGTGGATGAAGGTAGTTTTAGATACAACGTGAATATGGGGTCAGAAGCTCATCTCAGGATCAAATGTGATACCAAGGTTTGTGAGGAGGAAGGGGGAGGAAATGTGAGGTTATTCACTTTGGTGGAAATAATAGTAGGAGGGATTATTATTTAAAGGGTGAAAAGTTGCAGCATGCTACGGTGCAGAGGGACCTGGGGGTCCTTGTGCATGAGTCGCAAAAACCCAGCCTGCAGGTGCAGCAGGTGGTCAGGAAGGCGAATGGGATGCTGGCCTTTATAATGAGGGGGATTGAATATAAAAGTAGGGAGGTCTTGCTGCGGCTGTACAGGGCACTGGTGAGGCCGCAGCTGGAGTACTGTGTGCAGTTTTGGTCCCTGTATTTGCGAAAGGATATATTGGCCTTGGAGGAAGTGCAGAGGAGGTTCACCAGGCTTATACCGGAGATGAGGGGGTTAACTTATGAAGAGAGATTAAATAGACTGGGTCTGTACTCGTTGGAGTTTAGAAGGATGAGGGGGGATCTTATAGAGATGTATAAGATAATGAAAGGGATGGATAGGGTAGAGGTGGAGAGATTCTTCCTGCTCAGAAAGGACAGCAGGACTAGAGGGCACAGCCTCAAGATAAGGGGGGTGCAGTTTGGATTGGAGTTGAGGAGGAACTTCTTCACTCAAAGGGTGGTGAATCTCTGGAATTCTCTGCCCGTTGAAGTAGTGGAGGCTACCTGGCTAAATATATTTAAGTCACGGGTAGATAGATTTCTGATAGTCAAGGGAATTAAGGGTTATAGGGAGAAAGCAGGAAAGTGGAACTGATCCACTTCAGATCAGCCATGATCTTATTGAATGGCGGGGCAGGCTCAAGGGGCTAGATGGCCTACTCCTGCTCCTATTTCTTATGTTCTTATTTTTTTATGAGAGCAGAGGGAGGCAGAGGACAGAGCAGTTAATTGTCTCAATCTTACTGCGAAAGAACTCCGGGAGCTCTTGACTAACCTCCCCTCTCCCTCCTCTCTCTTTCTTTCTCTCTTTACATCCTCAGTTCCATTGCTGTGGGAGTAACAACTCGAAGGACTGGCAGGAGAGCCGGTGGGTGAAGGGCGGACATTCTGGAGACAGAATCGTACCTGACAGCTGCTGCAAAACTGTCACCGTTGGCTGCGGCAAGAGGGAGCATCCATCCAACATCTACAAAGTGGAGGTGAGTGAGAGAGAGAGGCCCCGACTGTCCGAGAGGCCCTGACCCTCCGGGCATGCAGCAGAGGGGTCTGACCATCAATGTCTAATACCTCCTCCTTATCAATTTTAAACCCTTCTAATATCTGAACTATCTCCTCTTTCACCGTGACATCCTCTTCCTTGGTAAAAACTGCTGCAGCGCTTTTGTTTCATACCTTGGCCATGTCCCCTGTCTCCATGAGTAAATCCCCTTCAAAGTCCATCATTTATTTAATTTTTTAAAATTTATTGTTGGAATGGGGGTGTTGTTGGCTAGGCAGTATTGATTGCCCATCCCTTATTACCCTGGAGAAGCTGCTGGTGAGCTCCCTTTTTGAATCGCTGCAGTTCCCCTGGTGTAGGTATACCCACATTGCTGTTAGGGAGGAGATTCCAGGATTTTGACCCAGCAATAGTGAAGGAACGGCGATATATTTCCAAGTCAGGATGCTGAGTGACTTGGAGGGGAACCTCCAGGTGATGGTGTTCCCATGTGTCTGCCACCCTTGTCCTTCTAGATGGCAGTGATTGTAGGTTTGGAAGGCACTGCCTAAGGAATCTTGGTGAGTTCCTGTAGTGAATTTTGTAGATGGCAGACATGGCTGCTGCTATGTACGGTGGTGGAGAGAGTGAATGTTTGTGGAAGGGATAGCAATCAAACAGCTTCTTTCTTTTATTACTGATTTGCTTATGGAAATCATTTGGATTTTCTCATATGCCAGTCTACTTGCCATCCTCTTTTTTCTTTACTCACAAGTCATTTCACTTCTCTGAACTTCCTATTTTCAGCCTCATTCCACTGAAACCTATCAGATTCACCCTCCAACCCTTTATTTTGCTCTCTGCCTCTCTCACAGGGAGCTGTGGTTTGATCTTCTTACCTAATCTCTGCACAGAAATGTACTTTGACCACATCCAAAAGATTGCTTAATGAGCAGTTTTACCTGCTGATCTTTGATTCCAATTTCTCTGGGCCAGCTCCGTTCTCACCCCACTAATGTTTTTCCTTTCCTAAATAATTATTCTTCCTTTTGGTTGTCTCTTTCCAAGCTAACCTAAACCACTGTCCCCTAAATCTTCTCTTACTGATCTCCTTGGCCGACCTCTTTTCCAAGAAGCAGGTCTAGCTGTATCTCGTTAACCAGTTACATACTGTTGTATAAAGTTCTCCTGAACACACACTCGAAATTCTTCCCCTTTCTGCCCCTCATACTACTACTATCCCTGTCTATATTCAGTTTCCTTGCAGATTTCTTCCTCTAGATCCTTCTGATTAGCTGTCTGTCTGTAGACTACTCTGAGCAATGCAATTGTGTAACTTGGTCCTAGTTCTACACAAATAGATTCTGCCTTTGAACCCTCTAGGACATCTTCTGACTCCAACATTGTAATATTCACCTTAATCAATGCTCCCCACCCCCCTTTTTGTTTCCTTCCCAATCTTTCCTGAACACCTTGTATCCAGGAATATTTAGGTGCAGTCCTAACGTTGTTTAGTCAAGTCTCTGATATTGCCATAGCATCATGTATTTATGTGACCACCTGTAACCACATAGTCATATAAAGACACAGTAACCCTCATATACGCTTCACCATTTTTTATCTTACTCTGATTGCACCGAATACTAGGGTGCAAAATATTATCTCTCCGTCCCCCAGTTCTCAGTATTCCTCTCTGGTACTGCCTCTTGGTTCTCATCCCCTGCCCAGTTAGTTTAAACCCACCCCAACAGCATGAGCAAACCACCCCAGCTGGAACACAATTGTGGCTCTATTTGGCTGTAACACATCTCTCCTGTACAAGCATCATCTCCCAAGCAACTAGTGCCAATATCCCAGGAATCTACATCTCCTGCACTACCTCTTAACCTCACATTCACCTGTTCTATCCTCCTGTTCCTAAACTCACTAGCATGTAGTCCTGGAAGTAATCAGGAAATCGTTGTCTAGCTCCCTAAATTCTATCTGCAGGACCTTATCCCTTTTTCTAACTGTGTCATTGGTACCTATGTGGACTATGACCCCTGGCTATTCACATTAGGGTGCTCTTTAGCCACTCAGTAACGGTGTTAACCTAAGGATCATTCTGGATTCATGTCTTTGCATGGACATAAACATCTGTCACTATTGAATTTCCTATTGGGATCGCCTTTCCAATCTTCCTCTTTGGATTTGGCTTTGGCTGCCTTGCCAGAGGCATTGAGAATGGAATACTGGTTAGAGAAGAGAGGTACATTTGGTGGACTCCTGCAGTACTGGCCTAGTCTTTCCTGACTGCCTGACGGGTACCCATTCCCCATCTGTCTTCTAAATCCTTAAGCTGTGAGGTGGTCACATTTATAAACATGTTATCCAGTAAACTCTTACTAGCAACTGCGCAACCAGAGCTCAGTGTGCTGCAACTGAGGCCCCTCGCTGTATATGTGATTCCAAAAAAGAGAAATATCCTGGAGTTCACACATAGAACAGGATGCACACTCCACGGGTCCAAACTGTCCTGCCATTCCTCTATTTATTAGACTTTAATCTCTGGTTCCTTTAGCTCCTGTAAATCCCTGGAAGCACTCAGATAAATTTCTGTACTCCCTCTATCAGAGCACTTGTTGTGCGATGCAGGATAACTGGGAAGCAGAAAATGATGGAGCTGTTATTTTTTTTACAGGGGGGCTGCATCACCAAGCTGGAGGGTTTCATCATGGCCCATCTGAGGATTATTGGAGCAGTGGGAATAGGGATCGCCTGTGTCCAGGTACGAAAACAATTCTCAAAGACTTGGGTTGGGGCCAGATCTGGGTGTGTGCTGAATGAGTAACTGACTGACCACCCAGAATCCTGTTTATATATATTATCTCCTAGCTTCACCCCCTCACTTCAGGATCAGTCTGACTTCTGTGCCTCCAGCCCCCTCGCCAGCTGCTAAACTCCCTCCTCATTCAGCCACACCAGAAACAAATTAGAACTGAAATAGTCAGGAAGATTAGGCTCTATTGATGTCCTGTGGCTCTGATAATCCCTGTCAGTCTGGAAGATGGCACGTAACTGAACAGTTCTTCATCTGAGAACTCAATGAAAAAAAAGCCAAGGCAGCAGGAATTTCAAAATAGCTGATAGAGTGCCTCAGTGAGGAGCTCCTCGGCCTTGGTGTGCTCCCTCCTCGGCCTCGGTGTGCTCCCTCCTCGGCCTCGGTGTGCTCCCTCCTCGGGGTCAATGTGGAGCTGACTGTGTTCCCTTCTCAGTCTCGGTGTGAAGCACTGTGTGTGAGGTCCATAACATAAGAACATAAGAAATAGGAGCAGGAGTAGGCCATCTAGCCCTTCGAGCCTGCCCCGCCATTCAATAAGATCATGGCTGATCGGTCGTGGCTCAGTTCCACATTCCCGCCCTCTCCCCATAACCCTTAATCCCCTCTCTTATCAAAAACCCTTAAAAATATTTAAAATATTTAAAAACTATTGGCCATTGTTAAATTGTGCTACACCAACATAGTGTGCACTAGACAATTGAATGCCTGTCTCATATTCAGCTCACAAACACTGCCCCCGACTCCCCAAATTACTGGCTAATCAATATCTGTTACATTCTGTGTCAACGCTAAGCAAGAAATTAGAGATATCACTGCTGCTACTGCACAGCTTCAATCAGCCAACTAGAGAGAGTCATTACAGGAATCTGGAAATAGGTCATCTGGCACAAATGACATCCAATGTGAGACTGAGAGGATGGAGAATCACTGTCACACACATCTCCCCCCGGCCACCCACCTAATCCCACTTCCCAGCATTTGGCCCATAGCCTTGAATGTTATGGCATGTCAAATATTCATCCAGGTATTTTTTAAAAGATGTGAGGCATCCTGCCTCCACCACCCTCTTAGATTCCACACGTTTGAAAAATAATTCACTCATGTGGCTATTATCATTAACGTGCCTTGGAGGGAGATCCAGTCTTCTTCCCGGAATCCAATCACACCAACCAGAAAGAACTCTAACACCTGATGCACAATGGTACAACAAGCAACTCAAACAGCAAAATCTTCTACAAGCATGTCAGTATCTCAGTTTCAGACTTTTAAATAGTGTTTCACTTGAACTGCAGGGGAGCAGTAAGACAGAGAAAAACTGGATGTGAATGAATGAACATAGAACAGTACAGCACAGTACAGGCCCTTCAGCCCTGGATGTTGTGCTGAGCTTTGTCCAAAACCAATACCAAGCTATCCCACTAGGTCCCCTTGGTCTCAGTGTGAAGCTCTGTGCATGAGCTCTCCTTGGTCTCAGTGTGTTCTCTCATCAGTTTCACTATGGAGCTCTATGTGTGAGCTGTCCTCGGTCTCCGTGCGTTCCCTCCTTGTTCTCAGTGTGTTCCCTCCTCGGTCTCAGTGTGGAGCTCCGTATGAGAAAACTCATTGGTTTCAGTGTGAATCTCGCCATATTCCCTTCTCAGTCTCGGTGTGGAGCGCTGTGTGTGAGGTCTCCTTGGTCTCAGTGTGGAGCTGCTCAGTCTCAATGTGGAGCTCCATGTGTGAGCTCTCCTCGGTCTCAGTGTGGAGTTCAGTGTGTGAGCTGTCCTCGTTCTCAGTGCGGAGCTCCATGTGGGAGCTCTCCTCGGTCTCAATGCGGAGCTCCATGTGGGAGCTCTCCAGGGTCTCAGTGTGAGAGTTCTCCTTGGTTCTGGCCTGACATTGTCGATATGATGGTGTTGTTGACGTGTTGGTAATGTTGATGTGATATTCTCTTCTTTGCAGATTTTTGGAATGATCTTTACCTGCTGCCTGTACAGAAATCTGAAGGCAGACACTCCGTATTAGATCCAGTCAGAAGGCAATTTCCTCTCTGCATTCACAGCGCAACTTTCCACAAGACCGGTCATCATCAGAGTGTCAAATACGAGGCAGTTCATTCTAGAGCCCAGACTCAGGATCCCCTCTCTGCCCTCCCAGACCTCCTCCCTCCCCCACTCCCCACATTGGGGCTCCCTCCCCGCTCCGTACAGGGCCTTCCTCTGCCACCCACCCAGTTTCTCTAACAACCTGTCCTATCAGGATGAGGCCACAGTGTCACTGGGCTATTTCTGGGCATTTGATGCCTGTCCTGAGAATGCCACATGACTAAACGAACCACGTTCCAAGGCCATGCCTGGAATTCCCAGGGAAACAGTGCACTGAAAACTGGCTGTTCGTTATAACTTCTCCTCTTGAAGCCTCCAAGACAGAGAGACGGATCAGCTGGGGATAAGGTTCTGGGTTTCACTGGCATCTCCAGCCTTAGGTTATTCCGAAGGATATTGTCGTTCTGTGCCACTGCAGAGTGCCCACGTGATGCATCAACAACCTCTCCTCAAGTTAATTTGGCTGATTTCACTGACCAATGATAGACCTCTAACCCCTCCCCTCCCCCACTCCCCATCATAGCCCCTAACACCTAGCAACCCTCTTGATATGTCCCCCTCACCCAGCCCCTCCACTGTGTACACACCAGCCCTTCCACTGTGTACACACCAGCCCCTCCACTGTGTACATACCAGCCCCTCCACTGTGTACCCGCCAGCCCCTCCACTATGTACACAATGACCCCTCCACTATGTACACAATGACCCCTCCACTATGTATACAATGACCCCTCCACTGTGTACGCACCAGCCCCTCCACTGTGTACGCACCAGCCCCTCCACTGTGTACGCACCAGCCCCTCCACTGTGTACGCACCAGCCCCTCCACTGTGTACACAACGACCCCTCCACCGTGTACGCACCAGCCCCTCCACCGTGTACGCACCAGCCCCTCCACCGTGTACGCACCAGCCCCTCCACCGTGTACACACCGACCCCTCCACCGTGTACGCACCAGATCCACCACCATGTGCGCACCAGCCCCTCCACTGTGTATGCACCAGTTTCTCCACTGATTGCCTCTTTCTTTGGTACACACCCTGGACAGGGTGAAGAGTGGATCCCTGCAGCCAACCCCACACATGAGAAGGGGGACAATGAATGTGTTACTCAGGAGTCATGGCCTTCTTGTGGCGTCTGTGGTAAAGACACACGATTCACAAACTGGGCCTGGGAATGATATCTTGGATCACTGCCATCCTCACACTGCTTGCTGGGAAGAATGAGGGGAGTGCGGTGGGAGAGATAGTTAACAATATAATTAACCTTAAGCTGGCAGCTGTAAGCTGTGCTGATTCTGTGCTGGTTGTGCCTTGTCATCACTCTGGGTCAACTCTGGTTCCCAGTCGCTCTGTATAAAGGTGCTGTGGAGCAGAGGAAGTCACCAGGAACCGTGTGGCTCTCTGTTCCTCCCTCTAACTTTCTGTTATATTACTGTAGCTGTCACTGATTACAGTGGGGATCTTCCCCAACCCTGTATTTTTATATTTACTGTAGAAAATAAAACTGATCTAACACGACACTGAGTGAGAAAGAATTACGTGACAAACACTACCGCCCTCATCGATAACAGCAACCATTTACACAGTGAAGGGAATCTGCTCCCACTGTGAATGGTTTATATTTTGTTGGTCATAATCATTATGTATTATGATTGATGTGAATACTCACTTCACTACAGTCTTGCTAGTATATAGGCAATAAGTTAATCCACCTTTGCACCACTGTGATCAATTGAAAAGTAAATGTGCTGCCCATTACCTGATTGGCAATCAGTCATGCCAGCGTTCCCTACAACTTCAGATCTGAAAGAACATTTAAGTAATCTGCGATTGTGCGATGTTTCTCCTGGGCGAAATAGAACAACAATACCCTGGAGATCAGTATATAATATCTGCTGATACCTGGCCAATCCAGGAGTGAGGGGGAAGCACTGGCCAAGAGGACACACGTGGACTCGAGTGACATGAATGATTGTGGCATTATGCCAATGATGGGAATATTCCAGAATAAAATCAGCCTTCCCCACAAGAAACCTCAAACAAAGAACTGTTAATGAAGGAGCTTTGCCTCTCTGGGAGGATTGAGTCAAAGCGCCGCAGTGTTATCCTGATGCATCAGAAAATCGAGTGATGAATTTGCTGATCCCAGAATCCCAGAGCGAGGATTACAACCTCTGATTAAAAAAAACCAGTTGGCAGTAAATTCAGGAGATGGAGTGACAGTGATGGTCACACAGTGTTACTCTGCTTCATTGAAAGGAGAAATACATTGTAATTGTGAAAACGGCAGTAATTGCAGAGACCATAATTTGATAATGTGAAGTTTGTGATAAAACTCAGTTGTTTTGACAGTGAGAACTTTTCAACAAAAGAATCCCGGACAATCTGCCATACAGAATCCCGGATAGTCTGCGACACAGAATCCCAGACAATCTGCCATACAGAATCCTGGATAATCTGTCATACAGAATCCTGGATAATCCGTGATACAGAATCCCGGATAGTTTGAGATGCAGAATCCTGAATAGTGTGTGACACAGGATCCTGGATAGACTGTGATACAGAATCAGGGATAGTAAGTGATACAAATTCCTGGATAATCTGATACAGAATCCCGGATAGTGTGTGATACAGAAACCTGGAAAATCTGTGATTCAGAATCCCGGATGTCTGTGAAATAGAATCCGGAAAGTCTGAGATGCAGAATCCCGGATAGTCCGATACAGAATCTCAGATAGTATGTAATATAGATTCCCGAATAGTCTGTGATAAACAATCCTGGATAGTTTGTGATCCGGAATGCTGGATTGTCTGATGCAGAATCCTGGGTAGTGTATTACCGAATCCCGGATAGTCTGTGATTCAGAATCCCGGATAGTCTGTGACCCAGTATGTTGAATATACTGAAATAGAATCCTGGATAGTTTGAGATACAGAATCCCGGTTAGTATGTGATTCAGAATTCTGGAGAGTCTGATAGAGAATCCCAGATAGCCTGTGATACAGAATCTCAGATACTCTGATACAGAATTCTGCATAGTCTGAGATACAGAAACCTGATAGTTTGTGATATAGAATCTCAGATAGTCTGAAAAACAGAATCCGGATGGTCTGATTCAGAATCCTGGATAAACTGTGTTATGGAATTCTGCAGAGTCTGTGATACAGAATCCCAGATAATCTGTTTTACAACATCCTGGATAATCTGTGATCCAGAATGACAGACAGTCTGATACAGAATCCCAGATAGTTTGAGATACAGAAACCCGGATAGTCTGAGATACACAGTCCCAGATAGTCTGTGACCCAGAATGCCGGATAGTCTGATACAGAATCCCAGATAGACTGGGATGCAAAATTCCAGAGAAGCTGATACAGAACTCAGGATAGTCTGAGGTACAGAATCCCGGATCATCTGAGATACAGAATCCCGGTTATTCTGATAAGCAGAACCCCAGATAGTCTGTGATATAGAATTCGTGATAGTCTGAGATAAGAAACCCAGATAGTCTGTGATACAGAATCCTGGATATTCTGAGATACAGAATTCTGGATAGTCTGAGATACAGAATCCCGGATATTCTGAGATACAGAATCCTGGATAGCCTGTGATACAGAATCCTGGATAGTCTTATACAGCATCCCAGATAGTCTGTGATACAGAATTCCGGATAGTCTGTGGTGTAGAATCCCGGATAGTCTGATATAGAATCCTGGATGGTCTGTTGGTGATGAGCGGGATCAAGGTTGGATGGGAGGTTGTAACTCATCACTGTTGAAGCGAATTACAGGAGGACATTAATAAACTTGCAGAATGAACAAATAATTAGCAAATGTGGATCAATTTGAGGAAGCTTAAGTAGTTAGCACTGCTGCCTCACAGTGCCAGGAACCAGTTTCAATCCAACCTCAGGTCACTGTCTGTGCCGAAACTGTACGTTCTCCCTGTGTCTGTGTGGAATTCCTCTGGTTGCTGCTGTTTCCTTTCAGTCCAAAGGTACGCAGGTTAGGTGGACTGGTCATGCTAAATTGTCACTTAGTGTCAGGGAAATTGGCAGGATAAATAATGTGGAGATATGCCGATAGGGTCTGGGTGTGATTGTTGTTGGTACAGGCTTGATGGGCTGAATGGCCTCTTTCTGGACTGTAGGGATTCTGTGAATCAATGTTTCTATGTACATTGTGGCAGGAAGATTACGGAGGTCACATTACTTGGAATGTGTGTGAGTCTAGATAGGATGGAGGAACAAAGAGTCTTCTGAGTAAAACACCAATCAATAGATGTTGTGCCACAGGGGGCAAAACAGTAATAAAAACAAACCAAGCATTAGAAAGTGTTTGTTGAGGGAGAATAAAAGAATAGGGAAGTTCATCTCCGCCCAGATCAGACCTTGCTTCCAGTACACTCATAGTACAGTGTGTAATTCTACTCACTGTATTACAAAATGGATATAGATTGACCGGAGAAAGTGAAGAGGAGATATACAGGGATGATATCAGAAAAATGTGGGTTTACATAGTGGGAAAGGGTTGACAGGCTGACTCTCTCCTCTTGAAATAAAGGCCAAGAGTGTGACGTCACTGAACTCTTGAAAATTCGGAAAGGTTTTGAGGGAGGGAATACTGAGAGAATGTTTCCTCCTGTGGGGAAGAACTGAACCAGACCCATCAAGATAACCGTCATCGAGAAATCCTTTGGGAATTCAGAATAAACTTGTTTACCCAATGGGATAACAGGGAACTCAATTCACAGGGAGCTGAGGTAAGCAGTGTAGATACATTGAAAGGGAGCAGTCCAGCATTTGTGAGGGAACAGGATAGAGGATTACAGTTGTTGATTTCGATGAGAATTGATGGGAGGAGACTTGAGTGGAGATTAAGTGCCACGTGGCCTGTTTCTGAGCAGTATATCCTCTCTAATCCCCTTACAATAAAGGGCAACATCCCAGTTGCTATTCAGTTACTGGCTGTAGCAATATCTTTATTTTACTCAGCTTCATGCTTGCAGAAACCCAGATCCCTCTGTCCTGCAGCTTTCTGAAGGCTCTCTCTATTTCAATATTTTATTTCATGTTCTTCCCACCAAAATGGATAATCTCACATTTTGCCGCATCATATTCCATCTGCTTCCTTACTTTTCTTTGCACTATCAGCAAATTTGCCTGCAACAGTTGACCCTTCATCAATGTCATTAATAAAGTTTATTTATTAGTGTCACAAGTAGGCTAACATTCACACTGCAATGAAGGTACTGTGAAAATCCCTTAGTTGCCACACTCCAGCACCTGTTCAGGTACACCGAGTGTGAATTTAGCATAGCCAACGCACCTAACCTGTACATCTTTGGACTGTGGGGGAAACTGGAACATCCGAAGAAAACCAGACAAGGGAGAGCCTACAGGCTCCACACAGAATCTGACCCAAGCTGAGAATTGAACCCCGGTCACTGCTGTGAGGCAGCAGTGCTAACTGTTGTGCCACCGTGCTGCCCAACTTTAATATTACCAACTTTTACATATGCACCATAGAAAACATTCTTTCTCGCTGTATCACAATTTGCTATGGCTCCTTTTCTGCCCAAAGCCGCAAGGGACTACAAAAGGTTGTGAATGTAGCCCAATCCATCATGCAAACCAGCCTCCCATTCATTGCCTCTGTCCACACTTCCTGCTGCCTCGGCAAAGCAGCCAGCATAATTAAGTACCCCACACACTCCAGACATTCTCTCTTCCACTTTCTCCGGTTGGGAAAAGATACAAAAGTCTGAGGCTACGTACCAACCGCCTCAATAACAGCTTCTTCCCTACTGCCATCAGACTTCTGAATGGTCCTGCCTTGCAGTTAGTCGATCTTTCTCTACTCCCTAGCTTTGACTATAACACTACATTCTGCACTCTCTTTTCCTTCTCTATAAACAGTATGCTTTGTCTGCTTAGTGAACAAGAAACAATACTTCTAACTGAATCCCAATACATATGACAATCATAAATTAAATCAAATCAAAATCAGAAGTATCAATTGGAAATAACTGAGATCCCAACTCTGATCCTGTGACATCCCAGTAGTAATATTTTGCCGGCCTGAAAATCAATAATTTATCTCAGTTTTTTTGTTAACTGAATCCAGATCAAAAGCATTATTTTTGATTCCTATAGAAAGGAGCTAACCTCAGTACTGTTTGCTTGCACTGGAGTGCTGCTTAGCTGAAGAAGAGTGTTTGGAGTTTGGTGAAAACTGGGCCAAGCTGAAGCTGAGAGGTGGAACTTAATCAAAAAATTTCAAAGTGTCCAATGGGCGAGGAAACGTCCTTTTTTCTAGCCCATTCTTCCAGCGAGGTCAGTAGTGGTAATTTATAGCATTACCCGGCCCTGTCCCTGATCACCCAATGTTTCAATGGTCTCTGGTCCCACCAACAAGTAAAAAGTCTGACAACACCAGGTTTTAGTCCAACCGATTTATTTGATAGTAAACGCACAAGCTTTTGGGGTTAGTCCCTTCGTCAGGTGAATGAATCACCTGACAAAGGGACTAACCCCGAAAGCTTGTGCGTTTACTATCAAATAAATCGGTTGGACTAAAACCTGGTGTTGTCAGACTTTTTACTGTGTTTACGCCAGTCCAACGCCGGCATACCCACATCATGCCCATCAACAAGGCCATTACGTCTGGTCCCTGTTGGTGGGGACCTTCTGTGATTCCTGCCAGTGAGGACCTTCCTCAGAAAAATTCTGTCCTGAGTGCAGTGCCTAGCTTGACCCATCTTTCTGCCCTCCCTCCACTGTGTCCACTAGAAGAAATGTCTGTAACCTTTACCTCTGAACAAATGGTCAGAGTGCTGATATTTTCCTTTTTGAGTCTAATGTTTAGAATTACTGGTGTTCTTGCAATGTCAAGGACTTGATTTGTCTTATGGTCTCCATGTGGAATTTTAAACACAAATCCATATTCAAAGGCCTCAGTTTTCTTCCCCAGATATTTATTTACTGTTCAGGTTCCTGAGGCAGATGGGAAAGTGGACAGAATGTAACACCTTATGATTTTTTTCCTTGTTTCAAGCTTGAGTTTTCTTGTTGATAACACATCTTCATCTTCGCAAAACTACCCCTGGCCATCTTTATCCTTCTTCTATCTTTACCATCGCATCTACTATCTTCTGATATCAATTGTCCTAAATAGACAAAGGTATCTATTTGTTCAACTGTGACACTATCCACTTCAATCCTCATTCTGTACCCTGTCATGAGGAATTTTATCAGTAGATTTCAGGAAGTTGTGTTTGTGGGGCATGGACATCATTGACTGGCCAGCATTTATTGCCCATCCCTAGTTGCCCTTGAGAACATGGTGGTGAGCTGTCTTCTTGAATTGCTGCAGTCCATGTTCTGTGGGTTACCCACAATATCGTTAGGGAGAGAATTCCAGGATTTTGACCCAGCTACTGCGAAGGAACAGCAATATAATTCCGAGTCAGGATGGTGATTGGCTTGAGGGGAACTTGCTGGTGGTGGTGTTCCCATTTACCTGCTGCCCTTGTCTTTGTAGATGGGAGTGGCTGTGGGTTTGAAAGGTACTGACTAAGGAGCTTTGATGAATTGCTGCAGTGCAATTTGTAGATAGTACACACTGCTGTTACTAAGCATCAGTGGTGGAGGAATTGAATGTTTGTAGATGTGGTGCCAATCAAGTAGGCTGCTTTGTCCTGGATGGTGTCAAGCTTCTTGAGTGCTGTTGGTGCTGCACCCAGTGGAGAGTATTCCGTCACACTCCTGACTTGTACCTTGTAGATGGTGGATGGGCTCTGGGGAGTCAGGAGGTGAGTTACTCACTGCAGTATTCCTAGCCTCTGACCTGCTCTTGGAGCCACTGTGTTTACATGGCAAGTCCAGTTGAGTTTCTGGCAACCCTAAAGATGTTGACAGTGGAGATTCAGTGACTGTTACACCATTGAATGTCAAGGGGTGGTGGTTAGAGTGTCTCTTATTGGTGATGGTCATTGCCTGGAATTTGTGTGGCGCGAATGTTACTTGCCTCTTGTCAGCCCAAGCCTAGATATTGTCCAGATCCTGTTGCATTTGAACACGGACTGCTTCAGTATATGAGGAGTCACTAATGGTGCTGAACATTATGCAATCATTGGCAAACATTCCCACTTCTGATCTTATGACGAAGGAAGATCATTGATGAAGCAGCTGAAGATTGTTGAGCTTAGGAGTCCCTAAGGGACTCCTGCAGAGCTGTTGTGTAGCTGAGATGACTGACCCTCCACAACCACAACCATCTTTCTATGTACCAGGTCTGACTCAAATCAGCGGAAAGTTTGTCCCCTGATACCCACTGATTCCAGTTTCGCTATGGCTCCTTGATGCCATACTTGGTTGAATGCGGCCTTGATGTCAAGGGCCATCACTCCCACCTCGCCTCTGGAATTCAGCTTTTGTCCATGTTTGAGCCAAGGCTGTAATAAGGTCGGGAGCTGAGTGATCCTGGCAAAACCCAAACTGGGTGTCACTGAGCAGGTTATTGCTGAGCAGGTGCTGCTTGATGGCACTGTTGATGACCCCTTCCATCAGTTTACTGATGACCAAGAGTAGACTGATTGGGCAGTAATTGGCTGGGTTAGATTTGTCCTGATTTTTGTGTACAGGACATACCTGGGCAATTTTCCACAGTTGTTGGGTAGATGCCAGTGTTGTAACTGTACTGGAAGAGCTTGGCTAGGGGAGCAGCAAGTTCTGGAGCACAAGTCTTCTGTACATTTGCTGGAATGTTATCAGGGCCCATTGCCTTTACAGTATCCAGCATCTCCAACCATTTCTTGATATCACGTGGAGTGAATCAAATTGGCTGGAGACTGGCATGTGTGATGCTGGGGAGCACTGGAGTTGACAAGTGCTGTCTCATTTCTGGATTTTATTTCAGATTATTTGTCAACCCAGTTGAAGCAAATTAGCCCAATATCTCAGTCCCTGGGCCACTGGCTGCTGTGTCCCATTAACTCCAACATAGACTGTTTTCTTATTGGTCATTTACATCTGTTAAATGTAACTAAAATAGATTAGCAGTGCTCTTGCAGCAGCTCCTTTCACATAAGTATGTTGGGAGATAAGATGAAAGCAGGCACTGAATGAGTACTATGTTAAAAAGACATGCGTGCTATGGTTATGGCCTGGTAAGATTCCATCTCCCAAACTGATTTCTCAATAACCAGTACCATAACTTCGACTTAATCAACCGTTTTACCACACAGCCCACATCATTGCATCCTCAGACACACCTAAGACCTCTTCAACCATGTGAGGTGTCACTCGTGATATCGTAGATTATGGGCCCCTCTCACAAGCAGGACTTCCCGATGCACCTGAGGGCAATGATCTTTTGAATGCTTCACTAAATTTTATGGCCCAACCCTCACTGCAGGAGGGTGCCAAAATTCCACCCTATCTAAATAAGATAATCTTTCTTTTAAGTGGGCACAAGGAGCCTGAAAAATAGGTCATCTGATGTTTTACAACTACAATGTTTGTCAAGCTTCTGGAATGCTCCAAGTGGATTGATTGTAGACGTATCCAATCATGCAAAGACATTTAAAGCTCAAGGTGCATTTCCACAAGGATAAATAGAACCTCATTGAAAATGACTTCCCTGGAAGTGTGAATAGCTCCTTCCTATCTCACTTGGGAGAGTAGGAGCCATTAGAAGCCTATCAGAGTCAGCCTGCCAGGGGTGGGCGGGTGTGGGGGGATTCATCGGGATGGTGGGAGATTGGAAGATCTGGACTGCCAGGAGTGAGGGCGGGGGGGGGGGGGGGGGGGGGGGGGGGGGTGGGGGCTGGTGGGGGGTCATAGCAGGCCAGGAGTGGTGGCGGACTGGGGGGGAGTTGGTTGTGGTGTGGATGTTGGGCATGTCCAGGAGGCCAGCAATTGAGGCATGGGGTGGGGGGTGGTGATGTTGGAGGGCCAGCATTGCGAGGCTAGCCAGCAATTGAGCCGGCCAGCAATTGGGAGGCCAGCGCAGTGCGGGGCCACTGAGCAGCGCTGTGCTGGTGTCTGCTATGACAGATTGGTTGTTGCGCAGCAGCCCGCTCAGCGCTATGCCACCAGCCTGTCTGGCAGGAATAGACCCTGCCCACTGATTTTCAGCATGATTCACGCCAGGGCAGTCTGGGATGCACAGAGTGTGGGAGATCCATTTTGAAAATTCTGCTGAACAAATCAACGGGATTTACTCCAGTTTTTACGTGAATTCGGCACTTAGAATTTTTTTGGAAGGATCATTTTCTTCATTCACCAATTTATTTGAATCTTTTGAAGAAGCGACAAAGGTAATTGAGGATGTAACGGTTGTGGATGTAGTTTATATGGACTCAGTGAAGCATTTGACAAGGTCCCACATGGCAGACTGGTACAAAACATAAAATCACTTGGGATTCGGGTGGGCTGGCTAGATGGATATAGAACTGACTTGGTGATAGAGAATAGAGAATAGCAGTGGAAGAGTGTTTTTCAGAATGGAGATCTGTAGTTAGTGATGTTCCAAAGGAATCAGTGCTGAGACTCCAATTTCCAACATTTTGCACATCACAGAGTGCCCTAGTGTGAATCCTGATAAAATTTCAGGGACAGCACCTATTCCCGCTAGAGAGGCCAGCAGCATAGTGCTGAGCAGGCCACTGCGCATGTACCAATCTGTCATAGTGGAGATTGGCGCATACGCAGAAGCCCTGTACTGTAGGCCTCCCGATCGCTGGCCAACCCCATGACCTCACATCACTGTCTCTCCGACACCTGCAGCCCTGACCCCGTCCCACAGTCCTGACCCATTCCCCCCCCCGCCACCGTGCCCCCCCCCCCCCCCCCCCGGCAGGCTCCCCCCCAACTCCCCCCCCACCTCACTGCCCCCCCCCTCCCCCCTCCCCCCACCCCTTCACCCCAATGCTGGTCTCCCTCCCTCTGCTCAAAATCCCTATACAAAGTGGAAGTGGGACCCCCCACCCCCACTGATCTCCCCCCACAGACCCAATCCTCACATTAGGCCCTGGCCTCAACAGACTCTCTTTCCTTAGCAATGCCCAATGCCTGGTGGGCAGTGCCAAGGTGCCCTCTTGGCATTGCCACTTTTCCCATTGGGCAGTGCTGGGGGCCAGGCTGGCAATGACAAAGGCACCCCCCCATTACTCCTGTCAGGCATTGGGGAGAGTTACAGAACAAAGCGATCTAGGTGTACATGCTCATAGCTCCTTGAAATTGGGGTCACAGGTGGACAGAGTGGTGAAGAAGGTATTCTGCATGCTTGGTTTCATTGGTCAGAACATTGAATACAGGAGGTGGAATGTCTTGTTGAAGTTGTACACGACATTGGTAAGGCCACACTTGGAATATTGTGTGCAATTCTGGTCACCCTATTATAGAAAGGCTATTATCAAACTAGAAAGAGTGCAGAAAAGATTTACTAGGATGCTACCGGGACTTGATGGATTAAGTCATAAGGAGAGGCTGGATAGACTGGGGCTTTTTTCTCTGAAGAGTAGGAGGCTGAGGGTTGATCTTATAGAGGTCCAAAAAATAATGAGAGGCACAGATCAGCTAGATAGTCAAAATCTTTTCCCAAAGGTAGGGAGTCTAAAACTAGAGGGCATAGGTTTAAGGTGAGAGGGGAGAGATACAGAAGTGTACAGAGGGGCAATTTCTTCACACAGAGGGTGGTGACTGTCTGGAACAAGCTGCCAGAGGTAGTAGTAGGGCAGGTAGAATTTTGTCTTTTAAAAAGCATTTAAATAGTTGCTTGGGTAGAGGGATATGGGCTAAATGCAGGCAATTGGGATTAGTTTAGGGATTTTAAAAATAAAAGGGCAGCATGGACAAGTTGGGCTGAAGGGCATGTTTCCATGCTGTAAACCTCTATGACTCTATGACTCATTACCCTTGTCCCTCTGGAGGGCCTCAATTGCCTCCCTTCACTCCACCACAATCAGACCGGCAGCTCCCTGCAAGTGGGGAGCTGTTGTAAACTCCACTGGAGTGAAACACTCTTGGTGGGGGGGAGATACGAGCGGGCGTGGAGATTTCACTCCCGGGTCCACGAATCAGGTTTAAAATACAGTCCAATGAACATTTACATAAATTTTGAGGCTCTGCATTGACTTCTGGTGTGGAGCTGATGGCACCAGAAATATAGATGCCAGAGACTCACGGAGGCCGTGGTTGTCAGTGGGCCGCTACACAGCCGCTGCTTGAGTTTCCCGGCTTGCTGCACTACAGTAACGGTGCAATGGGCTGGGAGAATCGACCTCCTACTTTATGTTTTTACATAGTATCACCCCAAACCAGGATGTCACCAACAATGACTTCAATGTTGCTGTTGGAAGACCTTGCTGCCAGTGGAGATTCCAAGGGAATCAAAGAAAATTATACCTGCCCACTGGAGACATGAATGTAGTTAGTTTAGGGATTTATCATCTCCTGGGATCTGCCAGAACCCATATTTCACAACCAGGAAAGCTTAGCATTAGGCATGTCTACTGTCACATGTTCCACTCTGAAACCCAGCCTGTGGCCATATTTATGGGAGTTATGACACCCAGTGTCATTATCCAATGCACCTGATTTGTGGACCCCGGGAGTGAAATCTCCAGGCCCGCTCGTATCTCCCCCCCACCAAGAGTGTTTCACTCCAGTGAAGTTTACAACAGCTCCCCACTTGCAGGGAGCTGCCGGGAGGCAATCGAGGCCCTCCGGAGGGACAGGGGTAATGAGTCATTGAGTCATAGAGTCATAGAGGTTTACTTCCTGTTTCATGGCTATTGGTACTCTTCTTGAAGCACTCAGTACCAAGTCATCCACTCTCATGTGGTATACTATTGGTAGCTTACCAATGACACTGTTGAAAAGGTCTTTGTACTTTATCATTTCTGAGGCCCGGTGTTGAACCCCAGTGTAATGCTGTCCCAAAGACCTAACTGTGTCCTTACGTTCTGGTTAACTATATGAAAGTTGAAGCTGCCCTGTGTGCAGCAAAGACTGGCCACATCTTTAATTCTGATGGTTTGTCTGTCATAGGCATCTGGGGTATTGGGATCCGATGCAGCATACGGGACTAGCACCTGTAGCATTTGGCTGAGCAATATGTTACACTCTGCTCCAGATTTTGTAAATCATGTTCAGGGTGGTGAAGATCTCACCCTTTTCTGTTACATTGCTGTCTCTCACAGTAGAGTGTTGTTAAAGGCTTTGTGGTTTGCGTTCTTTGGCTGAGCTTCAGTTTGTTTACCTGGCCAATGCTCCTAACTGGAGGACTGCTTGGCTACAATGTGGCTGGTGGCAAAGGAAGGCTGCTGTGGCTTCGATCTGCAGCACTTTGCAAAATGATTCCACTTGCCATATATAGAACCATAGAATCCTGCAGTGCAGAAGGAGGCCATTCGACCCATTGAGCCTGCACCGACAACAATCTCACCCAAGCCTTATCCTTGTAACCGCATGTAATCCCCCTAACACTAGGGGGAAATCTCATCCAGACCTGTTGCCCGTGATGCCAAGTACTTACCTTATTAATTTCCCTAACCTACACATCTTGGGGCATTAAGGGTCAATTTAGCATGGCTAATTGACCTAACCTGCACATCTTTGGAGTGTTTGAGGAAATCAGAGCACCAGAGAAAACCCACGCACACACAGAGAGAACATACAAACTCCATACCTAAGCTGGGAATCGAACCAGGTCCCTGACGCTGTGAGGCAGCAGTACTAACCACTGTGTCACTGTGCTGCCCTATAATGCAGCATTTACCATATGAGAAACATGCTGTTCTGTTTGAGGGTGATATCCGCTGCAGTTGGTGTAGTGTGTACATTGTACTGCCAAAACTTCTGCTTCCCACTTGAACTCCGTGTTGCCTTTTTCAGATTTTCTGTTTAACATGCAGATGCTATTGGCTGTTTGTAATGTTAAATCTTTCTCTCGCAGTAGCTGCTTATAGACACAATCATTGTGGATTTCACAGACTATTCAATCTTTGACTAACTCACCAGTAAGGTGCCAAATGCACATTTTGGTGCTAAAATGTTCAATGTTGCCACTGAGAATTGTCTCGATTCATCTAATCTTTGGTTTGTAGAGTTAAACAGCTGCCTGTCAAGTAATATATTCCTCACTGGAAGGCAAACATTTTTAAATGTTTTTAGATTATTTTGAGGTCCTCTTTCTCCTCTTCCATTTCAAGAAGAAGCAATTCAAATTTCTTGCTGGTTTTGGGAACCGTTAAGTTTAGTAAGCAGTAAGCTGGTATATTTTTTGCTTCATCCAATAATCTAGTACAACAGTAGATACATTGCTTCTTTTCAAACTTTGTCCAACTGTCTGCAATGTTTTCTTTGGATATGAGTGGGTTGATGCAGTGAAGTACTTGCCAACTCCTGGAACCATGTAGAAATACAGGGTTCTAATAACTGGTGATCAAGGACTTAGAACAACAATAATTTATTTGCTAGTCTGAGCAGCTGTACAGGTACTCTGTTCATGCTCTGGGGAAAACTCCCGCACTCCCGTCATGCGACCCTTTAAGTAGTTGCATCATCACGTGACCACTCTGTCTAGAGTGGGAAAATGTGAACATCTCCACTTTGGCACGAAGATTAATAGCAATATGCTATTAATTTAAATAGAGAGAGAGATTGCAGAATTCAGTAACGCAGAGGGATCTGGGAGTCCTGGTACATAAATCTTAAAAGAATAAAATAAATGTCGAGCAAGTGATTAAGGTGGCAAATGGAATATTGATGTTTATTGCAGGAGGAATAGAATATAAAAATAGGGAGATTTTACTGCAGCTGTGCAAGGCTTAAGGAGATAATATGCAGGATTTTACAGCCTCACTTGACCCAGGCCTGGAAAGCCCTGCCCAAGGAAAATGGAGATTTATCATCCACTCTGATTTCTGTGGCAGGCGGGGTAGTAGAATTCTGGTGCACATCTATATTCTGTGTACCATTTTGGTCTCCTTATTTGAAAAGCGATATAATTGTATTAGCAGTAATTCAGAGAAGGTTAACTTAACTCATTCCTGGGATGAGAGGCTTATCATATGAGGAAAGATTGAAAAGGTTACGCCTGTGTCCATTGGAGTTTCGAAGAATAAAAGGTGCTCTTATTTCAACATATAAGATACTGAAGGGGCTCGATACAGCGGATACCTGAAGAAGGAAATTTCTAATCAGTTATTAATGTTTTAAACAGAATACATAAGGGACTGACAGGACTACTAATAAATAGTTTAATGATTCTTGAAACAAAATTGATAAGCTAACGAGACAAATAGTTTACACATATGTGGATGCAGTAAGAGAATTAAACAAGTAATCATAATTTTAAAACATATATTGATAATTTAAATGCATTTTAAGTATACTAGATGAGTTATAAATTAAGCTAGTCAAGGCAAGTTACTGTGAGGCATGATGGTTTAGGTAAAGAGTTTATTTTGAAAAGCCTTAGAGTAATCAGATTGACATCAGGCAGTGCCTTATAGAAGAGCAGAAAGTGAAACATTTATGAATTGGCTTTTCATTGTTCAGATCAACTGGCAATGCATTCGGACATAGGAATGCATGGTTATCTGATTTAACAATGACTTAAAAACAAACCTACGGGAACATTCAACTGACCTTTCTGGAAGACCTTTGAGGTAACGTAGCAATGGAAAGTTAGTTTTAGCCAGAATAGATGGTAGCGTCTGGATTTAATGGACAAATAGAATACCATAATGTGGGAAGGTAAATGTCAATTGACTGGGATACATGACAGTTATTATTATTGGTTTGTGTGTAATGAAGATGATTTGAATTTAAGCTAATGTAAAGCAGGAATAATTGAGAAGAAAAACTATTAATGATTTGTTTTTGACTGCATATGTCAGATTTATCAGAGAGGTTCTGTCGCCTTATTTCAGAGATTCTTAACTTTTTTGGTGAACATTGACCAGCTGCTTGTTATGTTTTTGTTTTGAATAAATGTTACATCTTTGTACAGAGATATCTGCCTCACGAGTTTTGTATTGTCTGTAGTTGAAGACAGTACTGGCCATCTCAATTTACCCCACAAAAAAAATGATAGTAAAAGTTTTTACAAACATATAAAGAAGAGGAGACTGGCTAGAGTGAATTTTGGACCCTTGGAGGACAAGAAGGGAGATTTAGTGGTGGGTAACAAGGAAATGGCTGAGGCTTTAATTAAGTTTTTTATGTCGGTCTTCACGGAGGAGCACACAAATAGCTTGCCAAATATTAAGGACAGAAGGATAGTAGGAGATGAGGGCCTTAATGCAATTACTGTCACTAGAGAGGTAGTGCTTGATAGACTAATGGGACTGAAGGTAGACAAGTCCCCAGGACTGGATGGAATACATCCCAGGGTTCCGAAAGAAATGGCAGAGGTGATAGCGGATGCCTTAGTAATTATTTATCAAAATTTGCTGCACTCCGGGCAAGTGCCAGAAGATTGGAAAACGGCTAATGTTACGCCGCTATTTAAAAAAGGTAGCAGACAAAAGGCAGGGAATTATAGGCTGGTTAGTTTAATGTCCGTAGTTGGAAAATGCTAGAATCCGTCACCAAAGAAGAAATAGCGAGACACCTAGAAAAGAATGGTTTGATCAAGGAGACGCAGCATGGATTCGTGAAGGGAAAGTCGTGTTTGACGAATTTATTGGATTTCTATGAGGATGTGACTAGTGCGGTAGACAGTGGGGATCCAGTGGATGCGGTGTTTTTAGATTTCCAGAAGGCGTTTGATAAGGTGCCTCACAAAAGGTTGCTGCAAAAGGTTAGGGTGCATGGAGTTGAGGGTAAGGTGTTAGCGTGGATAGAGGATTGGCTGTCTAATAGGACGCAGAGAGTTGGTATCAATGGGTGTTATTCTGGTTGGCAGTTGGTGACTAGTGGAGTGCCGCAGGGATCGGTGCTGGGGCCTCAACTGTTTACTATTTACATAGACGATCTGGAGGAGGAGGCTGAGTGCAGGGTAATGAAATTTGCTGATGACATGAAGATGAGTGGAAAAGCAAATTGCGTGGAAGGCACGGAAAGTCTGCAGAGAGATCTGGGTAGGCTCAATGAGTGGGCGAGGACCTGGCAGATGGAGTACAGTGTTAGCAAGTGTGAGGTTATCCACTTTGGTAGAAATAATAGTAGGAGGGATTATTATCTAAAGGGCGAAAAGCTGCAGCATGCTACGGTGCAGAGGGACCTGGGGGTCCTTGTGCATGAGTCGCAAAAACCCAGTCTGTAGCTGCAGCAGGTGATCAAGAAGGCGAATGGGATGCTGGCCTTTATAGCGAGGGGGATAGAATATAAAAGCAAGAAGGTCTAGCTACAACTGTACAGGGTACTGGTGAGGCTGCAACTGGAGTACTGTGTGCAGTTTTGGTAGCCACATTTGCAAAAGGATATATTGGCCTTGGAGGGAGTGCAGAGGAGGTTCACTAGGCTGATACTGGAGATGAGGGGGTTAGCTTATGAGAAGAGATTGAATAGACTGGGTCTGTACTCGTTAGAGTTTAGAAGGCTGAGGGGGGATCTTATAGAGACATACAAGATAATGAAGGGGCTAGATAGGGTAGAGGTAGAGAGATTCTTCCTGCTTAGAAAGGATAGCAGGACTAGAGGGCACAGCCTCAAGATAAGGGGGTGCAGTTTAGAACGGAGTTGAGGAGGAACTTCTTCACACAAAGGGTGGTGCATCTCTGGAATTCTCTGCCTGTTGAAGTGGTGGAGGCTACCTCGCTAAATATATTTAAGTCACGGGTAGATAGGTTTTTGACAGACAAGGGAATTAAGGTTTATGGGGAGAAAGCGGGAAAGTGGAACTGATCCACTTCAGATCAGCCATGATCTTATTGAATGGCGGGGCAGTCTCGAGGGGCTAGATGGCCTACTCCTGCTCCTATTTCTTATGTTCTTATGTTCCCCTTGTGATATAGACTAAAGCTGGGGGATACAGTTTAAGAGTTTAATGTTTACCTTTCAAGATGGAGGTGAGGAGATTTTCTTTCTCTCATCGTGTCACTGGTCTGTGGAATCCTGTTCCTCAAAAAGCAGTGAAGTCATTGAATTTATTCAAGCTTACCCCAGTATTGAATCTTGTTCAAGATTTTTGACAGGCAAAGGAATCAAGCACTATAGGGAGAAGCAGGAAAGTGTAATTGAGATCACGGCCATAACAGTCATGATCTTATTGAATAGCAGAGCAGTTGAATGGCCTACTCCTGTTCCTGAACTTTATGTTCCTATTTGCAAGTTCTAGGCATTAATCAAAGAACGAAGAACAAAAACAGCCCGGGAAACAGGCCCTTCGGCCCAATGAGCCCGCGCCACCATTTTAACATTACCAGTCTCCCCTCCATCCATGACCCTTATCTATGCTTATGGCATTCCACATTGAGGGAAAACTAATTTAGGGACAATTTATTACTGCCAATCAGCCTAATAGCACATCTTTGGGGTGTGGGAGGAAACCGGAGCACCCGGAGAAAACCCACGCAAGCACGGGGAGAATGTGCAAACTCCCACAGACACTGGCCCAAATCCATGTGTCTGCACAGCAAACAGTGATAGTCACTGAGCTGTGGTGTTGCCCAGCCTCTTCCACTGCCCGCGGGCTGTCAGGCGGTCTGTAGTACACCCCTAGTATAGTAATCGCTCCCTTCCTAATCCTCAAGTCCACCCACAGAGACTCAATTCCTAACCCCTCTATATTATCCTCCCTCTGCACCGCTGTGATGTGCTCCCTAACTAACAGCGCCACTCCCCCACCTCTTTTCAACCCTCCCCTATCACGCCTAAAACACTTATACCCAGGAATATTCAGCTGCCAGTCCTGCCCTTCCTTTAACCACGTCTCCGTCACTGCCACCACATCTAAATTCCTCGCGAACATTAAGGCCTTAAGTTCATCCGTTTTACCCGTGACATTCCTCGCATTAAAACAGATGCACTGAAGACCTACAGGCCCACTCAGATCCTCCTTCTCCTGGGAGATTTTCCTATCATCTAGACTTACCCTGACCTCCAACTCACTCCCACTCCCAGTGCCTGAGCTGTCTGTCTCCTCCCCACCCCCCCTCCATATTAGTTTAAACCCTGCCGAAACACTCCAGCTAACCTCCCAGCTAAAATATTTGTGCCCTTGCCATTTAAATGGTCCCCATCCCACTTGTACAGGTGTCCTTCCCTCACAAAGACTTCCCAATGGTCTACAGAAGTAAAACCCTCTATCCTGCACCAATCCCTCAGCCACGCATTCAACTGCAGGATCTCATTATTTTTAGCCCTGCTATTACTGGGCACTGGCAGCAGCCCAGAGAATGCCACCCTGGAGGCCCTGCACTTCAGCCTGGCCCCCAACTCCCTGAACTGCCTACATATATCCCCCCTGCTCTTCCTTCCTACGTCCTTCTCTCCTATGTGTATAATTACGTCAGCCTGGGTCCCTTGGCCCTTCAAAATCCCCTCTACCCTCTCCGACACATCCTGTACCCCTGCTCCAGCGAGGCAGACTACCACCCTGGAGTCACGCTTTTGCCCACAGAACTGCCTATCAATTCCTTTAACCCTCCCGTTCCCCAACACTATCTCACAACCAGCCCCCTTCCTTCCCTCTGAGGCATTCTGGTCTTCCTCTCTTGCCCTTTCTACCCCAGTTGTCGCCTTACCCCTGATATCTTGGGAGACTACCTCTGGGGAAGTCTTTGGACCATGATTCCTCTTCTTTTTCCCCTTCCTAACAGTAACCCACCCATTCCCTCCCCCAGGCTCTGGGATCTCCACGTGACCGTGGTTCCTATCCATTATCGCCTCATTCTTCCTGACTAAAAATAAATCTTCCAGACGCAGCTCTAATTGCCTAACCCGGGCCCTCAAACGCTGCAACTCCAGACATTTGGTGCAGATGTGGACTTTCGGGAGGCGCGTTGTCTCCAGGAGCTCCCACATATTGCACCTAACGCAGTTGATGTGTCTCCCCAAGGACGCTGCCATTTATTTGACCACCCTGAGAATTATGGACACAGAAATGGAAAACAAGGAAAATTTGACCAGTAACTCACCGGGCCTAAGCCTGCCCTCGCCTAAGCCCTGTGAGCCACAGCCCTTACAGCACTCACTCTGCACCCACCTCACTCTGCTGCCCGCTGTCTACTGCGGCCTTCTTTTTCTACTCCCGCGCTCCCTTCCCGACTGCCTCCGTGCCTAGCTCCCGCTACAGAAAGCGAAAACAAACAAAAACCCCGCGAACCGGCAATAGAAGAAAGAAACTAAATCGCAAGTTCAAAACTCACCAGCCACCAGTACACTGCTCCGGAGGACAATCATCTCCAAATATTAGGGTCCTGGGCCAGAATCCCAAATTATATTAAGAAGCCATACTAGACCCCAACAACTTTTGTGTTCTAGCAAGTGTGTGGCGAGGATGTTTCTCTCTGGAAGTAATTTTGCTTACAAATTAGGGATCTTTTATAGTAAAATAAACTTAATTTAATAACATAGTTTAAGTATAACACTGACAATAAAAACAACTTAACTCTTACCCATTTGAACAATAGTTAAACATGAAAAGAGACAAAGCTAATTCCTTATTTTATCACTGTTTCTATTCCAATAAGCAACATTCCTCTTATGGATATAAATTCCACTTTAAATACAGCTAGCAACCATAAATATATTACTATAAGGGGTGTAGACAGCTTCAAAGCTTTGAGGGAGATTTTGATTTTAACAGTAGCTTGCAGACCTCTGTCTTTAAACAAATACCTGCAAAACTAAAAGTTTCTCTGCCACAGGCTTAGGTCCTCCCATTAACCACATTATCACATGGCCTTGTTCATCAACTTAATCAAAAACCCCAGGGGAAATCTCCATCTGTAAACAAAAACCCATTAATTCCATTTTAGGTAAACACTACATGGCTAAAATGAGGAATTATCCTGCTTTCCCAGCATCTGAAATAAATGTTTTCCTGACATACTAACTACCTCCAGCATAAAGCTGAATTTTTAACCATTCTTCTTACACACGTTTGCACTATGATTATCAGACAAGAGAGAATCTAATTATTTTTTGATTGTGTTGAGTTTTCTTGGGTTGTACTGGGTTCTGAAGGCTTGTATCACTCCCATCACTTCTCTTGATCTCACATTCTAATTCCCCACTCCTCACTATCTCTGAATCCCACATCCCCCCTGACCTTTGACACACCTCTCCCCTTGATCGCCCCTGTTTGATCCCTGACTCCTTCATTGCTTATAATTGCCTCTTAATTAATGTCAATCTGGTGAGCAAACTGCTGAATACTTGAGAAAAAGAGAGATTTCCAGGTCCCCATCTGAATGCTCCTTTCCGTCTCTCTTCCCAGTCCTGAGTAAATATGGGGAACACAGTGTCCATGTCCAGTAGATTGGACAGGAAGCTGCTGTCATGTGTGACGGACAATGCAGTATTTCAACTTTTAAAACCAGATGCAGTTTCCTCTCCCTATCTAAACTGCTTGTTGCTTGAGAAGCAGCCTGGTGATTAGTCGCACAGAAACAGATTCTGCCATCCCTTGAGAATTATTGATGAAAATTAGCTTTCTTCCAATGTATGCAAAGGCTTTCAGTGCACGTCAATGGTTATATGTCACATCATTATTGATAAATCCACCAGGGCTTCATAATCAGATTAGAACAAAGTGACTCAGTGGAGTGGCGCTAACAGCACATATTACCATCTTGAGGCTTGCACTCCAGTCATACTGTGCTGCCTGATTGTGGTAAGTCACAGCTGAGATAGGATAATTCCTTCCAATAATCACATTGCATTAACAGCTGTCAAGGAAGCGACAGATTCAGCAGTTAGAGCACTAAATCCTTTCTTGTAACATATCACCCGCTTTCTAAGTCTCTCCCTGCTCTATGTTGGGATGTCAAATCCAGGATATCGTAGCCAATGGCAGCACAGTTACATTCTGTTTTCCAGGGTCATAATTTCACAAACACACAGGTTGGCATTGGCAAAATTGTCAACTTTGAGCAGAATTGGTTGTGGGTGATGTATATGATGAAAACAGTGGCAGCTTTTCAAGGTTACTCCGAGACAAATAAAAAGACAGAAAAGAAATAAGACTGACTGTGACAATGTGCAGAGAGCAGTGCTGGTCTTAATTAAATAAAGACTATCACAAAAAGGCAGTGTGGCCTTCTGTATCTCTTTAAAATGCAGCACACCAGCGGCCACTGACACCATGGTGTAAACTCTACCACTTTGTGCAGACAAGGTTCCCAGAATGGAAATCTCCATTGGCTTTGGGTGGGACTTTATGATCTTGCCCTTTGGGCACTGCCCCCATATGCCCCACTCCCTTGGCACTGCCCCATGCCCAATGTGCAGTGCCAAGGTGCCCTGGCACTGCTCAGGTGCTAATGAATGGACCTCTGTATTTACAGATGACAGAAGCCAGAATGCCACTAAACTCAGCAGCTAGAGTGGTCAACTGACTCATCCTGAGCACAACTGAAATGAACATCTCGGAGCCCGAGTATGAGTCCACCACCCAGTAGAAGCAGGAGTCTTGGAGTCCAGAGGACAATGTGGGACAGACAGAGACTGCAAACAGTGTTGGATTATATCACATGAAGAATTGTAACAAGAGGCCCAGTTATTCAGCAATGACCCCCTGATGGCCTTGGAGGGAGTGCAGAGGAGGTTCACTAGACTGATACCAGAGATGAGGGGGTTGGACTATGAAGAGAGACTAAATAGACTGGGTCTGTACCCGTTGGAGCTTAGAAGGACGAGGGGGGATCTTATAGGGACATATAAGATAATGAAGGGGATGGATAGGGTAGAGGTAGAGAGATTCTTCCCACTCAGAAAGGATAGCAGGATTAGAGGACACAGCCTCAAGATAAAGGGGGGGCGGTTTGGAACAGAGTTGAGGAGGAACTTCTTCACTCAAAGGGTGGTGAATCTCTGGAATTCTCTGCCCGTTGAAGTGGTGGAGGCTACCTCGCTAAACATATTTAAGTCACGGGTAGATAGGTTTTTGACAGACAAGGGAATTAAGGGTTATGGGGAGAAAGCGGGAATGTGGAACTGAGCCACTTCAGATCAGCCATGATCTTATTGAATGGCGGGACAGGCTCGAAGGGCTAGATGGCCTACTCCTGCTCCTATTTCTTATGTTCTTATGATGCCGTTGTTACCCATCTCATCTGGCTGCCGAGTATGGGCATTGACTGTGTGACTCTTGATAACACTGACCAATCACCACCTCCCTCAGGTGAGTCATCCTCCACAGCCAGTTGGATCCTCAGGATTACCAGGACATTCCAGTGATGGCTGAGGAGGTGCTACTGACAAATCCATCCATGTCATACCCTCTGTCACAATTGGGCACTAGCACAGATACGAGCATGTATCCATGTATCACGTTGGCAGACCAGCTGCCTGATATTTCTGTGGCTCCTCTCTGCCCTCTGCCAATTACTATGTCATGTCCACCAAGCACAAAGGCATTGCCAAGAGGGTAGTGCCAGAGGGGCAGGGCTTACTGGAGCCAGGGTTGATTAGTGGTGGTAGTTGGGGTGGACCGCTGTGCACATTGCATTAGGGATCGGTGGGGGGTAATCAGGACTGGTTGTGGGGGAGGGAGTTAGGCTGGCCATGGGAGTGTCAGGGTTGGCCATGGGTGGGGGGGGGGTCAAGCCTCACCATAGGGGGATTGGGGCTGGCCATGGGGTGGGGAGGGTGACAGGGCAGGCATTCGGGGTGACAAGGCTGGACTTTGTGGGGTTAGAGTTGGCCATGTGGGGTGTCGGGGCTAGCCATGGGAGGTGAAGGGGAATGGAGAGGTTGGGCTCGCCATGAGGGGGGTTGGGCTGGCCATGGGAGGGGGGTTGGTCTGGCCATGGGAGGGCAGTTGGGCTGGCCATGGCGGAGGGTGTCGGGGCTGGCCATTGGGGGTGTAGGGGCTGGCCATTGGGGGTGTAGGGGCTGGCCAGTGGGGGATGGTGGTTGTTGGGCTGGCCATGAGTGGACTTGGGCTGGCCATGGCAGGGTGTGTTGGGGCTGGCCATTGGGGATATTGGGGCTGACCATGGCTGGGAGGGGGGGCGGGCGGTGGGGTGGGTTTGACAGGACTGGCCATGGGGGGTGTTGGGACTAACCATAGGGAGCTGGTGATCAGGGCTGCCCCAGAGGGTGGAGATGGGTCACAGAGGCCAGTGACCGGTGGGGGAAGGGGAGCTGGGGGCTTGGGAAGACATTGGGAGGCCTGTGATTGGAAGGCTGGCAATGGAGGGGCAGTGTGCATGTGCTGATCTCCACACTGATAGATCAGCACATGCGCAATGGCCCACTCAGCACTATGCTGCCGATATCTTAGGCAGGATAAACTCCAGCGCACCCCTCCACGCGCCACCCTCCCCCCCTTTACTGGCATGAATCTATCTGAGGCACTCTGCATTGCATAAAGTGCTGGAAATTCATTCAACTAAGTATGGGTGGGAAAATCTCCCATGGGCCACTTGGATTTTTTGGGGGAAAGTTGCCCCCGTATTGTTTTTGTGTAACTGCAGCAACTATTGTATGCTTTGTTCCTTGCTTGAATCTCTGGTCAAAATATGAATTAAGATTTTGTTTCAATACCCTGTGTGTTCTTAATGTTTTCCATAGGTGCAGGCCTCATCAGCACCCCTGTCAGGACTGGCAAACGTCCTTATGGGGGTGGTGGGGTGACATTGGCCTTTACAGGAATGTGGTGTGTGAAGGAGGCAGCACCCATGCACTGAGGTACAAGGCAAGCCTCGGCAGCCATGCCGAAGGAGTGTTGAAACAAGGCCTCCCTGATGTCCCCATCCTTGGATGAGAAAAGTGAACAAACCAGAGCGCTGAGCTATAAATCACCCGGGCAATGGGAAATTCCAGTCCATCGCCCTCTTCACTGGCTAAGTAGTTGTTAGTGGTCATGCTCCCAGCTTCCCACCAAGTGTACAAAGATGTCAGGCCATGTGCACGTCATCTCACACAATTTCACTTCCCCGCTGGCCCTGCTCCCGAAAATAATGCAGAAATTAACGGCTAACATTTGAGGTCATTAGACGACAGGCTCACAATAAGTGAAATAAGGGACGGTGGAAGGAAAGGGTATCTGTGATGGTGAAGGACAGGAGGGGTTAACAGCATGGTACCAGGCCAAAGGGAGTGATAATGGGGCATCTCATGAAGTAAACCACGTTTCCAGAGGAGGTGTGAATGGTAAAATAAGGAACAGCTGTTGTCTAAAAGCAAACAGAAAGACGAGAGAAACAAGAAATTTTTAAAAAAAAATTGACAAAGAAAAAGAAATAAAAATGGGGACAGGAATTTGATGGGAACTCGGTGTTGAGTTGGGAAGGTTGTAAAGTGCTGACTTGTGCGATAAGGTGCTTTCAGCTCCATTGGAGCAGGGCAGCAAACTGAGAACAGAAAGGTCAGCGTGGCGGCAAGGATAGGAATTAAAACACCCAGCGACAGGAAGGTCAGGGACATGCTTACATTCTGAATGACAATTGTCTACAAAGCAGTCACTCCAGCGATCTGCTTTCCCCAGTGTAACAGGCTGAGGGTGATGGTCACACAGGGTGGATGGGAGAAAGGGAGGAGGCAGGCAAAGTTCGGAAGGAATTTGGAGAAGGTTTTATTAAAAGATGCAATGGCTGGATGACAGCATGGAAGGATGATTTGAATTTCACTCCTTTCAGAATGTTAACTATTTGAGCCTGTCATGCATCTGTGCAGCAGATCCAGGAGCAAGGAGAGGGGTGTCCCAGAATTCGATGTGACATATGGCATATCCGGACCAAAATAGTTAGGGAATGTGCAGCAGCATTCCATAGATCTGTCAGTGTCTAAGCAGGAGTCAGGCCTAGTTCAGTGTGTCTGAGAGAAGGACAAGGGTGAGGAGGCCGGGGAGCAGAGGGGATGGAGGCCCACAGCTCATCGCTGGTAGTCTGGGACGGCCCTGTGCTGCTTCTACATTCCAAACAAGGTACACCTGAGAAAGGAGACACTCGCTTGGTCAACAAAACAAGCTGCTGTCAATAAAATAGGCCTAGAATAGATCCTCAGGAACAGTGGCACGCGGTGATGGGTTTAATGGGGAAAAGTCGCAATGCTGGGTAACCAAAACAGGGTGCAGTAAAGTGCAATAGATCTTGGTGTAAATGTATACCAGTGTGGGGTATGTGTGTATGTGTGTGTATGTGTGAAAGTGTATGCCCACATATGTCAGTGCATTTGTGTGTGTGCCTGTTTGAGTATAATTGTGTGTATGTGAGGTGTGTGAGCACGTGCTTTTGTGTGTCTGTATGTTTGTACATGAATATAAGTGTGTGTGCATGCAAATGTGTTTGTGTGTGAGTATGTGTGTCAGTGTATGCATGTGTGTTTGCAGGCTTGTGTGAGTGTGTGTGTCAGCATACACTTGTGTGCATGTGTATATGCAAAAGTGTGTGTGCCTGTGTCTGCATAAGTGTGTGTGTGTGAATGTGTTATTGCGTGTGTATGAGAGAGTGTGTGAGAGTGTGTGGGTGTGCAAGTGAGTGTTTATGACTGTGTTTGCGCCCCAGTTTGTGTGTGAGTGAGTGTGTATGCGTATGTGTGTCCCTGTGAGTGTGTGTGTGAGCATATGTTTGATGGGTGGCATATGCATGTGTGAGTGTGTGTGTGTGCAACTGTGCACATGTATGAGGGTGTGTGTGTGGGTGTGAGAGCGTTTGTGAATGTACACTTGTGTCTGTGAGTGTGTGATTAGATGTTTGAATGCATGTGTGTATGTGAGTGTGCATGAGTGTATATGCGTGTTTGCGCATGTGAGCATATGTTTGTGTGCGTAGGTATATGTGTGAGTCCATGTGTGCGTGACTGAGTATGTGTGAGCACTTGTGTGCATGCGTATGCAAGAGTGCCTGAGCAAATGCTTGAATGCATGTTTATGTGAGTGTTTTGTGTGTGTTTTTGTGAGCATATGCTTGTGTGTATGTATATGTGTGACTGAGTGTGTGACTGAGTTTGTGTGTCTGTGAGTATACATTTGTGTGTGCGTATGCAAGAGTGTGTGTGTCTGCAAGTATGCATGTGTGGCTGTGTATGGGTTTGTGTGTGCGAATTTGCATGTTTGCCAGTGTGCATGTGCATGCGTGCATGAGTGTGAGTCTGTGTTTGTGCATCTGTGTGAGTGTGCAAGAGTATTGTGTGTGTGAGTGTGTGAGTGCGAGTACTGTGTGTATGTACAAGTATAAGTGTGTGTATGTGTGAGTGTGCATGTGTGTGAACATAAGAACTTAAGAACTAGAAGATGTAGGCCATCTGGCTTTGAGCTGCTCCATCATTGAATAAGATCACACGAGTGTGTGTGTGTGTGAGCATGTGCGTGTGTGTGTGTGTATGTCTGCAAGCATGTGTGTGTCTGAGAGCATGTGTGTGAGTGCCTGTGAGCAGCTGTGTATTTGTGTGTATGTGTCTGTGAGTGTGCGTGTGTGTGTGAATGTGTGTGTCTATCTGTGTCTGTGAGTGTGTATGTATGTGTGAGTGTGTCTGCAAGTATATGAATGCATGAGTGTGTGTGTGTGTCTATGTGTGTGTGTGTCTGCAATTGTGTGTGTGTGTAAGTGTGTGTGTATGCATCTGTGTCTGTGAGTATGTATGTATGTGAGTGTGTGTGTATGTCTGCGTATGTGTGAATGTGTGTGTGTTTGTGAGTGTGTGTGAATTGTGTGTGTGTCTGTGAGTGTGTGTGTATCTGTGAGTGTGTGTGAGTGTGTGTGTGAATTATGTGTGTGTCTATGTATGTGTCTGTGCGTGTGTGACTGTGTGTCTGCGAGTGTGTGTGAGTATGTGTGTGTGTTTGTGAGTGTGTGTGTGTCTGTGAGTGCATAAATGTGTGAAGGTGTGTGTGTCTGTCTGCATGTGTGTCTACGAGTGTGTGTATGTGTGTGTCTGTGTATGTGTCTAAGAGTGGGTGTGTGTGAGTGTGTGTCTCTGCGAGTGTGTGTCTGTGAGTGTGTGTGTGTGTGACTGTGTGTCTGTGAGACTGTGTGTATGCGTGTCTGTGAGTGTGAGTGTGTGTCTGTGACTGTGCATGTGTGTGTGTGTGTGTCTGAGAGGGCATGTGTGTATTTTGTTAATGTCCACAAGACAGACTTTTCTTTGACATTTCGATTTTCCCGAATGTGTTTGACTATTCTCTATAATCGGCTATATCTGGTGTACTGCAGCCAGTTTGGATAAGAAATCCCCAGACTGGGTTCTAACACACCGTAAACACTGTTAAAGACTCTGTCAAAGAAGCAGCCCTATGAAACCAGGACACTGCTCTCTCCAATCTCATGATGTGGAGATGCCGGCGTTGGACTGGGGTAAACACAGTAAGAAATCTCACAACACCAGGTTAAAGTCCAACAGGTTTACACCGTTTCCGAAAGCTTGTGGGATTACTATCAAGTAAACTGGTTGGACTTTAACCTGGTGTTGTGAGACTTCTTACTGTGTCTCCAATCTCAGACAGGAGCT
The DNA here is from genome assembly GCF_965287045.1 of Carcharhinus amblyrhynchos. Taxonomy (NCBI): domain Eukaryota; kingdom Metazoa; phylum Chordata; class Chondrichthyes; order Carcharhiniformes; family Carcharhinidae; genus Carcharhinus; species Carcharhinus amblyrhynchos. The sequence continues at coordinate 62,663,637 of NC_137329.1, forward strand.
TTACACATTCAGTGTTGGGTTACTCATTCTCACCCTGGAGTGGGACTCACCACTGCTCCACACACTGTTTGATTTTGACTTCATGTTGTGACGGTTTGTCCTGAAACAGTTGAAGAGTTGAATTGAAGAGTTATCAAAACACTGAAGGTTGATTTGCCAAGATAAAAGCTGACTTAGAATTATGCATGAGCCCTGTAGGTTGAAACGGATCATGATTTCTCCATCAGGATCACTTCTGAGTATCAAAGAGAGCTGGTATTTGTGCTAATCTTTCTCAGCAGTGCCAGTGACCCCTCGTCCAGTTGTTGAGCAAGTGTTGGGAATGCAGCAAGGAGGTGTACTCTCTGACCTGGCACGTTCCTTCTCTGATTGGCCAGTTATATCTAGATTGATGTATGGCTACATTCTGTTCTCAGCACTCTGCAATGTTACTTGAAGGAGAATTTCCAACACTCACAGATAGACATTCACATTATCAAGTTAGAAAGTGCTGGAAAGACTCAGCAGGTCTGACAGTCGCTATAGGCAGAGTTACCTTTGAGTCCAATCTGACTTTTCTTTGGAACTGAAGAGAGGTAGCGACGTCACTGGGTTTGACATTGTTAAAGAAGGAGGGGGATAAGAGGCTAGGTTTATGTTCACAGATTAATGGTACAGTCCTTCTAGGATGTATGTCACTCTCAGTTTGAACGGGCCTTACCGCTCACCTGAAATTGAGAGCCTGTGGGAAAAGCTCTCCCAGTGCGAGGGGGGGTCAAAGAGAGTGAGGCCTTACAGTTGTGAACAAGAGATTTTAATAAGGCGACCTGTGCTTTTGTGACAAATGATTATCAACCCCAACTAACTAGGCATGCCCACTCTGTGTCCCTAAACCTCCTTCATCTTTGGAGCCCTCGCATTACATCTTGGTGTATTCCCTGTTGGCTGAGATGTCCTTGGCGGGCATCCTCTGGAGGCACCACTGACTTTTGGGTAGCACTGATGTTGCCGTGTCACCCTGTCCTGCCCACTGCCCTGGAGAAGCGCCAGTGTCAGGAAGTGGGGTCGTGAGGGGTGGTGGGGGGGGGAGGATGTCAAAAGGTCACTCCCTGGTTCTCCTGGGTGGAAGGCCCCAGGATGGGTGCCAGTGCTTCCTTTTCCCTCAGGGGTGCTTGTGGGAGCCTGGGACACACTATGGGATGGAGGGGCAGCTGGAGTGAGCTCCAGAAGACTCTGCATCACCTGGCACTCTAAGGCCCACCATAATCTGCGCCATGGTATGAGAGCCTTCAGCGATGGTCCACTGTATTAGCACCATGGCTGCAAAGCCCTCAGCCATCATCCTCAAAGAGAGAGCTCTGCCAGTAATGGCTCAAACATCTTGCTGTGGAGATGCCGGTGTTGAACTGGGGTAAACACAGTAAGAAGTCTCACAACACCAGGTTAAAGTCCAACCAGTTTATTTGGTAGCACAAGTCACTAGCTTTCGGAGCGCTGCTCCTTCATCAGGTGAGTGGGAGTTCTGTTCACAAACAGTGCATATAAAGACACAAACTCAATTTACAAAATAATGGTTACAGTGCAAGTCTTTAGAAGTAATCAAGTCTCAAAGCTGCAGACAATGTGAGTGGAGAGAGGGTTAAGCACAGGTTAAAGAGATTTATATTGTCTCCAGCCAGGACAGTTAGAGAGATTTTACAAGCCCAGGCAAGCCTTGGGCAAATGATAGTGTGACATGAACTCAACATCCCCGTTGAGGCCATCCTCATGTGTGTGGAACTTGGTCTCTGCTCAGCGACTCTGCGTTGTCGTGTGTCACGAAGGCCGCCTTGGAGAACGCTTACCCAAAGATCAGAGGCCGAATGCCAGTGACTCCTGAAGTGTTCCCCAACAGGAAGAGAACACTCTTGCCTGGTGATTGTCAAGTGGTGTTCATTCATCTGTTGCCGTATCATCTGCATGGTCTCCCAATATGCCATGCCTTGGGACATCCTTACCTGCATATCAGGTAGACAATGTTGGCTGAGTCACAAGTATATGTACCATGTACCTGGTGGATGGTGTTCTCACGTGAGATGATGGCATCCCTATCGATGATCTGACACGTCTTGCAGGAGGGCAAGTCTGCCAGGGTGGGGGTTCTGCCTGCAGGGGGTATCGTCCCTGCTGGGGTTGGGGGGGGGGTGGGGTGTGTGGGGCTGGGGATCGGGGTGGGCCAGACCAGGATGGGGGTTTGGGGCTGGCCTGCAAATGGACAGGGGGGCTGCAAATGGGCCATGGGAAGGAATTTGGGAGGCAGCACTGTGGGAGTCCTGGACTGGCCAAGCGATCGAGCTGGCCAGCAAATTGGATGCGACAGTTTGGAGCCACTGTGCATGCACAGAGTTCTGTTGGTTTCAGCCTCTCCAGTGTGAATAGGCCTTGCCCACTGAAATATTCACACTTGTGGCTTCTGCTGGGCACAGAGTGTGGGAGATTCTAGTGTGAACTCCACTGAAAAAACAATAGTGATTTACATCACCTTATCTGTGATTTCGAAACTTAAAATTTTTTAGGGGGAATTTCACCCACTATGTTTTGTCCTCAACTGCTTTCTGTTGTAGTGAATTCCACAAACTGACCACCCTCTCTCCTCATCTCAGTCCTAAACAGTCTACTCTGTATCCTCAGACTGTGACCCCTGGTTCTGGACACAGGTTTCTGCATCTACTCAGTCTAGTCTGATTAGAATGTTATAGGTTTCTAATGAGAGCCCCCCGAATTCTTCTGAACTCCAATCTCTCCTCATATGTCGGTCCTCTCATCACAGGAATCAGTCTGGTAAACCTCCTCTGCACTCACTCAATGGCAAGGACATCATTCTTCAGAGACCAAAATTGCACACAATACTCTAGGTGTGGCCTCACCCCTTATAATTGCAGCAAGATATCCCTGCTCCTGTATTCAAAACCTCTAGCTGTTTGCCATTTGCTGCACCTCCTGCCTGCTTACCTTCAGCAACTCATCCACAAGGACACCCAGGTCTCATGGCACATTCCCCTCTCTCAATCAATAATCATCAGACAATAATGTCTTCCTGTTTTTGCTACCAAAGTGGATAACTTCACATTTATCCACATTATACTGCATCTGCCATGCCTTTGCCCATTCACTCAGCTTGTCCAAATCACACTGAAGGATCGCTGCATCCTCTTCACACTTCACACTTCAATCCAGTGTTATGTCATCTGCAAAATTTGGAGATATTACATTTAGTTCCCTCATCTAAATCATTTATATATATATTAATATATATAGTGAATGGGGCCTAGCACTGATCCCTGCACTACCCCACTAGTCACCGCCTGCCACTTGGAGAATGACCTGTTTATTTCTAGTCTTTGTTTTCTGCCTACCAACCAGTTTTCTATCCATCTCAATACATTATCCCCAATACCATGTGTTTTAATCTTAATCCTTTATATGGGACCTTGTTGAGAGCCTTCTGAAAGTCCAAATACACCACATGTGTGTGTGAGGGTGTGTGTGCATTTGTGTGTGTGAGTGCGTGCGTGTGTGTGTGTGATTTTGTGTGCGTGTGTGAGATTGTGTGCGTGTGAGTGTGTGTAATTGTGTGCGTGTGTGAGATTGTGTGCGTGTGAGTGTGTGTAATTGTGTGTGAGTGTGTGTGTGTGAGTATGTGTGTGTGTGACTGTGTGAGAATGTGTCTGTGTGTGTGTGAGTACATGTGTGAGAGTGTGACAGTGTGTGTGTGTTAGTGTGTATGTGTGTTTGCGCATGACAGTGTATGTGTGAGAGAACATGTGTGTGTGAGTGTATGTGTGACTGTTCATATGTGTGTGTATGCGTGAGTGTGTACATGTGAGTGTGTATGTGTGTGTTAGTGTGTACATGTGTGTGTGAGAATGTGTGTCTGTATGTGTGAGACAGTATATGTGTGTGTTAGAGAGAAAGTGTCAGAGTGTGTATGTGGTTGTGGGGTGTGCAAGTTTGTGTGTGTGTGTGAGAGTGTCAGTGTGTGTATGTGGCTGTTGGTGTGTGCGAGTGTGTGATTGAGAGCGTGAGAGTGAGACAGTGAGGGAAAATGTCAGAGTGTGTGTGTGTGGGAAATGTCAGAATGTGTATGTGGCTGTGGTGGTGTGTGAGTATGTGTGTTTGTGTGTGTGTGAGAGAGTGTCAGTGTGTGTATGTGGCTGTTGGTGTGTGCGAGTGTATGTGTGAGAGTGTTTGTGTGTGTGTGAGTGTGTTTGTGTGCGTGTGTGTATGTATGTGTGTCTGTGTGTGTGTGAGAGAGTGTCAGAGTGTGTATATGGCTGTGGGGTTCTGTGAGTTTGTGTTTGTATGTGTGCGCATGTGTGTGAGAGTGTCAGACTGTGGTATGTGGCTGAGGGGGTGTGAGAGTGTGTAATTCAGTAACACTAACTTCTGTTTCAATTATTTTTGTATAGCAGATTTTTATTTAGTTTAATTCACCGTTTTATTTAAGTTATGTCTTTGTGATTTAATGTATTACTTTGATGATTTTTGTGCTTATTGTTGCTGCTTGGTTTAAGCTGTTAGCATCTCCTTCTCCATCTGTGCAGAATCCATTCACATTGGATTCCCGATGCCTCTCAATATAACAGATATTGCTAGCTTTATGTGCACAATTTGTTGGTAAGGTGACCATATTTCTGCTGAACTGGACTAGGTCTGATTTGAATGGTGCTTTACACTTTGTATTTCGGATCAGCAGCTTGGTCAGTGCAGCTTTGGGCCTTAAACAGTTCACTCCCCTGTGACATTTTTACTTAGCATCTTTTCAATTCCATCCCATGATACGAAGCTGTATATATATTGAATGGAATATGTGAAAATAACAAACTGGATTACATTGGAGAGTGATTCATGCTTCTTGAGCTACACCAGGAGCAGTCAGAGGTGAGTTTTGTGAGCACAAACTAACACATCCATATTGTGGAGCTAGTCCTCACCTATAGGTTAACACTCGTATATATATCACCTGGAATTATTAACTTTATATATAGCTACACATATGGAATGATTCATCCTATAGATCTACATGCACACATTTAACCTATGGAATAATTACTACTTTAGATGTTCTTGCGCTCAGAAGCTGTATGGAGCTGTCATCTTCCAAAGGGGTTTTAAGATCATAGGCAGTTAAGGAACTAATGAGCTAGCTTTGATGTATCTTTGAAGAGTGTAAATAATAAAAGATCTGTAAGCTTGTCTCAGTATTCTATAAATACCTTGCTGCTTGTGTTGGGAGATATGTGGTCAAAGGCAACCTTTTGATCCATTTCCCTTCCTGACTGTGCACAGTGAGGGATAAGATACAGGGAGACACGGATTCATGTTCGCTTTTATCATTGATCCAAGAACAAGTGAGTGTAAATTGGCAGATTGTTTTATATTTCCTTATCCAAGAAATAGAACTAGGAGAGGAATAGAAGAGGGTCCGCCAACTTACTTACTCAGAGACTGAATGTATGGTTGTTAAATTTGCTGATGACACAAAGATAGAGAGGAAAGTAAGTTGTGAAGAGAACATTTGGAGGCTACAAAGAGATAAGTGAAGTCAGTGGGCAAATATCTGGCAAATTGGAGTACAATATGGGAAAATGTGAGATTGGCAGAAAGTATAAAAAAGCTTATTATCTAAATGATGAATGATTGCAGAGCTCTGGTATCCAGAGAGATCTGGGTGCCCGAGTGCATGAATCACAAAATGCTAGTATGCAGGTTTAGCAAGCATTTCAGAAAGCCAATAGAAAGTCATTGTTAATTGTAAGGGGATTATAAATGTAGTTTTGCTTCAGATGTACTGAACATTAGTGAGACCACATCTGGATTACTGTCTACAATATTGGTCTCCTTATATAAGGAAGGATGTAATTGAAAGCAGTTCAGTGAAGGTTTAGACTAATACCAGGAATATGATTTGATTAAAACATGTAAGATGCTGAGGGTCTTGACATGTTAGATGTAGAGAGAGTATTTCCTTTTGTGGGAGAATCTAGAACCAGGGGTCACTGCTTTCAAACAAAATGTCTGCATGGATTTCCTCTGGGTGCTCCGGTTTCCTCCCACAGTCCAAAGATGTGCAGGTTAGGTTGATTGCCATGCTAAAATTGCCCCTCAGTGCCCAGAGATGCGTAGCTTAGAGGGATTAGCGGGTAAAGTATGTAGGTATGTGGGGGTAGGGCCTGGGTGGGATTGTGGTCGGTGCTGACTCGATGGGCCAAATGGCCTCCTTCTGCACTGTAGGGTTTCTGTGATTCTACGAACAAAGCACAGGATAGGTTAAGATCAACGTTCACCAAGTAAGAAATACAAAAGGATTGGGCACTCACTGTAGACATAAGTTCAAGAGCTATTAAGTAAAATAAAATGCAAAATACAAAATTGCAAAAATAGAACATAGAACATTACAGCACAGTACAGGCCCTTCAGCCCTCAATGTTGCGCTGACCAGTGGAACCAATCTAATGATCCTCTAACCTACCAATGTTATCCATATGCCTATCCACTGACCATTTGAACGCCCTTAAAGTTGGTGAGTCCACAACTGCTGCAGGCAGGGCATTCCACGCCCTTACTACCCTCTGAGTAAAGATCCTACCTCTGACATCCGTCCTATAATTACCACCCCTCAATTTAAAGCTATGTCCCCTCATGTTAGCCACCACCCGAGGAAAAAGGCTCTCACTGTCCACCCTATCTAACCCTTTGATCATCTTGTATGCCTCAATTAGGCCGCCTCTTAACCTTCTTCTCTCTAACAAAAATAACCTCAAGTCCCTCAGCCTTTCCTCATAAGACATTCCCACCATACCAGCAATGTCCTGGTAAACCTCCTCTGCACCCTTTCCAACGCCTCCACATCTTTCTCATAATGCGGCGACCAGAACTGTACGCAATACTCCAAGTGCGGCCGCACCACAGTTTTGTACAGTTGCAACATGACCTCATGGCTCCGAAATTCAATCCCTCTACCAATAAAAGCTAACACACCGTACGCCTTCTTAACAACCTTATCAACTTTATAAGACCCTTGTCAGGCCTCATTTAGAGTATTGTGCGCAGTTCTGGTCGCCTCACTATAGGAAAGATGTAGAAGCTATTGAGAGGGTGCAGAGGAGATTTACAAGGATGTTGCCTGGACTGGGAGGCATGTTTAATGAGATTGAGGGCTATAGATAGGTCTGTAGGTTGGTAGGTGTTGATGTGATCGGCACAACTTGTGGGCCGAAGGGCCTGTTTGTGCTGTAGTGTTCTATGTTCTATGTTCTATGTTCTAACCTGGGTGCCAACTTTCAGGGATCTATGCAAATGTACACTGAGATCTCTCTGCTCGTCGACACTACCAAGAGTCCTTCCATTAGCCATATACTCTGTATTCCTGTTACTCTTACCAAAGTGAATCACGTCACACTTTTCCGCATTAAACTCCATTTGCCACCTCTCAGCCCAGCTCTGCAGCTTATCTATGTCCCTCTGCAAACTGTAACATCCATCCTCACTGTCTACAACTCCTCCGACTTTGGTGTTGTCAGCAAATTTACTAACCCATCCCTCTACACCCTCATCTAGGTAATTTATTAAAATGACAAACATGACAAAATTAGTGGCAAGAAGGCAGAGGGGTTATTCCCTGTGCCCAGGATCACAGAGTACCCTCCCAATAGGGATACCCCATCACAAACAAAGAACTCCCCTTGAACAGGAATCACCCCCCGTTCTCTCACACACACACAGAAACCACCCCCCAATGGGAATCATACACACACACACACACACACACACACACACACACACACACACACACACACACACACACACACACACACACACACACACACACACACACACACACACACAGGAGATCCCACAATGGGGACCACACCCCCACACACAGAGACTCCCCCACCCCCCCGGATCATGCCCATACATGCACACAGAATCCCCCCACAACAGGAACCAACCCCCCTCTCTCACTCTCGCACACAGAGAACTTCCCCAGTGGGAAATTCGACCACATGTACAGAGACCCCCCGGGACCAGCCCCCCACCCAGAGACTCCCCAACAGGGACTGCCTCCACACCCCGCCTCAACAGGGACCACCCCCATACAGGATACCCCTCACAATGGGGACCACACCACATACAGTAAACCAACCTCCACCAGACATACCCCTCCCCCCATGTAGCTCCTCAGAGGACCCCTGCCTAGCATTGCCCCCTGGCATTGCCCCCAGCACTGCCCCTTGGTACTGCTCCAGACAGCAGAGGCAGTGCCAGCATGGTGCCCGGGCATGTCCCTCTACAGCTGGGGAAGACTCTCACCTGTGTGCCCCCGGTGGGTTCCATTCACCTGATTTACATTTTTAAAAACCTGTTGTAAATCTTGCTGACATCATCACATCGGTGAGGGAGAGATGCCAATATGGCCACAGTATTTATGGCTCCTCCAGTTCCGTTTCTGGTCAACATTATGGATGTTGATAGTGGGAGATTCTGCAATGTTAATGTCATTGAATATCAAGGAGTGACAGTCAGATTCTCTCCTGATAATCACTGCCTGTCATTTGTGTGGTGGGAATGTAACTTGCCATTTATTAGCCCAAGCCTGGATATTGTCCAGGTTTTGCTGCATTCAGACATGGACTGCTTCAGTATCTGAGGGGTTGTGAATGGTGCTGAACATTATGCAATCATCAGCAAACATCCCCACTTCTGACTTTACGATGGAAAGAAGGTCATTGATGAAGCAGCTGAAGATGGTTAGGCCTAGCAATAATCTTGAAATGGAAGCCACTCAATAAACAACAATTTTTTTTGTCAGTCTTATTTCTGTAGAGTCAGATGGAGGAGATCCTCAGAATTATTGTGTCAGATTTAGCTCCCACTCTTGCTCAAATTTACATCACCCATCTCAATCCCCCACACAAGGACCTGTCTGCATATCAGTTCAGCATTGCAGTCAGTGGGCAATCAAACTGCATTAGAATACCTGTTTGGCACCTACAATTCTTCAATTCTATTCATAGTCACATTGAACAACCGCCCCTCTAATTTCCCAGCTGGGTTTCCTCCTCTCATTCCAGCTCACTGAAAATGATAATAATTGTTTTTTTCCTAAAGGGTATAAAAAATAGAAGATTTCTGCTGGAGATACTGAGTGGTGAACTGTTTCAGACACTCACATGGTGACTGACACCTGACTGCCATCTCTAACCAGCGGTGTCATATTCACTGGGTTGGGTGGCAGTGTTTGAGAAAAATTGTGCATAGTTTGTGAGGGTAAATGATAGACATCCTAATGTAGATAAAATGGGCTTTCATTAAAACTCAGTCTTTCTGAATGTCTAATGTTATAGGAAACTGCCACTGTCTGGAGTATTCCTTTGGCCTGATCTTCTCCCTTTTCCTGACCTTCTTCCTTTGTCCTGGTCTTGTCTCTTTGACCTGACAGTGATCCTTTGTTCTGGTCTTGTCTCTTTGACCTGACAGTGATCCTTTGTTCTGGTCTTGTCCCTTTGACCTGACAGTGATCCTTTGTCCTGGTCTTGTCCCTTTGACCTGACAGTGATCCTTTATCCTGACCTTGTCCCTTTGACCTGACAGTGATCCTTTGTCCTGACCTTGTCCCTTTCACCTGACAGTGATCCTTTGTCCTGACCTTGTCCCTTTGATCTGACAGTGATCCTTTATCCTGATCTTGTCTCTTTGACCTGACAGTGATCCTTTGTCCTGACCTTGTCCCTTTCACCTGACAGTGATCCTTTGTCCTGACCTTGTCCCTTTGACCTGACAGTGATCCTTTATCCTGATCTTGTCCCTTTGACCTGGCAGTGATCCTTTGTCCTGATCTTGTCCCTTTGACCTGACAGTGATCCTTTATCCTGGTCTTGACTCTTTGACCTGACAGTGATCCTTTATCCTGACCTTGTCCCTTTGACCTGACAGTGATCCTTTGACCTGACCTTGTCCCTTTGACCTGACAGTGATCCTTTGTCCTGATCTTCGACCTGACAGTGATCCTTTATCCTGACCTTGTCCCTTTGACCTGACAGTGATCCTTTATCCTGACCTTGTCCCTTTGACCTGACAGTGATCCTTTATCCTGATCTTGTCTCTTTGACCTGACAGTGATCCTTTATCCTGATCTTGTCTCTTTGACCTGACAGTGATCCTTTGTCCTGACCTTGTCCCTTTGACCTGACAGTGATCCTTTGTCCTGACCTTGTCCCTTTGACCTGACAGTGATCCTTTATCCTGATCTTGTCTCTTTGACCTGACAGTGATCCTTTGTCCTGACCTTGTCCCTTTGACCTGACAGTGATCCTTTGTCCTGACCTTGTCCCTTTGACCTGACAGTGATCCTTTGTCCTGACCTTGTCCCTTTGACCTGACAGTGATCCTTTATCCTGATCTTGTCTCTTTGACCTGACAGTGATCCTTTTGTCCTGACCTTGTCCCTTTGACCTGACAGTGATCCTTTATCCTGATCTTGTCTCTTTGACCTGACAGTGATCCTTTGTCCTGACCTTGTCCCTTTGACCTGACAGCGATCCTTTGTCCTGACCTTGTCCCTTTGACCTGACAGTGATCCTTTATCCTGATCTTGTCTCTTTGACCTGACAGTGATCCTTTGTCCTGACCTTGTCCCTTTGACCTGACAGTGATCCTTTGTCCTGACCTTGTCCCTTTGACCTGACAGTGATCCTTTATCCTGATCTTGTCTCTTTGACCTGACAGTGATCCTTTATCCTGGTCTTGTCCCTTTGACCTGACAGTGATCCTTTATCCTGATCTTGTATCTTTGACCTGACAGTGATCCTTTATCCTGATCTTGTATCTTTGACCTGACAGTGATCCTTTATCCTGATCTTGTATCTTTGACCTGACAGTGATCCTTTGTCCTGACCTTGTCCCTTTGACCTGACAGTGATCCTTTATCCTGGTCTTGTCTCTTTGACCTGACAGTGATCCTTTATCCTGATCTTGTCTCTTTGACCTGACAGTGATCCTTTATCCTGACCTTGTCCCTTTGACCTGACAGTGATCCTTTGTCCTGACCTTGTCCCCTTGACCTGACAGTGATCCTTTATCCTGATCTTGTCTCTTTGACCTGACAGTGATCCTTTGTCCTGACCTTGTCTCTTTGACCTGACAGTGATCTTTTGTCCTGACCTTGTCCCCTTGACCTGACAGTGATCCTTTGTCCTGATCTTGTCTCTTTGACCTGACAGTGATCCTTTATCTTGATCTTGTCCCTTTGACCTGACAGTGATCCTTTGTCCTGACCTTGTCCCTTTGACCTGACAGTGATCCTTTATCCTGACCTTGTCTCTTTGGCCTGACAGTGATCTTTTGTCCTGACCTTGTCCCCTTGACCTGACAGTGATCCTTTGTCCTGATCTTGTCTCTTTGACCTGACAGTGATCCTTTATCTTGATCTTGTCCCTTTTACCTGACAGTGATCCTTTGTCGTGATCTTGTCTCTTTGACGTAACAGTGACCCTTTTGTCCTGAACTTCACCCTTTGACTACATGGCTGCCAGCCAATCAGATGAGTTGGGGATCCCACTCTGAATGAATGAAAGTTGCTCTCACCATATCATCACCATCTGGATTTGACTATTCCAATGCTCCTTTACTCATCCTCCCAGCTACTACCACTCAGAAACTTCAACTCATCCAAAACTCTGCTGCCCACATCTAACTGACTTCGCCTGGCTGCTACTCACTAATGGCTCCAATTGAAAATTCTCATCCCAGATTTGAATTGCTCCAAGCTTTTTCCTTCCTCACCTCTCTGAGCTCAGCTTGACACTCTGGCAGTACCTCCAATCACTTTGCTCCTGTCCCCTGGAATTCTCAAACTGTGGAGTTCTCCTCTTTCTCCTTCACCCCTCTATTCCTTCTCTCAATCTTCCAGCCTATAACCTTTCTGGCTGTGTATCCTCTTTTCTGTGGCGAAAATCCATGACCCCCTGTTGTCTTTCTTTATGTATCACCTTTTCCCGGTATCTCTGACGTATATATAGCACTTCGTTCTATTTACCACCAGACTTTTTTCCTGATGTCTGACTGAAAAATTAAGCCCCCGACTACTACACTTCAAAGGAAAAACACCTCTGGAATATTCTAAATGCTTCCAGTTTAGTGTCCATCATGACCATTATTTGCATGAAAGCTTTATAAACACTTGTACCACCAGAGCCCCTCTCTCTCTGAAGGAAGAACTTCAGACTCCCAAAGCAACCATCCAGTTTCCACAAAGGGAGACTGTGTTCTGTGCTATTAGAACAAAGAACAAAGAACAACCCAGCACGGGAAACAGGCCTTTCGGCCCAACGAGCCTGCGCCGCAGCATCACCCTACACCTATTCTACCCTGTGTGTCTATGAATGGAACCCCTAACTTAGCCAGATTCAGGGGAGAATAGTGTCAATTTGGTAAAACCAATCAGCCTAAGAGCACATCTTTGGGGTGTGGGAGGAAACCGGAGTGCCCGGAGGAAACCCACGCATCCACAGGGAGAATGCACAAACTCCCACAGACACAGGCCCAAATCCATGTATCTGCACAGCCAGCAGTGCTAGTCACCGAGCTGTTGCGGCGCCCGTCTACCGGTCCAGGATCAAGCACACACACCGACACGAAGTACTAGGCCACTCCCGGAACCTCCAAGAGCAGCCCACGCACAACCCACCGTGTGCATGCCCCTCGTTTGACAACGAGGTGGACCTCCACCTGCGGAGTGAAAAGACAAAAACGTTAACTTACAAGTCTGCACTTCCGGTGTCTCCCGAGGCTCTGACCTTATTTAATACCCCCTACTATAACCCTCCATCCTCGTTTCGCTCATGTGTCTGTCTAAGTGAACCTTAAACAAGTCCAACGTTCCTGCCTCCACCACCCTACTCGGTAGCGCGTTCCATACCCCCACGAAGAACCTTCCTCTCACATCCAAATTATACCTCTCTCCCCTCACCCTTAGATCATGACCTCTCGTGTTCGTACCCAGTCTAGGGAGCAGTCTCTCACTATTGAATCTATCTATTCCCTTCAGTATCTTATATACCTCTATCATGTCCCCCCTCAATCTCCGTCTTTCCAAGGAGAAAAGTCCCAGTTTCTCCAACCTTTCCTCGTAACCCAGCCCCTCCATGCCAGTAAACATCCTGGTAAACCTCCTCTGCACCCTCTCCAGAGTCTCCACGTCCTTCCGGTAGTAAGGTGGCCAGAACTGGACGCAGTACTCCAAATGCGGTCTAACCAACGTTCTATACAACTGAAGCATTAGACGGCAGCTCTTATACTCTATACCCCTACCTATAAAGGCTAGCGTTCCATAAGCTTTCCTCACAACCTTCTCCACTCGTGTCACAACCTTCGTAGACTTATGAACCTGCACTCCCAGGTCCCTCTGTATTTCTATACTCCTAATCGGTCTACCTTTTATCACGTAGCTCCTCTCTGCATTATGCCTTCCAAAATGCATCACCTCGCATTTGTCAGGATTAAATTCCATCTGCCACCTATCTGCCCAATGTACCAACCTATCTATATCCTGTTGTATCACCTGACATTCCACTTCAGTATCCGCCAACCCTGCCATCTTGGTGTCATCCGCAAACTTGCTGATCACACCACTTACGCTCTCTTCCAAGTCGTTTATGTAGACTACAAAGAGGAGAGGTCCCAGTACTGAGCCCTGTGGCACACCACTGGTCACTGGCCTCCAGCCCGAAAAGGTCCCCTCAACAACTACCCTCTGTCTCCTATTGCCCATGATGTGGGTATGCCGGCGTTGGACTGGCATAAACACAGTAAAAAGTCTGACAACACCAGGTTTTAGTCCAACCGATTTATTTGATAATATACTCACAAGCTTTCGGGGTTAGCCCCTTCGTCAGGTGAATGGAGAGTTCTGGCCTCAGACAGAGCATATAAAGCACAGACAGTTTAGAGATTACTGATTAGAATGCGAATCCTTACACCTAACCTGCTGTTCAAAACCTGAAGTGGCTGATAATGTGAGTGGAAGGAGCACTGATCACAGTTTAAAGAGATGTGTATTGTCTCCAGACAGTACAGTAAGTGAGGTTTTGCAAACCCAGGCAAGTCATGTCGCACTATCTGTAACCCCCGTGACTTGCCTGGGTTTGCAAAACCTCACTTACTGTACTGTCTGGAGACAATACACATCTCTTTAACCTGTGATCAGTGCTCCTTCCACTCACATTATCAGCCACTTCAGGTCTTGAACAGCAGGTTAGGTGTAAGGATTCGCATTCTAATCAGTAATCTCTAAACTGTCTGTGCTTTATATGCTCTGTCTGAGGCCGGAACTCTCCATTCACCTGACGAAGGGGCTAACCCCGAAAGCTTGTGAGTATATTATCAAATAAATAGGTTGGACTAAAACCTGGTGTTGTCAGACTTTTTCCTATTGCCCAGCCTGTTCTCAATCCACCTAGCTACCTGACCTCGTATCCCATGCGCCTTAACCTTTTCTACCAGCCTACCATGAGGGACTTTGTCAAATGCCTTACTGAAATCCATATAGATGACATCAACGGCTCTCCCATCGTCAACTGTTTTTGTCACCTCCTCAAAGAATTCCACCAGATTCGTAAGGCAAGACCTCCCTCTAACAAAGCCATGTTGCGTATCCCTAATCAGATTGCAATGCTCCAAATGCTCATACATCCTACCCCTAAGTATTTTTTCCATTAATTTCCCTACCACCGATGTCAAACTCACCGGTCTATAATTTCCAGGGTTATCCCTACTAACTTTTTTAAACAGCGGTACCACATTTGCTACCCTCCAGTCTTCTGGGACCTCACCTGTGTCCAAAGAAGAGACAAAGATTTGCGCCAGAGGCCCAGCAATTTCATCTTTCACCCCCCCTAAGCAGCCTGGGATAAATACCATCAGGCCCCGGAGCTTTATCCGTCCTTACGCTACCTAAAAGCCCTAGCACTTCCTCCCTCGTAATAGCTATTTCCTGCAACTGATCCACAGCTCCCTCCAAGACACCGCACGACACTGAACCCCTCTCCTTCGTGAACACCGACGCAAAATATTCTGTTCACTTGTACCTCAGAGAAGTCCTAAATCTCAGCAGTTGTTTAACTTTGGTACCATGTAATGACATTCTCCACATTACCTTCAGGAAGTAGCTAATCCGCTAGGTGTTGAATACACAACGACAGCAAGCTGCATTTGGATATCACCAGTAACATTAAAAAAAAGGACCAGGGAAACTAACTCTATGCCATGGAGTCAGATGAGAAAAAGTGAGTGATAACCTGGTCCAAAAGAGAAGGTGAACTGAGGCTTTTAGAAGTAGGAGGGAGAAACGTTAGGGATTTAGTGAATGTTATAGAGAGGAAGGAGAGCTGTTCAGGGTCCAGGGACCAGGTCATAGAGGTTTTACAGAGATATGGAGCATTAGGGAGCTTTCCAGAGGGAGGAGTGGGTTTTAAGGAGAGTAATAGGGGGTGGTTAGGGAGTGTTATAGGGAGAGGATTTAGGGAGCATTGGGGGGAGGGGGTTTAGGGAGCATTAAAGAGGGTGAGGCGGAGTGTTTAGGGAGTGTTGCAGGGAATGGGGGATGAGGGTTTAGGAGGTACTACAGAGGGTGGGGGTTTCAGGGATTGGGGAGTTTAGAAGATTACAGGGATTGGGGGTATTTAGAGGGTTATAGGAGGTGGAGGTTATGGAGGGTGGGAGGATTTTAGGGGTTGTTATGGGGGTGGGGTGTTTGGACGGATTATGGGGAGGGAGTTAATGGGAGTTTTGGAGGATAGGTTTGGGGGTTAAGGAGGATGGGATTTCAGGGAATTATGGAGGGTGGGGTTTGGGGGGGTTATGGAGGGTGGGGTTTCAGGGATTATGGAGGGTGGGGTTTAGGGGGTATGGAGGGATGTTTGGAGAGATTTATGGGAAGGGGTTACAGGAGTTATGGAGGGTGGGGTTTGGGAGATTATGCATGTTGGGGTTTAGGGGGTTATGGAGAGTGGGGTTTGGGGGTAATGGAGGGTGGGGTTTAGGGAGATTACAGAGGATGGGGTTCAGGGAGTTATGGAGCGTGGGGTTTAGGGAGTAATGGAGGGTAAGGTTTAGGTGGTTATTTAGGATGGTGTTTAGGAGAGTTATGGAGGGCGGGGTTTAGGGGGTTATGGAGGGTAGAATTTAGGGTGTTATTCAGGGTGGAATTTAGGAGAGTTATGAAGGTGGGGTTTAGGGAAGTTATGGAGGGTGGGGTTTAGGGGGTTATGGGGTAGGTGTTTGGGTGGTTTACAGGGAGCAGTTAAGGGGGTTATGGCGACTGGAGTTTTGCAGTGTCATGGAGGGTGGGGTTTAGGAGGGTTATGGGATGGTGTGTTTGGGGGTTTATGGGGAGGGGTTACTTGGAGAGGTTGTGAGGGTTATGGAGGGTGGGGTTTAGAGGGGTTATGGTTGCTGGAATAATGGAGTGCAGAGGAATTCAGGGATATGTGAAGTTTAAAAACAAACACAATATCCTCTGTTGGAATGAAGTTGAGTGAGATCGAGACGCGGGATTTGATTCTGGGCCTGGGGAAAATATTACAATTGAACTAAACATGGGAGGATCTGTGAGGTGGGATATTGCTCTGGGGATACTGTCACAGCTGTGACATGAAAGTTAAAAAAAATCCATCAGCTAGATTATGTTATATAGACATTTTTCTTGGGCTGTTAAAAATACAAAATTGCTGAATTAGCAAATGTTTCAGTCAGTCACAGCTGAATGGTGGGCAGCATAGTGGCACAGCAGTTAGCAGTGCTGCCTCACACACCAGGGACCAGGGTTCAATTCCAGCCTTGGGACATTGTGCAGAGTTTGCATGTTCTCCCTGTGTCAGTGTGGGTTTCCTCTGGGTCCTCCAAGGATCTATAGGTTAGGTGGATTGGCAATGGCAAATTGTCCCTCAGTGTCAGGGGGATCAGCATGGTAAATACTGAGGGCCTGGGTGGGATTGTTGTCGGTGCAGACTCAATGGCCAAATGGCCTCCTTCTATGATTCTATTTCATTATAATCTATCTTTTCATCACCTAGTCTCTCTCTCTTTCTTTACTGCCTCTTCTCTTCTCTCTGTATCTTCTCCCTCCCCTCAGCTCCAGAACCTCTTCCTCTCTCTATAATCTCTCCCCATGCAATACCCACCTGTCATCTCTTGCTGGATATCAACTCTTTCCTCTTCTTCACTCTGTGTTGCCTTCTCCATATTTTTATTTCCTTCCTCTCAAATTCTCTGGAATTTTTTTTCTCAACCCTCAGTTCTTGTGACAAGGAAGTCAAGTTGTTCACATTTCCTATTGAGACACTGCAGACTCTACAGATGATGTGAAATCAGGGTAGCTGTTCCTTCCTTTGTGTGTTTCAAGGCTACATCGCTCTGACTCTGTGAAGAATGTTGTGACTGGAACTGTGCACCCTCTATCAGACTGAAATAGTTACTGCCTCTATGAATCAGCTGCTCACTGTTTAAGCAGTAGATGGAGAACTGCGTATAGCCCGCGGTCAATTATAGATGGGACTTGGAGAGTGCAGAACCTAAATCAAATGTCAGGCTGTAAGATCACAACGTGCTTTGAAAGAAGGAATCACTGAGTGAACTCTGTCAGCAAACAACATGCCTCTCTATCTCCTAAACTCTATCTCACTCTCTACATCCTCTCCATCTTCTAAACTCTGTTGCATTCTTTCCATCCTTTCTCTCTCTAAACTCTGTCTCATTCTCTCCATCCACTTTATCTCCTAAACTCTATCTCATTCTCTACATCCTCTCTATCTCCTAAACTCTGTTGCATTCTCTCCATCCTTTCTGTCTCCAAACTCTATCTCATTCTCTCCATCCACTTTATCTCCTAAACTCTATCTCATTCTCTACATCCTCTCTATCTCCTAAACCCTGTTGCATTCTCTCCATCCTCTCTATCTCCTAAATCTTCATTATTGGTACTTGATTCATAGGATGGCCAGGATGCTAGGAAAAGGGTGTGGGGTTGCTCTGTTAATTAAAGATGAAATTACAATAGAATGAGATAGCCTTAATTTGAGAGCCAAATTCAATAGAGTTAAGAAACAGCAAAGGTAAGAAGTCACTTTGTGAGTCGTTTATAAGGCTTGTAATAGATGGAGGGTAACTCAACATGGCTGAACAATAAAAGGCTTTATATTCAAATAAAGAATCATTGATGTACAAAAGGTCAGAATAGATTGCAATATGACTGCTCTGCTTGAGTCCTAGTTTCCAACTGCGAATCCCTCCTCAACCTGTGGTATGCACCCTTCTGCCAATCAGCTCAGCTTCCCGCCATGATATCCATAGAGTCCTGGCCAGTCATATGGCACTCAGGAAACATGCTAATACCCTCTTAAAGATACACACTACTATACTCCACCCTCCCCCGCCCCCACCCCCGCAACCAAAATCCAAAGCACTCCTGAGGAGAAACAAGGAAAGGATGAGTAAGGTACACAGCAGGTAAAAAAGGGTATGAGGAAAATCTACTGGAAAACCCATCAAAGGTTCAATCAATCCAGAGACTTCTGGGCTCTTTGGTCCCTCAGTTCAGTGGTAGACACTTCTCCATTTAAAGGGTCAGACTCGTCTGATGAAAAAAGGCAGGCTCATTAATCACAGTAACCAGACCTGACATCCTCCAACTATTTGCAAGGGGTCACTTGTGGATCCTTGTCCTTTACTGCTCTTCTCCACAGGTGATCCATGTGTTTTTTGAGCTGATAGCCTTGTATCTCCACAACATAGGAGAGGCCCTGTCCTCTCCACTATTTTGACAGCCGCCATATGAAATTTCTAACCAAGACAGTATCCTCCATGTTAAACACTCTGGTTTTCCTTCCTGAATCATGATTTTCCTTCTGAGAGGCTTGCTTAGCCTCCACCTTCCTCGCCAAATTTGGGAATATCATGTCCAACTGTGTTCTTAACTGACGGCCCATCTGTAACTCGGATAGTGTGATCCCTGTGGTTATGTTTGAGGCGGTGTTATATGATAAAGCATCTGCATATTGTGTTGCTGGGTAATGCTAAAATATATAACTGTACGCTGCTAACAAAAGAGTCTAACTCTGCACCCTTGCAGGCCAAGTGGTGGCAGTGGCTTATTTTCTCTAAATAGACATAACAATGCCTTGTAGTCTGAGACAATTGTAAAATGTTGGCCATAAGAATATTAATGGAACTCTTGACCGCGTAGATGGCAGCTAAGCTTTCCTTGTCGATTTGTGAGTATTTCCTCTCCATGTCAGACAACATTCTGGAAGCAAAGACAAAGGGCCTTTCTGCACCATCAGGCATCAGGTGGGACAAAACAACTCCTGCTCCATACCTTGAAGTATCGCCATCTACTAAGGGTTTGTTTGGATCAAAATGCACCAAAGAGGCAGACAATTGCACAGCCTGTTTAATTTTTGTGAAGGCTTCCTTTAATTCTTCTCCCCATTTCCTCCTTTGGTGTTTTTTATATCAGTTGGTGAAGTGGGACCAAGGTGGGCCCACCTGGGCCAGCTCCACAGCTTTGTCTAAGGTGATTTTGTTCTCCACCAAGATGATAGAAACATTTTTAACAATCTGCCATAGTAATTTACCATTCCCAGAAATGATTTCAGCTCAGATACATCTTTTGGCTGTGGGACCTTCTTGATGGCTTTTACTTTTTCTTCCAAGGGACGTAGTCCTTTTGAATTGACCCTAAATCCTAAATAGGTAACTTCTTCAGATTGAAAAGTACATTTCTCTTATTTGAGTCTAACCCCTGTTTGCTTAAACCATCTCAAAACTTCTTCTAAATTGGATCTGAAGTTCTGGTGATTAGTACGTCATCCAGATAAACCACCACATTGGGGATGCCCTGCAAGAGACTCCATTGTATGCTGGAAACTGGCACAGGCTGACGAGACTCCAAAAAGGAGTATACCTTGTATTATGGTACAAACCCTTGTGCATATTGATTGTCACCTCTGCACTGAAGGGTTTCCATGATTCAAACCTCAGTGGTGGGGAAACTATTGAGAGAAATTTTGAGAAACAGAATTAATCTTCATTTGGAGAGGCAGGGATTAATCAAGACCAGTCAGCATGGTTTTGTTAAGGAGAGGACATAGAATCATAGAATCTCTACAGTGCAGTGAGAGGCCATTTGGCCCATTGAGAATACACCAAGAACAATCCCACCCAATCCCTATCCCCATAACCCCATGTATTTACCTTGGTGAGGGTCAATTTAGCATGGCCAATCAACCTAACCTGCACATCTTTTGGACTGTGGGAGGAAACCGGAGCACCCAGAGATAACCCATGCAGACACATGGAGAACATGCAGACTCCACACAGACAGTGACCAAAGGCTGGAATTGAACCCGGGTCTGCTGAGAGACAACAGTGCTAACCACTGTGCCATTGCGCTGCCCACATATCTGACCAACGTGATTGAATCTTTTGAAGAGGTGACCAGGTGTGTAGTTGAGGGCAATGCACTTGACGTGGCATCCTTGGACTTCGGCAAGGTTTTTGACAAGTTCCCACATGGGAGGCAGATAGCAATGATAAGGCCCTATGGGGTCCAAGGAAACTTGGAAAATTGGATCCAGAATTGGCTGAGTAGTAGGAAGCAGAGGGTGATGGTCATGGGATATTTTTCTGACAGGAAGATGGTGTCTAGTGGGGTCCAGGAATCAATGTTGGGCCTTTGCTGTTTGTGGTTTATATAAATGATTTAGACTTGAATGTAGGAGAGCTGATCAGTAATTCACTGACGATATGAAAATTGGTGAGGTGGTAAACAGTGAGGAGGATATAACCTTAGATTACATGTGGATATAGATGGGCTGATCAGTGGCAAATGCAATTCAATCTGGATAAGTGCAAAGGGATGCAGATGGGCGGAACAAACAAGACAAGGGAATACATCATGAATGGCAAGATTATGGGAAGCACAGAGGATCAGAGAGACCTTGATCTGTATGTACATCATTCCCTTAAGGTAGCAGGACAGATGGATAAAGTGGGTAAGAAGGCATATGGTATACTTGCCTTTATTAGCTGAAACATAGAGTTTGAGAGCAGGAAAGTTATGCTGGAACTGTATAAAACATTAATTATGCTACAGCTAGAGTTTTATGTGCAGTTCTGGAATCCACATTATAAGAAGGATGTGATAGCAATGGAAAGGATGCAGAAGATATTTACCAGGACGTTGCTTGGGCTGGAGAGTTTTAATTATGAGGAGAGATTTGATAGACTGGAGGTGTTTTCCTTGGAGCACAGGAGACTGATAGGGGGTTATGATTGAGATGTATAAGATTATGAGGAGCAGAGACAGAGTAGACAGGAAGAAATATTTCTCCATGTTGGACGGATCAATGACCAGTGGGCATAGATTTAGGGTAAGGGCAGGAGGTTTAGAGTAGATGAGAGAAAAAAACATTTTCACCAGAGGATGGTGGGAGTCTGGAATTCACTGCCTGGGTGATGGAGACAGAGACCCTCATAAGCATATAGCTGTGCACTTGCAATGCCAAGGTATACAAGATAATGGGCTAAGTGCTGGAAAATGGGATTAGAATAGTTAGGTGGTTGTTTTTGACTAGCACAGACATTATGAGCCAAAGGCCCATTTCTGTGCTATAGATTTCTATGACTATTAATCTGAGATGTTTCATAACTCTCGGCAAAGATATATTTCACGGAGTGAAAGAGACTCCAGGAGAAGAATGTACCAGCCATGGCTAATTAAGGAAGTTAAAGGTAGTATCAAATTGAACAAAAAAGTTTACAACACTGCACATGTTATTGACTGGCCAGAAGATTGGACAGATTTTAGAAATCAGCAAAGCATGACCAAAAAATAGAGGGAAAAAGTACAGTGTGAGAGAAAGTTGGCTAGAAATATAAATACAGTCAGAATTTTTACAAGTGTTTAAAAAGGCAAAGAGTAACTAAAGAGAACATTAGAAGGTGAGAAAGAGGAATGAATACTAAGAAACAAGGAAATTATGGAAGTGTTGAACAGGTATTTTGCGTCTGTGTTCACTGTAAAATATTCAGAAAAATCCCAAGAATGTATGAAAATCAGGAGGTAAAAGGGAAGGAAGAATTTAAAACAATCACGATCGCTAGGGAAAAGGTACTGGGAAAACTATTGGAACTAAAGGTTGACCTGAAGATCAGCATCCTAGGGTCTTAAAGGAAGTGAGTGCAGAGATAATGGATGCAATGGTCATAATCTCCCAAAATTTCTGAGACTTCTGGAAAGGTCCCAGTGGATTTAGGAAACCGCTAATGTAACACCTCTGTTCAAGAAAGAAGGGAGACTGAAAGCAGGAAAACATAGGTCAGTTAGTCTAATGTCTATCATAGGGAAAGTGCGAGAATCTATTATTAAGGAGGTAATAACAGGTTATTTAGAAAATCATAATATAATCATGCAGAGTCAACATCATTTTATGAAATGGAAATTATGTCTGACAAGTTTATTTGAGTTCTTTGAGTAAGTGACAAGTAACATGGATATAAGAGAACCTAGAGATGTGGTGTACTTGGATTTCTAAAAGACATTTGAGAAGGTGCCACACCAAAGGTTATTGAACAAAAAATTAGTTTGTGGTGTTGGGGGCAACATTTTACCATGGATAAAGGATTAGATAATTAACAGGAAGCAGACAGTAGGGATAGATGGGTTCTCTTTGAGTGGGAGCAAGCTGTTATTAGTGGAATACCACATGCTAGGGCCTCAACTATTCACAATATGCATCAATGTCTTCCTGAAGGGGCTGAAGATACAATAACTTGAGGGTGACTTGTTGTGACCTCAAGTTAAGAAGGGTTTATTGCCAACAATATAAATATGTAAATATAAACAATGGTCAGGCGGAACTAAAGAGAGGGCAACACTGCGCTCTCTGGCACCAACTGAGGGTCCCCCAGCCCCAGGTGCATGCCCTTGCTCCCAAGTGGCTCAGCTTCCTGCGCTGCCTCTCCATAGGTTCCAGCATCATCATAAGAAACTCAGGGATCATCCCTTAAAGAGGCCACGCTGACAATAGAGTTTTGATTGACAAGGGAGTCAAGTGTGTTGCAATGACAGGTAGGAAAATGGAGTTAAGAACACATCAGATCAGCCATGATCTTACTGAATAGGGGAGGAGGCTGGAGGAGCCTAGTGGCCTACTCTTGTTCTGAATTCTTGTGCTGTAGTGCTAACTTCTAGAGATCAAAGTAACTACTACTGAAAGACTTGTGTTAGATAGTCTCACTCCTTATATCAAAACTCAAGGTCAGTGCTTGGAAATCAGTCCACCAATTGGCTTCACCGCAATGTCACTGCAGTGTAACCCAGTGCAAAGATATCTGCAGTATTATCCAGGGCAAACTCATATGCAATATCATCCACTGCAAACATATCTCCAGCTTAATCCAGTGAAAGCATGCCCACTGTATTATCAAGGACAAGACATCTGTAGTGTGATGCAGTGCAAAAACATCTGCAGTGTGATCAAGAGCAAACACATCTGCAGTGTGATCAAGGGTAAACACATCTGCAGTGTGATCAAGGGCAAACACATCTGCAGTGTGATCAAATGCAAACACATCTGCAGTGTGATCAAGGGCAAACACATCTGCAGTGTGATCAAATGCAAACACATCTGCAGTGTGATCAAGGGCAAACACATCTGCAGTGTAATCCAGTGCAAACACATCTGCAGTGTGATCAAATGTAAACACATCTGCAGTGTGATCAAGGGCAAACACATCTGCAGTGTGATCAAGGGCAACCACATCTGCAGTGTAATCCAGTGCAAACACATCCGCAGTGTGATCAAGGGCAAACACATCTGCAGTGTGATCAAGGGCAAACACATCTGCAGTGTAGTCCAGTGCAAACACATCTGCACTATAATCTAGGGCAAAACATCTGCAGTTTGATCCAGTGCAACAACATCTGCAGAGTGATCCTGTGAAAACACACCTGCAGTATTAGCAAGGGCAAAACACCTGCAGTGTGATCAAGGGCAAACACATTTGCAGTGTGATCCAGTACAAATATGTGTGCAATGTTACCTATGAAAGTGCATCTGCAGTGTAATCTAGGGCAAAACATCTGCAGTGTGATCCAGTGCAAACACACCTGCAGTGTGATCCAGTGCAAACAAACCTGCAGTGTGATCCAGTGCAAGTATACCTGCAGTATTAGCCAGTGCAAACATATCTGCAGTATAATCAAGTACAAACACACCTGCAGTGTGATCCAGTGCAAACTCATCTGCAAGGTGATCCAGTACAAACACACCTGCAATGTTATCCAGTGCAAACATATCTACAGTGTAATCAAATACAAACACACCTGCAGTTTGATCCAGTACAAGCACATCTGCAGTGTGATCCACTGCAAATATATCTGCAGTGTTACCTGGGCAAATGCATCTGCAGTGTAATCTAGGGCAAAACACCTATAATGTGATCCAGTGCAAGAGCATCTCCAATGTAATCTAGGGCAAAACATCTGCAGTGTGATCCAGCACAGATGCAACTGCAATATGATCCAGTGCAAATATACCTGCAGTGTTATCCAGTGCAAATAAATTTGCAGTGTAATGAAGTGCAAACACACCTGCAGTGTGATCAAGTACAGATGCATCTGCAATATGATCCAGTGCAAATATATCTGCAGTGTTATCCAGTGCAAATAGATCTGCAGTGTAATGAAGTGCAAACATACCTGCAGTGTGATTTAGTGTAAACACATCTGCAGTGTGATCCAGTACAAGCACATCTGCAGTGTGATCCAGTACAAACACACCTGCAGTGTAATCCAGTGCAAACACATCTGCAGTGTGATTTAGTGCAAACACATTTGCAGTGTGATCCAGTACAAACGCATCTGCAGTGTGATCCAGTACAAACACATCTGCAGTGTGATCCAGTGTAAATATATCTGCAATGTTACCCAGTGCAAATGCATCTGCGGTGTGATCCAGTGCAAATACATCTGTAGTGTTACCTATGCAAATGAATCTGCAGTGTAATATAGGGCAAAACATACGTAGTGTGATCAAGTGCAAGCACATCTGCAATACAATATAGGGTAAAACATCTGCAGTGTGATCCAGTGCAAATATACCTGCAGTGTTATCCAGTGCAAACATATCTGCAGTGCAATCAAGTGTAAACACACTTGCAATGTGATCCAGTACAAATGCATCTACACTGTGATCCAGTACAAATACATCAGCAGCGTGATCCTGGCAAACACATCTGCAGTGTGATCCAGTGTAAATACATCTGCAATGTTACCCAGTGCAAATGCATCTGCAGTGTGATCCAGTGCAAATACATCCCATAGTGTTACTTATGCAAAGGAATCTGCAGTGTAATACAGGGCAAAACATCTTTAGTGTAATAGAGGGCAAAACATCTGCAGTGTGATCCAGTGCAACACACCTGCAGTGTGATCCAGTGCAAACACACCTGCAGTGTGATCCAGTGCAAACACATCTGCAGTGTGAACCAGTGCAAATACATCTGCAATGTTATCCAGTGCAAATGCATCTACAGTATGATCTAGTGTAAAAATATCTGCAATGTAATCCATTATAAATATATCTGCAGTGTGATCCACTGTAAACACATCTGCAGTGTGATGCAGTGCAAACAAATCTGCAGTGTGACCCAGTGCAACCACATCTGCAGTGTGATCAAGTGCAAACACATCTGCAGTGTGATGCACTGCAAATGCATCTGCAGTGTAATCCAGTGCAAACACATCTGCAGTGTTATCTGGTGCAAACACATCTACAGTGTGATCCAGTGTAAACACATCTGCAGCGTGATCAATGCAAATACATCTGCAGTGTGATGCAGTGCATACACATATGCAGTATAATCCAGGGCAGACATACCTGCACTGTAAACTAGGACAAAGCATCTGTAATGTAATCCAGGGCAAAAACATCTACAGTGTAATCCAGGCAAACCCACCTGCAGTGTTATTCAGTGCAAACACAGCTGCAGTGTGATCCAGTGCAAACACATCTGCAGTGTGGTTCATGGCAGACATATCTGCAGTGTGATCCAGTGCAAACACATCTGAAGTGTGTTCCAGTGCAAACACATCTGCAGTGTGATCCAATGTAAACACATCTGCAGTGTGGTCCATGGCAGACATGTGACTCAGTGAAAACTCAGCTGCAGTTTGATCCAGTGCAAACACATCTGAGGTGTAATCCAGTGCAAACACATCTGCAGTATGATTGAGTGATTACACATCTCCAGTGTGATCCAATGCAAACATATCTACAGTGTGGTCCAGTGCAAACACACTTGCAGTGTGATCTAGTGCAAACACACCTGCAGTGCAATCCAGTGCAAACAGACCTGCTGTATGATCCAGCGCAAACACATCTACAGCACGATCCAGTGCAAACACATCTACAGCGGGATCCAGTGCAAACACATCTACAGCATGATCCAGTGCAAACACATCTACAGCGGGATCAAGTGCAAACACATCTACAGCGTGATCCAGTGCAAACACATCTACAGCATGATCCAGTGCAAACACATCTACAGCGGGATCAAGTGCAAACACATCTACAGCGTGATCCAGTGCAAACACATCTACAGCACGATCCAGTGCAAACACATCTACAGCACGATCCAGTGCAAACACATCTGCAGTGTGGTCCAAGGCAGTGTTTGTGGCTGCATGAATTTCAGCTCAGATTTATTGACCTGGAAGCCGAGGTGCAGACATTGCAGAACAGCAGGGAGGGGGACAGTTACTTGGACGAATTATTCCAGAAGGTGATCACACCCTTAGTATAGGTTTTTCTGATTTGGTCAGCAACAAGGACAGGAGGGTATCACTGCATGTGAGGCAGATACCACACTCAGAGGCTGGGAGTGCAGGAGCCTCAGCCTTTACAGTTGTCCAACAAACTTTAGATTCTTTCAGCTTGTTTGGATGAGAGTGGGGCCGCAGGGTGGATTAACTGATTGACCATGGCACCATGGTACAGGAAGCTATTCACATGGGGCTGGGTGTGAGGTGGGGTGGGGAAGAAACATAGTGGTATTATTTTAATAGTCTAGCTGAAAATAATGTAGACTGAACAATGAAATTATACAGAAATAATTCTTCCACAACACATGGCACATTTTTATTCCCCTATGTCTATAGGGGATCAATATCAGCATTGTTTGAAACAAATCTAAAGTCATCACACAAATTAACAAATTTTTCAAATATAGATAGAGTGAAATACAGAAGCTGAAAATTGCTATTTTAACTCGCTATGTGTTATTCAACTTTGCTTCTGAGGTTTCATTCTGTTCCTTCACCAGCTTTTTTTAGGAAATATGAGACAATATAGACAGAGGGATTGACACTGTTCTCAGCAGCAATTAGCATGAGACCAGATGGCTGTGTTGTCTGCCTGCTTCCAGAGTTTGATACATCTGCCTGGGGCTGGAGACGAACTTGCAATGAGAGGGGGAGGACCCAGTGGTTGTGTTCCTTATAGATACCAATAACACAAGCAGGATGTTGAAGGATGTTCTGCACAGTCGGCATGAGGAGCTAGAAGCAGAACCTCTGGGTTATTACTTCAGCCATGTGCAAATTGATAGAGGACAAGTCAGATCAGAGAGATGAATGTCTGGCTCAAAAGACTGGTGTAGGAAAAGTGGGTTCCAGTTTGTTGGGCACTGACACCAGTAGTGGGGAAAGTAAGACTTGTAACGTTGAGATGGTGTATCACTGAAACGTGATGGAACTGGTATTCTAATGTGCTGCATTACTTTAGGAAGTAGAGAAGGGTTTAAAGTAGTGGGGGCAAGGGATGAAATTTGGGAAAATGGGGCAGAATGGCCTACTTCTGTTCCTATTTCATATGTGATAGATCAAAGAGTAGAGGTAAAAATATATTATTATGGGAAATGATAAACAGACCAAAACAGTAAGGGATAGAGAGTACAAATCTTACAGTAAATCAATAGATGAGACTAGAAGTTATAAAAAGAATAAAATGATAAAATTAAAAGATCTGCATCTAAATGCCTGTAGCTTTTAAAACAAGATAAATTGGTTGGACTTAAACCTGGTTTTGTCACACTTCTTACTGTGTTTACCCCAGTCCAACGCTGGCATCCCCACATCATGGCTTTTAAAACAAAACAGATGAACCAAGAGTGCTGATCAAAATGTTTGATCAAAGTTAAGGAAACTAGGGTAGGGAATGAGAAATGGTAAAGGCAAGTAGTCACTTATGGGACTCATGTACAGGCATTGTAATCATAACCAAATGGTGGGCGGGAGCATAAAAGAATAATTGAAGCTTATCAGAATCTACTGTAGACTAGAAAAGTCAAATGGGCAAAAGTAGCCTGGATGAGGCTGTTTCCAGGATAGTTTCTTAGAACAGTATGTTCTGGAGCTAATTGAAGAGCTAGACCAGACCTAGTATGGTGCAGTGACGTAAGAGTAATTAATGATCTCATAGTGAAGGTGTCTCCAGGTAGCAGTGATCATAATATGATGGAGTTTACATTTGGTTTGAGGGAGTGAGGAGTGGGTCTGAGACTATGTTTTAAACTTAAATAAGCATAATTAACAGGCATGAAAGCAGATGTGGGTAAGTGAATTGGGCAGCATGGTGGCACAGTGGTTAGCACTGCTGCCTCACAGTGCCAGGGACCCAGATTCAATTCCCGGTTTGGGTCACTGTTTGTGTGGAGTTTGCACATTCTCCCCATGTCTGTATGGGTTTCCTGTGGGTACTCTTGTTTCCTCCCATAGTTTGAAAGATGTGCTGGTTAGGTGAATTGGCCATGATAAATTCTCCCTCAATGTACCCAAACAGATGCCGAAGTGTGGTGACTAGGGGGCAGTAAATTCATTGCAGTGTTAATGTAAGCTTGCTTGTGACTAATAAATTTTTTGAATTGGCAAATTAGGTTAAGGGATAGGTCAATAGAGATGCAGTAGCAACCACTTAAAAGGACATTTCAGAACGCACAGAATAAATACATTCCAACGAGTAAGAAATAGTTCAAAGGGCAGGGCCACAATCCCCAGTTAACAAAAATGATAAAGATAGTATCAAAAAAGGCAGAGAATTGCCCAGGCAGGTCAGAAGATTGGATAGAATATAAGGAACAGCAAAGGATGACTAATAGATTAATAAGGAGGAAAAATTAGAGTCTGAGTTAAAACACACCAGAAATATAAAAACAGTAAGTTATAAAATATTTTTATAAATACTTTAAAAAGAAAAGAGTTAACAATGTGAATGCTAGTCCTATTGAAAGTGAGTCTGAAGAATTGATAATGGAAAACAAGGAGGTAGCAGCTGAACATGTATTTTGCATCAGTCTTCACTAAAGACAAGATACAAGTAATATTTCAGAAGCAGCTGTAACCAGGGAATGGAAGGGAGGGAGGAACTCAGGAAAATTACAGTCACCAGAAAAGTGATACTGAGCAAATTGGTGGAGTTGTCTCCTGACTAGAACCTAGGTCCTGATGGACTTCATCCTAGGGTTTTAAAAGAAATGGCAAGTGAGAAAGCTGATGCAGGGACGGTCCTATTAGATTGGAAGATAACAAATGTAACTCCATTATTTAGAAATGGAGGGAGACAGAAAGCAGGAAACTGCAGGCCAGTCAGCTTGGTTAAGTTTATTTATTAGTGTCACAAGTAGGCTTCCGTTAACACTGCAATGAAGTTACTGTGAAAATCCCGTAGTTGCTACACTCTGGTTCCTGTTTGGGTACACTGAAGAAGAATTTAGCATGACCAATGTACCTAACCAGCATGCCTTTTGGACTGTGGGAGGAAACCGGAGCACCTGGAGGAAACCCACGCAGACACAGGGAGAATGTGCAGAATCTGCACAAACAGTGACCTAAGTGGGAATTGAACCCAGACCCTGGCACCACTGTACCACCGTGCCACCTCTGAGGTTTGTCATAGGGAAAATGTTAGCTGGTAATATTAAAGAAGCTATAAGACATCAATTTGAAATCCATATATTCCCACTTCCTGAACTTTGGGTTGTTGTAGTCTCCTCATTGTGCAATATTTATTTCTGGGAAGCCAATGAATAAAGGCTTGTTATGAATTTCTGTGACAGCTTTCAATCATTCTGTCTTACTTCTGAACCAGACTAACAGCATTACATGATTTCAGATTCAATCTCCAACTTTCTCCAGATCAAACAATATGTAACAGTGAACAGGAGAGGAACTGAAGTCACTGAATTTTCAATGAAAACCTCAGTGCCCTGTCACTCAGCTCCACTGTACCTGGCCTTGACTCCAGTTGGGACAATTTGAGGCAGCTTCTCCCAGGGGAGCATTGCAAAGAGTCTCCCTTGATCACAGAATTCTTCAATGACACTCAAAAGCCACTTCAGTATGCAATGTTGACTGTTAAATGGATCGAGTGTGGTGGGCTGTGTTAACAATGCTTTCTCGGAGATGTGAAGGGACTGTCAGTGGGTGGGATACTGAATACTAGAGGATGCTCACTTGAGCTGCTGCTGTATTCTCATGGTACATAGCCTGGATGGCACTGAGCTGGGGCCAGTGGAGCTAAATGAGGGAGTGTGATGTGTAAAGCAATCAGCAGTCTGAGAGAGGGGACCTGAAGGAATGAAGTTGTATTAGTGCAGCGTGAGAGATGGTGTTCCCCTCTGCACAAGCCTGCTGCTCTCTCTCTGACTGGCTGGCAGGGCTCTGGTTATGATTGGCTGGGAGGCAGCTGTGGTTAATGACAATGAAGCAATGATTGGAGAGAGAGAGAGAGCAGGAGGAGAAGGTGCTGAGCAGGCAATATGGAAAGGCATTTCTACACACACACAGGAAGGAGCTAGCATTTTGACACAGACAGGAGGGGAGCTGCTTTACTCTGGAGTGGATGATTCGGCTCTGGCTTGCTCTGGACTGGGGGAATAGTTATTTGAAGTGAGGCTTTGCTGGAAGTGAAGGAAGATCACAGTGTGCAGCCCCGGAGGTATTCAGAGCGCAGGCAGTGCTGGACTCTGACAGGCATGAGGCTGTAGCTGGGTGAACTATGTGAGAGTCCTGCTCCTGCTGAAGAGTGTTCTCCAAGTGACAGTCACTTCTCACCCGGAGAGGGATTCCTGACCGTTCCCCCTCTCCTTCCGAGAGCATGCTGATGTGCAGGAAGCTTTCTCTTGTTTAAAAAGATCCCCCAGAAGAAGTGTTTGGAAGATGAATAGATCGGACAGTGATGAATCTGCCTACCACCGCAGCCCATCCCTAGACAGTAAAGACTACTCTGCGGCACACGGCGCCTTTCGGCGTTACAGCAGCATGTATGGTGGGCAGTTTGAAGCCAACTCCTCTTTCTTTGGCTTACACACTAACCCGGGTCCGAAAGCCAGCAAAGCAGAGTATACCTCCCCAAAGGGCAGTAAATATGTGGTCTTTTACCTGGATCTCTCCTTTATATTCCTTCTAGAATTGAAGAGATGCAGTATGGCCCAGAACTGCCTGCAGTGTCTCAAATACCTCATGTTCATCTTTAACCTCTTCTTCTGGGTAAGTGCCGCTTGCCTTTTCCAATACTTCCTGCCTACTTGTTAGCCGCATTTTATCTCATCTCAGCCTCACATCAGTATCTCAGTTCAGCGATACTTCCCTTTTAGCCCAGGCTTGGCTCCTAAATGCCGAGGGAACCGTTAATGCTCCCAGCCTGGCAGCCCGGGTAACTTTGGAACAAGTCAGCCCATGTGAGATTCATCCTATTTCCGTTCCAGGAGAGGCTGCTGACAGAGATGGAGTTTAGTTGCAGGTGGGACATTGCAAGTTCCTGTCAACATCCCCAAACTGTCCCAGAGATACAGCTTACCTGCTGTGTCTGAGCAAGTCTCTTCACTTCTTCGCAAGGGCAATTCTGGTCACATGTAATCTTCCAGCAGAGGGCGACGATAACAGACTGGGAGGCAGAGTGCCTCTCCTCGTTAGCTGAGCGTTTAGTTATTTAACCCCCCTCCAGAGGGCTATGTATGTGGACTGAGTTAATTATCTAATTCACTTCTCTGTTTCTAAACTGACAATTCCACTCCTCAGCACTCATCTTCTCTCTCCTGTTTCATCAGAGTAGTCTTGTTGCCTCTGAGACACAAAGTTCTCGGTTCAAGCCTCACTCTGGAGACATGTGCATAAAAATCAAAGTTGACATTTCAGTGCAACAAGGAGAGAGTGCTGCAGTGTCAGAGATGTCTTCCAAATTTTAGGTGTCTTAGGTGTATATCAAATAATCCCACAGCATTATCTCAAAGAGAAGTGAGCAGTTATCCCCAGTGTCCAGACTATATTTATCTTTAAATCAGTATCACAAAACACAGAATATTTGATCATTGTCACATTTTCCCATTTGTGGGAGATTGCTGTGTATAAATTGTCATCTGTGTTTCCAACATTACAACAAAGACTACACTTCTAAAAGTACTTCGTTGGCTGTACATTCCAGTGCTCATGAAAGTTACTATATAAATGCAAGCTTCCTTCTTCTTGAAACATTATAACTGATTTGCATTATAACTGACAGTGTCACAGTGTCTAGATTCCAGCCTCTGAAATTTGGAAAGGCAATTTCTCCCCTTCATCAATATTCTCAGGATCAAATATTGAAATATCTTTTAAAGTTAGCTAGAATCACTCATCACAGCTGCTAACTTTGTAGCATGGTCTTTGCCATGGTAACTTGTCAAAGTGCCAGAGAAGCATTTGTTTCAGAAACTATCACAGTGGAAATGTGCATCTTTGCATGTGAAAGTCAGAATTAGAAATGTATTTTTTATACAAGTATCATTATGGAAAGATTTATCCTGACGTTGAGATGAAATTGTGCAACAGCATTTGTTTATATGGAGATGTACTGCAGGAATTTTACATACAAGCACTAGTGTGGGACTGTGTATCTTCATGCGGAGGTAACACTGTGGCACTGTATTACATGGATGACACATGGGTGTCAGTATGGGATTGTCCATGTTTATGTTTGTGTGTCAGTGTACAATTATAATTGTAGTGACACCATTGTTGAACACTGAGTGTTACCTGCAGATATTGTGGTGCTTTGTATCAGAGTGTGGTGCCATTTTTGTATCCGTTTGGGACTCCAAATGTTTATGAGGACAGTCTGCTCCTTGGGACTATTTACAAGATGTCATTGTGTCTTTACCATAATGATTTACCCTGGGTCAGTGGATGGTGCAATGTGTCCAGTGTATTTGTCTAATGGTTACTCTAGTTGTCACTTCTTGTTTTCAGCTCTCATTAATGCCTAGCAGTGAAACTATTGAGAAAGTAGAGCTTTTTGTGTTAGCCTTTCCCACTAGTATCATCTACTCATCAGCCAGCCCTCTATATACCCCCCGTGGTGATGTAGATAAACTGCGTATCTCATGGACCCAGGCTGAAATGCAGGGGGCACAGGTAGCATGGTTGGCGAATGCATGCCATATGGATCCACCAATGTGTG
Organism: Carcharhinus amblyrhynchos; assembly: GCF_965287045.1. Classification (NCBI taxonomy): domain Eukaryota; kingdom Metazoa; phylum Chordata; class Chondrichthyes; order Carcharhiniformes; family Carcharhinidae; genus Carcharhinus; species Carcharhinus amblyrhynchos. Next base: position 62,697,209 of record NC_137329.1, read on the forward strand.
GTTATGCCCTGGTGCCCACAGACTCCCAGCTGTGGATAAATAGCCCCACAGTCTTATGGATGTCTCAGGAACAACGAAAGTTGAGTAAGTGAACCCTGACAGAAAATCAAGAGTGGATTCCTGTAGGCACTAACCTGCCAAATTTCTGGTAGCTTTATACTGTGCCCTGGAGAAGATAGTTCAACTTTGTGGTTTACATTGGCACAGACAGGAAGAAATGTTACCTGTTAGAAGCTCCTGTCTGATTGGCACGAGCGCCAAGGCTAATCCTGAAGGTGTGAGACATCATTGCATCTGATTGGATATCTATTCCCTGTCTCAGGTGGGGCAGTCCCAGTCAGTTAGGTGCTGACTGGGACTGTCTTTACTGTCTTCTTGGAGTTTAGCAATTTATCTTTTGACAGACAGACACTAATCTATAACCTGGCGAGACAAACCCAACAAGGAAGATACCAGTCTTTCACAACCCAAACTAGAACGTAAGGGCCATGTGGCTTGGAATATTTTGGTCACCGCTGTGGGTTGTTTGGAAAACACACACACTAAGAAGTTAGTAGTTTGCTTTCTGCAAGTGTCTCTGGCCATTTTTGGGGGCATTGCTCAGCCCTAAGCTCCTTCTGGTGTTAGCAATGGTTTCTTTGGCAGCACTTCCAATTCAGAATATTGTGGGTTCCAGTCCCTCTCTGGAAGTCTTGGTGTCGTACTGTTGGGAATACTGCTCCGTAACTTTTGATGTGATGTTTCAGTTGAAGGTAAAAGATTTCACATCATTATTTCAAAGAAGAGTTCTGAGTTCCTGTGTACTCCTTAATCAATGTCACTAAAACAGATTATTGCTGATCAGTATTGTATGGTCTGGTCTTTTAGTTCCTAGATGTTGTTAATAAAAACATCTTAAGCTGGGAAGGATCATAAACTCTTGATGTTTAAAATCTTTGCCATGCAGTCTGATTTAATAGAAGGACTGGATTGAACTGGTTCTGTTCTACTTCACATGAAACCATGAAATGTCACCCCCTGGAGCACTTACACACAATTAGTTCCTAGCAATTTACAAGTATTTACAGATAATGCAACAATATAAAACATCCCTCTTTCATTAAAACGTAATGCTCCTATCATGTAGTAGTTCCAGTCATTAACTTTAAGAAGATTATCAATTGACATTTGGAAATTAACTGAATGCCCTTGAGTCTTCCATCTCTTTGACTCTTTCCAGTATTTCTTTTAGTTCTGTTGGAGCTTTATATGGGATTAATCATTGGTTTCATTGCTGGCTCTGGGGTGATGTGATACTCAAAACCTTTGAAGCATTCCAAAAGTCTCATTGAAACACTGTGTACATTTCCTCTTGTTTCTGATCAGAGGGGCTTTTCAGTCAGTTTAATACTCTCTTCAACCCTTAGTGTCATTTCCTGCACCTCATGGTGTATGGAGATGAGCTGGAACTCTTCATACTCATCTGTTTCAGAGACATTGAGCACACAGTTAACATCTTTTCTGTCCTGCATTCCTCTGAATTGGCTTCATCAAAATTTTCAGGTATTATCTTCCAGTATAGTCTAAGTGGAGTGTTCCAGTATCATTCTTCATGTTCAGATTTATTGTGACTGTTACGTTCCTCTCTCCCTGATCTGAATGGGATTGGTGAATTTCCATTCTTTGGGAGCTGTCACATCCAGTGGCTCCTATTTATTGTGTTTGTAGACACACCGTCATTTTCCAGGGTGTGGATGTTTTGGTTATGATTTAGTTGTGTTGCACCAACTCTGGTTTCCTATCTATCAGCATCTCCTTTTGTTCTGCACAACCTTTCCCAATAATTGGCCTTTATACAAGTTCTGCTAATTGATCCATGTGCAGGACATGTTTTCATTTTTGGACTGTTCACTAAGTTTCTTCTCTGGCACTGACGTGGGTCAGTATTCCCAATCTGCACTAAGTTAGTTTTAAATTTACTCACAGATACTTGCTGCTACTATGCTATGTTCTCATTGTCTTTTAGTTCCCAGATATTGTTAATAATCACACTTTAAGCTTGGAAAGATCAAAAGTATCTCTGCCATGCAGTCTGACTGAATAGAGACTGGATTGAACTGGTCCTGTTCCACCTCACATGAGTGTTGAATGCCACTGTAAAACATGCCCCCAGAACATTTCTACATGAACATTAGTTCTTAGCTAATTACAGATATTCACAGTTAATACAACAATGCATAGTATTGCTGAAGTGGGAGGCTGCTGTGCAGAAATTGGTTGCTTTCTGCATTACAACACTTATTCCGAAGTGTTTGGCTGTAAAACCTTTCAGGAGTTCAAAAAACTGAAATATACATCTAAGTCTTGCGATCTTTATTCCTCTTGCTACTTGAGAGAGTACCAGGTAGCTACTGTGGAGAGGATTTGGGGTAAGAACAACAGAAAGCACAGATTGAAGGGAGAGACTTCATGATGAATAGCATCTGAATGCTGAGTAGCATTACACTGCAATTTTGGGCTGTGCCATTGATTCAAATTACTTTCAGGCTTAGACTTAGAATATCATGTTGTCCAAGGATCATTAAAATTTATCTTGCTGCTTGTCAGTTTTCTGAGTGGGTATTGCCCAGAGTATCCTCGGCATGTTTCACACACTTGAGTTAACTGTAAGAATCGTTGACCAATGTCAGCCTCTGTCCTTCAGCAGGCAGGTAGTGAGCTGGCTCATTAACAATTCCCCCTCTACCCAAGCAGGAAGCAGCTGATGAATTTCCATCCAGCAAAGGCTGTTGCTCTCTAATCCATGCATACCTCTCCTGCCAGTCACTGAGCTCCCACTCTGATTAATAAGCAGAAAGTGCACTTGTTTAAATGAAAGGATCTGACAAATGTAATTACCCAGAGATATGAAAGAAGGGCAAGATTGCTTTTATTGTGTCAGGGAATTGTACACTGGCTCCTGCCTTTCAATCTGAAATGGAGCTCTCAAATCCACCCTATTTCTCTATTTGGAATTCCGGAGAGGAATAACTTTTGGAAACATGCAGGTTCTTTCCTGGCATGGTGACAGAGAATTTATTTCTGCATCAAACCATGCAAGATTCTAACTCACTTTTCATTGTCCGATAAATGGGTTAAACATGAATCCATTTTTTTCTCCGTCAAAGGTTTTTCCTGTGTTGGAATTGATCCAGCTGCATCTATATTAAACTGATACAGACACGAGGGAGTTGTATTCTGAATGTGCGGGGCCATGGGGAAGGCAGGACAGGATCATTAGGAAAACTGCTCCAACACAGAGCAATCACAGCCACAATAAATTGAATGGCTTCCTCACGCATTGTAATCATTCCATGTTTCCGTGCCATGTTGGAAGGATTTGGTGGCGCTGCATTGAATGGCCATCCACTCTAAAAGCGCAAACGAAAATCTGAAAACCCTCATTGCCAATCGGCACCCGCTCCGTATCCCCATTGCCAATCGGCACCCGCTCCGTATCCCCATTGCCAATCGGCACCCGCTCCGTATCCCCATTGCCAATCGGCACCCGCTCCGTATCCCCATTGCCAATCGGCACCCGCTCCGTATCCCCATTGCCAATCGGCACCCGCTCCGTATCCCCATTGCCAATCGGCACCCGCTCCGTATCCCCATTGCCAATCGGCACCCGCTCCGTATCCCCATTGCCAATCGGCACCCGCTCCGTATCCCCATTGCCAATCGGCACCCGCTCCGTATCCCCATTGCCAATCGGCACCCGCTCCGTATCCCCATTGCCAATCGGCACCCGCTCCGTATCCCCATTGCCAATCGGCACCCGCTCCGTATCCCCATTGCCAATCGGCACCCGCTCCGTATCCCCATTGCCAATCGGCACCCGCTCCGTATCCCCATTGCCAATCGGCACCCGCTCCGTATCCCCATTGCCAATCGGCACCCGCTCCGTATCCCCATTGCCAATCGGCACTCGCTCCGTATCCCCATTGCCAATCGGCACCCGCTCTCTCTCCCCACTCGCAATCCGCACTCACTCCGTATCCCCGCCACCAATCCGCACCCACTCTCTCTCCCCACCCCTAATCCACGCCCACTCTCTCTCCCCACTCCCAATCTCTGCAGTACCTGGTGCCCAGTTCAACAAGGGCAACAACTTACTTGTATCTAACACACTTCATCTCATCCCAAAATGCTTATGAACGATATCAGTGAAAAGATTCCTGATATTTTGACACTGAGATCAGACAGCATGATCAAATGATAGGTCAAAGAGAGAGGTTTCAAGGAACACTTTACTAATTAGGTTCACTTATACTTAGCACAACCACTTGTAGATTCTCCTCCACCCTCCTCACCAGCCTGACTTGGAAATTTATCACTGTTCCTTCATTGCCACTGAGTCAAAGTTTTGGAACTCCCTCCCTGATGGCATTGAGAGACTACTTACACCTCAGGGACTGCAGCGCTTCAAGAAAGCATCTCACAACTATCTTTGCCAAGGCATTTAGGGTTGGGAAATAATACTGGCCAGCCAGCGATGCCTACATCCCACAAAGCACTGTCTAAAAGAAAAAATATTTTTTGGGAAGTGCGTCTGCCTTGATTATTACTCAAAACATTACAGGGCAAGTTTTCCCATTCTACCCACCACAGGAATTGTAGTGGTGTGAGGGACAGATTTTGAAATGATCCATTGACCTCGGGTGGGTTTTTCTGTTTTGGGGTGTGTCTGGCTGGAAAAAACATACCCTACATGTTGTTTCACATTTGCCTACACTTAATGAACAATCCTGACTGTGCTAAGAATGACATTGTCAATGAAATAAGATTATTAATCAGGCCGTGCAATGTGGCCCACTTACTCTTGCCAAAAATGATATACATTCATCCTCTGCAGTCAAAAGGAACATGTCCAAACATTGCATCTTTTTGAATTATGCAAAAGACTGAGGGATAATAGTTCACTTGTGCATTTTTCTTGGTAAGCAATCAGAATTGAAAATCAAACTTGCCAACAAATCAGCACCCTTCATAAAGTATAAATTGTTGCTGCCTTTGAAATTTGGTATTCTTGTAACTGTCCAGATGAGTACAAAGCAAAAAACTTCGGCAGCACATCTCTTTTTTTCAATAATACTCAAAATCTGCCCTCATGCTCCAGTCTGGCCTCCATATGTCTCCAGAATCCAAGCAGTGTGGCTAACTCTGAAATAGTACCATACCTGTGGGAGAGAAACTGCTCAGCTTATCATTCTGAATAAGAATATAACAGGACTGACAGCACCAGAAACTATAACAACACATCCAGTCCAGTTAATCTTACAAAATCTTCTGCACTAATATCTGGGGATTTGTGCCAACATAGAGAGGTATGTTGCACAGACTAGTCGACAACAATGTTGTTGGTGTATAGGTGCACTTTCAGGCCAAGGGGCAGAGTTCCTGGTCTCATGCTCCACCTTGACATATTTTTTGCATTTGCCGGGATTAGGAGGGCTGGAAAATTCTGCTGGTGAGAAGGGCTGGAAAATCTCACCCAGTGTCACTGAGTGACAGCGTGTAGAGGGGAAATAGGAAGGAGCTAAGGATAGGAACAGCAGAGATAACAGTGTGGGAGCCATTGCCTCAGATTGTTCTCCTCCAGTGATCATAGCCAGACAATGTGGTCAGCTGTGTCGAAAGCTACAGATAGTTCAAGGAGAAGGAGCAGTGATAGCATATCAGTTACCATATGTCATATGTGAGTGGAACAAGAGCTCTTCAGTATGTAACCTGGCTGAAAACCTGGTTGGATGAATTCAATCATGGGATGGAATTAAGTTTGTGGAACAGAGGTCCCATCCTATCACCAGCAGAGCTACTGGGAGCCACCACATTACATTTCCCCATGAGACTACCTCAGGGCAATCAGGACTTACTTGGACAGCACTGAGCCTCCCACTTTATCAGGTACCCAATAGGATGGAAACCCTGCCCATAATGGTGGCTGGCCACTCTTTTACTGGGACCAGAACTTGCTGCCAGTAAACCATTGAGGTCTTCACCAGGGTCATTGCTGGATCCATGGAGAGAGGTAAACAGGGCAGGGTGGGGGTCTGATGTAGAGGGTGACTTCAGGAGGGTTTCCCATCCTGATGCAGGGTTCCCCAATCAAGCAGTGAGGATACTGCCAGGAGGCCGCACTCAGGCCTGACAATGTTGGATAGTTTTCAGGAGGCATGGGAGACCTGTGTGTGTGTTGTTAAATCCCAGTGGGTTCAAGAATAATTACTCTTATGTGGCTCAACAGAGTGAGCCTAATTGTCGGCAGTCGCCCTCTCCCTGCCTCTGAATACAGAACATATTTCCTCCTGAGGAAAGTGGATTTGTCTGTTAAATTCTCCTGGTACCCGCTTTTGCCATCATGCTCACCCATGAGGCTTCATTAAATTCTACCCAACAAGTTTTGGGAAGGATGAGCATGGATTTGGGAAACAAGCCACACGTTCAAGAACTCTGGGAGGAAAGGAATGGAAATTGGAATATTTAATTAAAAGAGCAAGCTGTCAAGTATCTGAGATTCACAAGGATTTGTTAACTTGGAACAGGAGATGTTAGCAATGAAAACTGAGGTGATTCTAAATATGGAAAAGACTGGGAACGAGACAAGGGAATCACAGATATATTGTGATAGAGACAGAAATACCTCACTTGGTTCACTTTACACCCCTTCTCGTAAATAAGAATATAATAAATCCGGTGTTTCACATTGGGCTGTGATAAACAAACATCCAGAAGATTGAATTTTCTCAGTGCTTGTGTCCTGCCTTCCTTTTACTCGGAAGGATAATTGATGTTGATGGGTGGAGTGGGTGAATGGGGAGGGCTGGTGAGGGGAGATAGCTGTGGTCTTTGGCAACTTAGCTTCCTCACTGTTCCTGGTGTTGTTTGAAAACAGATTGTAAAGGCAGATCCTGGCCCAGGAGTCCAGCCTGAGTGGATTGACTTGTTATCTCACTTAAAATGGTACACAGTTAGTAATATTTCCCAATTGTTCCATCTCACTATAATGCCACCCCCAAGCAGTCTTCCCATCACAGCAGTTTTCTCATCATATGGATCAACCGAAATCTAAGACCATAAGCTCCATTTTCCCGCCTCGTTCCCATAACCCTCAATGTCCTTACTGATTAGATATCTGTCTATCTCAGCCTTAAATGTACTTATCATTGCAGCCTCTTCAGCTCTCTGAGATAATGGTACAGAGGGTAGATAGAGTCGTAAAGAGTGCTTTTGGTACATTGGACTTGATAAATCAAAGTATTGAGTATAAGAGTTGGAATGTTATGATGAGGTTGTATAAGACATTGGTGAGGCTGAATTTAGAGTAATGTGTGCAGTTTTGGTCACCTAATTACAGGAAGAATATTAATAAGGTTGAAAGAGTGCAGAGAAAGTTTACAAGGATGTTACTGGGTCTTGAGAAACTGAGTTACAGAGAAAGGTTGAATAGGTTAGGACTTTATTCTCTGCAGATTTGAAGAATGAGGGGAGATTTGATAAAGGCGTATAAAATTATGACGGGTATAGATAGAGAGAATGCAAGCAGGCTTTTTCCACTGAGGCTAGGGAGAAAAAAACTAGAGGGCATGGATTAAGAGTGAAGGGGGAAAAGTTTAAAGGGAATATTGGGGGGGGGTGGGTTCTTCACACAGAGTGGTGGGAGTGTGGAATGAGCTGCCAGATGAAGTGGTAAATGTGGGCTCACTTTTAACATTTAAGAATAACTTGGACAGGAACATGGATGAGAGGGATGTGGAGGGATATGGTCCAGGTGCAGGTCAGTGGGACTAGGCCGAAAAATGGTTTGGCACAACCAAGAAGGGCCAAAAGGCCTGTTTCTGTGCTGTAATGTTCTATAGTAAAGAATTCCACAGATTCAGTATCCTCTGAGAGGAGAAATTCATCCTCATTTCTGTTTTAAATGGGCAACCTCTTACACTGATTTTATACCCTCTGGTCCAAGACTCTCTCATGTGAGGAAACATCCCCTCAACATCTACAATGTCAAGGCCCCTGAAAATCCTATTTGTCTCATTCTTCTAAACTGAAATAAGTATAGTAATTAATTGGTGGAACAAGTTTGAGGAGCTGAATGGCCTACTCCTGTTCATTCCATTGTAGAAGGTGAGGGTGTTAGCCACTAATCTGCACTCCATTCAGTGGATGTCAATTCCATCTGTACTCCATTCAGTGGGAGATCTAATTGGGCGGACAATCCTCTGCACACTGCAGACCCCATTGTGTGTGGAAAAAATGGGAATTCCTACTTACAGAGCAAGAGAGAGACCCCCATCTCCGACCCCAAGACCACCTTCCCTTCATTGCCTATGTTTGAGTTATAGAAAAACATAGGAAATGGAGCAGGAGAAGACCATTTGGCCCATCGATTCTGCTCCACCATTCAACACAATCATGGCTGATCGTGGGCTTCAACCCCACCTTCCTGCCTACTCCCGATATCCCTTAATTCTGGGAGACCAACAATCTATCTTTCCCAGATTTAAATATATTCAGAGATGGAGCATCCATAGTCTGTTGGAGTAGAGAATTCCACATATTCATAACCCTTTTCAGTGAAGAGATTTCTCCACATCAGTCTCTTATACTGGGACTGTGTCCATGTTTCAGATTCCCCAGCCCTGGGAAACAACCTCTCAGTCCAATTCCAGTACTTCAAACAAGATTCTAATAAGCTTCAATCCTGTTCATATGGCTTCATTTACACTGAAATCAGTTGTGTGACAAACTGTCCTGAAGTGAATGCTGAAAGCTTAAAGTGTAGGCTGCTGAGTGAAGCTGTGTGTTTAGCTCTGCCAATTCAGTGAAGATTTCTTTGATTCTGACTTTGAAAAGGTTTTATATCTGTTCATCTCCAAGGTATTCCATTCTGGGAAAGTATGTGTCTATTAGTCGATGTTCAGCTTCCTGAAACCCCCTGTGTTACAAAGCTCTTACAATGGTTTTCTGGTTGTATTTAAAGCTATCGTTCCTCTCAGATAAACCAACAATATTGCCAGCAGGATAGTCAGAACTCTGCTCCCTCACAGTGCGGCTAGAATGCAATGTCCCTTTAAACTTTAAGGCATGAAGAAAATTGTAGCAGAGACCCTCAGGTGGGATACCCCCTTTGGATTAACAGTTGGAAAGTAGAGCAAGGTTATAAAGCCAAATCCTCTGAGGGTGAACTGAGCAGATGATAAAAAGTGCTGTCAATGCAGAGTAATGGTCTTGTATTTTATAGAATAATTCAGAGAGGAAAGAGCTGGATAACTCTCTCATGTATAAATAAAATGAGCAGCACAGAGAGAAAGGAGATGAGTGAAGCCTATATCACCAGGAATGGACTAGACTTGGAAATTCTGCTACTCTCCCGTGTGAGTTTGGCAGATATGTGTATCGTCATGTATTCGAATTAATATCATCCACATGCTAATGGATGTTAACTTCATTAGAAACAATAGCATCCACACACAACACATATTAACTCAGTGATAAAAAACAGAATCCACACTAACACACGTTAACTCCATTAGAAACAATTAAATCCAAACACTAACACATGTTAACTCTGTTCATTATCTCCCTCACACTGATGTCACATCTCTCTTAAGTTCCCCTGGCACCTATCAATTATGATGTGAAGATGCTGGTGTTGGACTGGGGTAAGCACAGTAAGAAGTCTCTCAACACCAGGTTAAAGTCCCACAGGTTTATTTGGCAGCACAAACTTTCAGAGCACTGCCCCCTTCATCAGGTGAGTGGGAGTTGTGTTCTTAAAGGTACAAACAATGTGAGTGGAGAGAGGGTTAAGCACAGGTTGAAGAGATGTATATTGTCTCCAGCCAGAACAGTTAGTGAGATTTTGCAAGTCCAGGCAAGTCGTGGGGGTTACAGATAGTGTGACGTGAATCCAAGATCCCGGTTAAGGCCATCCTCATGTGTGCAGAACCTGGCTATTAGTTTCTGCTCAGCGATTCTGCGTTGTGTGTCATGAAGGCTGCCTTGGAGAATGCTTACCTGGAGGTCAGAGGCTGAATGCCCGTGACTGCTGAAGTGTTCCCTGACTGGGAGGGAACACACCTGCCTGGTCGAGCAGTGTCCATTCATCTGTTGTCATAGCATCTTCATGGTCTCCCCAATGTACCATGCCTCAGGACACCCTTTCATGCAGCGTACCGGGTAGACAACATTGGCCGAGTCGCAAGAGTACCTACTGTGTACCTGGTGGATGGTCGCAAGAGTATGTATTGCGTACCTGGTGGAAGACGAACATCTCGCTTAGGCCATCCCCTCGCCCCCACTTCTTGCCTTCAAACACAACCTCAAACAGACCATTGTCTGCAGCACACTACCCAGCCTTCAGGAGAACAGTGACCACGACACCACACAACCCTGCCACAGCAACCTCTGCAAGACATGCTGGATCATCGACATGGATGCCATTATCTCATGTAAGAACACCATCTTGGCTCTCTCTCCACTCACGTTGTCTGTACATTTAATACTTGATTACCTGTAAAGACTCACATTCCAACCATTATCTTGTAAATTGGTTTGTCTCTATATATGCCTTGTGTGTGAACACAATTCTCACTCACTGATGAAGGGACACTGCTCCGAAAGCTGGTGCTACCAAATAAACCTGTTAGACTTTAATCTGGTGTTGTGAGACTTCTTAGTGTACCTATCAATTAACAAGCTTCCTAACCAATGTAGCATGTTGTGTAACTTCCCTGCAATTTGGTTAGAAGTTTTTTAAATGAAATTTTATCACTAGCTCTCTGAAAGTCCCAAATAAAGCAATCCATAGAACATAGAACATTACAGTGCAGAACAGTCCCTTCGGCCCACGATGTTGCGCTGACCAGTTAAAAAAGCAATGACCCTCTATCCATGAGGAATATTTCCAAAGTCATTTGTTTGGTTTGTGGAGATTAGGTTGAAAAAATCTGAGTATATGCTGCCTGTTTTCTGTTAACCTGTATTATGTTTATCCCCCTTGAACACTTGACCAGTTCTCAGTAACTGTCCAGCTATTGGCTGGTGTTTTCCTTATTTACTGTAGAACCTCACTGGGGACTGGTGGAGGGTCTTACAACCACAGCAGCATGGGAGAGATATTTCATTGGGTTGAGAGTTTTGTTGGTTATAAATCTCTTTAATTTATGCTGATGCATTGAATTCAAAACTCTTTAGCATCTTGACAACTAATGATGTTGGACAGCAAACCATTTATCTAATAAATAGTTTGAGGAAATATTAAATCATAAACGTAACTTCAGTGAAAGCTTTACCATAATAAACAAAATACAGCAATGCTGGAATCTGAAACAAGAACAGAGAATGTTCCAGAAAAACTCAGCAGGTCTGGCAGCATCTGTAGGGAGGGATTTTTTTTTTAACATTTTGAATCCAGAATAGAGAGAGGAAGGAATGTGTTGGATATCAAATCATCACACCCAACCCTCCCATCCCCTCCATATTTCACCATCCCTTACAATCACAAAAGATGCAACACCTGTCTGTTTACCTCCTCCCTCCTCGCCATTCAAGATCCCAAACACTCCTCTCAAGTTAAGCAACATTTCACTTGCGCTTCCTTCAATTTGGTTTATTGTATTTACTGCTCCCAATCTAGTAGACTAAATGCAGACTGGGTGACCGCTTTGCAGAACACCTTCACTCAGTCCATTGGCGCAATGGTATCCTTCCTGTTGCGTGCCATTTTGCCCACATGTCCATTCTTGGCTGTTGCAGTGCTCCAGTGAAGCCTGATGCAAGCTGGATGAGCAGCATGTCATAGAAACTAGAAACAGGACTAGGACATTTGGCCCTTTGAGCCTGCTCTGCCATTCATTTTGAGCATGGCTGATCACAAATTTAATATCCTGATCTTCCTTCCCCCATATCCTTTTAGCCCCAAGAGCTATATCTAATTTATTCTTGCAATCTCACAACATTTTGGCCTCAACTACATTCTATGGTAGTGAATTCCATAGATGCAAGGGGACGGTAGATTACCAGGGGTAGGCAGGAATGTGCTGCTGAGATCAAAATTAAATCAGCCATGATCTTATTGAATAGTGGAGCAGGCTTGAGGAGCTGAGTGGCCTACTGCGGTTCCCAGATTTTTATGTAGGAGCAGAAATCCTGTTACCAAGGTTAACACTTCAAACCATACATTCCCCCAGTATGTAATTCTGCCTTGTCAAGCCATGTGTACTCTTATAAACATTAGGGATTTAGATACAGATAAATGAGATGTTTAATGACATGTACACTTTGTACTGCTGGAACCTATAGAAGCTGAACAGTTAACCAGAACAAGAGAGGCTGCACTTGGTCTTTAAGGTAGTTGTCGGCTTCAGAGCCGGCACTTACTGGCAATACAGAGGATCTGACACCTATTTTGGATGTCTTGTGTCTTCACACAGAATGGGCTCCACATGATGCAGTTTCCAGGCTAGGTTCTTTTCGAAGGGGTGTCTGTGGAAGTTTTCTTCTGTTCATCTTGCAGACTCTATGATCCCTGAAAGTGTTTAGCTGCCTCTGGCAGGACCTCAGCATTAGCATGGCCACTTGTGCCTTCACATCCCTTGATCAACCTTGCGATCCCATTAAAAAATCTCTGATATGAATAGGCATGCTGGAGCTCATCACCAGTGCCTCCTTCCTCCGAACTGCCTGCAACTTTTCTCAGGCATTCCAGCCATGGTCTCAACCCATCTTCATCTTCTTCCCCTTAACTCTCCCAGCCATGCAACCACATCTGAGCTTTACTGAGAGAGTCTTGAAGCTTATCGCATCCTGCCATCCTCATTTTTTATTTGCTCCTGGGATGGTAGGGCAGCATTTATTGCCCATCCCTAATTATGTGAAATAGGAGCAAGAGAAGGCCATTAAGCCCTTCAACCTACTCCAACATTCAATAAGATCATGGCTGATCTGTTTGTGTTTGGAATTCAACGTTCCCATCTACCCCAATAACATTTGATTCCCTTGTTCAGCAGGAATCTCTGAATGCTACCTGAAAAATGTTCAACCAACTTCCTCCAACACCAAAACAATTTCTCCTCATCTCTGCCCTACAAGGGTGATCCCTAATTTTAAAACAGTACTCTAGTTCTGGACTCACCCACCTCAGGAAACATCGGTGGCATTTTCTTACTTCAATCAGGTCACCCCTCCCTCTTCTAAACTCCAGTGGAAATATGCCCAATCGGTCCAACCTATCCTCATAAGATAACTCACTCATTCCAGATATTAATCTAGTAATCCTCCTCTGAACAACCTCCAATGCATTTATGTCCTTCCTTAAATAAGGAGACTAAAACTGCACATAGTATTTGAGATGTAATCTCACCAGTGCCATGTATAACTGAAGCATAACATCCTTACTTTTATGTTCACTGCCTCTCATAATAAATAATAGCCTCCTTAATTATATGCTGTACCTCCTCACTAACTTTTTGTGACACGTGCATTATAACGTCTAGATCCTCTGGACCTCAGAATTCTACAGCCATTCTCTGTTTAAATAATATTCTGATTTTTATTCCTCCTGCCAAAATGCGGAACTTTATATTTTCCCACATTACACTCCAGCTGCCTGATTTTTGCCCACTGACCCATCCTGTTTGTTCAAGGCTGAGTTAAACACATATCTAATCAGTAAGGGAGTAAGAGGTTATGGGACAATGTAGGAAAATGGAGTTGAAGATTATATCAGATCAGTCCTAATCTCTTTGACTAGCAGAGCAGACATGATGGGCTGAATGTCTTACTTCTCCTCTTGCATGTTACGATCCATCTGTCTGCAACCTCCTTATGTCCTCTTCACTTTCCTACTAAACGTTGTCTCTGCAAATTTAGCTACCATGTCTTTCCTCCCCTCATTAGTTATTGATATAAATTATTAAGTGTGGAGGCCCCAGAACAGACCCCTGAAGAAATTCACTCATTCCATTGTGTCAATCTGAAAAATACCAATTTATGCTTATCTCTTTTCTGCCAGCCAGCCAATCTTCTATCCAGGCTAATATGTCACCCCTACACCATGAGCTTTTATGTTCTGTAATAATCTTTGATGTGACACCTTATCAAATGCCTTCTGGAACTCTAAGTTCAGAACATCTACAGGCTCCCCTTTATCCACAGTCCATTTTACATTTTCAAAGAATTCCAATTAATTGATGCAACATGACTTTGCTTTCACAAAACCATGTTGACTCTTCTCCTCTTTACTGATTGATTCTAAAACCTTCCCTACCAGATATGTCAAGCTAATTGGTCTATAGTTTCCTGTTTTCTGCTTCTTCTCTTCTTAGAATCATAGAATCATTACAGTACAGAAGGACGCCATTTGGTCCATTGAGTCTGCATCGACCACAATCCCACCCAGGCCCTTTTCCCATAACCCCACATATTTACCGTACTAATCCCCCTGACACTAGTGTCAATTTAGCATGCCAATAAACCTAACCTGCACATCTTTGGACTGTGGGAGGAAACCGGAACACCCAGAGGAAACCCATGCAGATGTGGGGAGAAACTGCAAGCTCTACACAGATAGTGACCCAAGGCCAGAATTGGACCCAGGTCCCTGCTGCTTGAGGCTGCAGTACTAACCACTGAGTCACCGTGCTGCCCCTTGATAGAAAGGTTATATTTTCTACTTCCCCGTGTATTAAACCTTTACAGTATCTAGCAAATTTTGAAAAATTAACATCAATATGTCTACTATCTCCTTAGCCACTTTAAGATCCTAGAATGAAGTCCACCTGGTCCTAGAGTTTTATCATCCTGCAACTTCATCGGTTTACTCAGTACTGCTTTCTTTATGATTGTAATTTCACCAAGTTCCTCCCTCCCTTTCATTTCTAGGTTTACAACTAATACTGGAATGTTTTTTGCATCCTCAGTCATGAAGAAGAAGCAAAGTATTTTTTTATTTCATCTGTCATTTCCTTATTATTGACTAGCAACTCACCAATTGCCCATGAGAAGATGATAATGAACTGTCTTATTGAACCTCTGCAGTCCAGGTGGCACAGGTACACTGACAGTGCTGTTAGGGAGGGAATTCCAGGATTTTGACCCAATGATACTGAAGGAACTGCAATTTATTTCCAAGTAAGGATGGTGAGTGACTTGGAGGCGAACCTTCAGGTGGTGGTGTTCCCTGTATCTGCTGTTCTTGTCCTTCTAGATGGTAGAGGTCGCTGGTTTAGAAGTTGCTGTTGAAGGAGGCTATTAATGATGTAGGATTCAGTGTTGGTAATACTGTGGAATATCAAGGGATGATAGTTGGATTTTCTGTTATTTGGGATGGTCATTGTCTGACACAATCTGTGGCACAAATATTTTTTGCCACACAAGGTGTATGACCAGAAGGAATTACCACCCATCCCAGCCCAAGTTCTATTTGACATCCTGAATCCTTGGTACCAGCTTCCCCATCAGCAGTAAGATGACAGGATGGCAGGAGGAGACACTTCAGTGACCATAAATTGGTCATTTTGATGATGTCAAATGGCCCGTGGGCAGGCCTGATACCTCCCCCACTATGGGTGAAATAACTGTGAGGATGGGCTGAAACACATAGGCAATGGCATGGCACCCAAATTTACACCCCTCTCCACCTGCCATGCCAGGATTGTGGACATAGTGTGGCATTGGGGTCACATGTGGGTTATGAGCTGTTTGTCCCCTCATACTGAGGGCTATTAGTGACCTGGGTGGTCTTGGAACCAGCTGCTGTTTACCCAGAGTTATCAGTTTATTAAATTTGGTGGTGATAGCAGGGTTTGAATTCAGCAGAGCTCTGGATTGCACAGCTGTGGCTGAGGTCAAAGATGGCTCACATTCATACCAGTGAATGAGTGTTCCTCAGACTGTTAGCTCTGTGATCAGTAATTCTGTATTACAGTAATAAATCAGTTTCACAGTACTGGTAAGCCATGAATAAGCAAACATTTCACACAGCTTTGTCAAAGACTCACCAATATTTTAGACTCTTTGAACTTGTTGACAGACTGACTCTCCCTTCAATCTCAATGCCACTCCTCAATTATCTTCATGACACAGCCTCTCTGACAGGTCAAACCTCATCAGAGACTTACCACTTCTCTCTAGGGAGGCGGTGGTATTGTCACTGGACTAATAATCCAAAGACCCAGGATAATGCTCTTTGAATCCCACCACAGCAGATAAAGTTTCAATCCAATAAAATCTGGAATTAAAGGTCGAATGATGACCATAAAACTCTTGTTGATTGTTGTAAAAACCTATATGGTTCACTTAATGTCCTTTAGGGAAGGAAATCTGCCATCCTTCTCCGGTCAGGCCTAAATGTAACTCCAGACTCATTGCAATGGCCTGGCAGACCACGCGGTTTAAGGATAATTAGAGATGGGTAATGCATATGGCTCAGCCTGCAACACCCAAATCCCTGAACAGATAAAAAAAAACACACAAACCTACCTGGTCAATTTTAGTAAGTGGTAATTTAGAAGAGTTTGTAAAAAAAAACGTTGAATGTACAGTACAGAAACTGGGAGTTTGGCCCAACTGGTCCTTATCGAGTGTTTTCTGCTCCAGTTAAGCCTCCCACCATCCTACTTCTCTTACCCTAGCCATCTATTTCTTTTTCCCTCATATACATCATCCCACCCCCCCCCCACCCCCCTGCTCCCCCTTGAAAACATTTACAATGCCCCTTAGCCAGTGGTAGCAAGCCCCACATTCTGACCAATCTCTCAGTGAAGTAGGTTCTCCTGAAAGCCCCATTGGCTTTAACAGGTTTTGTAGATTACAAGATGCAGGATTGAACAGATATTGCTGCAGTGTATGGGATGCAGGATCTAACATGTTGGTGTAGTGTTCATGGTACAGATGTTGATGCAGTGTGCAGAATACAGGAATTAACAGATGCTGGTCAGAGAGAGGGCGAGGGAGAGGGGTCAGAGGATGAGGGGGAGTGGTCAGAAAATGCAGAAGAAAGCAGGAGAGAGAGGGAGCAGTCAGAAATAGGAAGGAAACGGTCAGTCGGAGAGCAGTGGTGAAGGAGGGTGAATAGTTAATTGACTAGATACTGCAAAGTCAATGGGCCCTGAGAAAATTCCAGCAATAGCCCTGCTGAGTTGTGTTTCAGAACCTGCAGCACCTTTGGCTAAGCATTTCCAGTACAGTTATAACACTGGTATCTTTCTGGCAATGTGGAAAATTGCCCAGGTACGTCCTGCACATAAGAAACAGGGCAAATCCAATCTGGCCAATTACCACCCTTTTGGTCTAATCTCAATCATCAGTAAATTGATGGAAGATGACATTGGTAGTGCTATCATATGGCACTAACTCAGCAATCACCTGCTCACCAATAGTCAAATCTTTTAATTAAAGAGGTGAGAGTGCCTTCCCTTGACTTTAAGGCGGCATTTGACCGAATATTAGCATCAAGGAGCCTGAATAAAACTGGAGTCAATGTGAGTCAGGGAAAAACTCGTTGCTGGTTAGTCGTACCTGGCACAAAGGAAGATGGTTGTGGTGGTTGGAGGTATGATGATGCTCTGCCTTTAAAAAGTGTACGTTAATCATGTTCCTTTCTACAATGTTATTGATGGTGAGATGTCTGTAACCGGTGTCCTGTAATTGTTACTGAGGCAGTATGATTGATATCGTGTTGATTGTAACCTAGACTAATGCAATATTCTGGGGTTTTATAGTTTTGGCAGTTGTTGAGTGGACCTTGATTTGGGGATGATTGAAAGGTCAGGTGATGCTTGGAGACAGTTTTTTTTCACAGAAAAGTCCAGATTTTAATTTCATTTTCCCTGGTGAGGTTTTGGTTTGAGACAGAAAGCAGTATCTCTTGTTTTCCCCTCACTGGAATAGGAAATTCAGTTTTGTGTGAACTGCTGTTAGAAGGTGGTGGATGAAGGTAGTGTGTTTCTGTCTCTGTTCCTCCAGAGGCTTTTTGGAAGGTTCCAGGACTGTGAAGCCCCAGAGGGTTAATCCAACTTTCAAAGGACCAATTCACAGCAGATGTTAAAAAAACTGCAAACTCATCTGGGCTTGGGTTGACAAGTGGCAAATAACATTCACTCCACACAAGTGCCAGACAATGACCATCTCCAACATGAGAAGATCTAATCCATGACCCCTTGACATTCAATGACATTAATATCACTGAATCTTCCACTACCAATATCCTGGGGTTAGCATTGACCAGAAACTGAACTGGACTATCTATATAAATACTGTGTCTATCCGATCAGGTTGAAGGCTAGGAATCCTGTGATAATTAACTGAGCTCCTGATTCCCAAAAACCTGTGGGGTACAAGTTAGGCATGGAATAGAATACTCTCCGTTTACCTGGGTGAATGCAGTTCCAACAACACTAAAGAAGCTCGACACCTTCCAGGACAAAGCAGCCATTGATTGGCACCCCGCTCACAAACATCCAATCCCTCCACCAACAATGAACAGTAGCAGCAGTGGAATATTTGATTGAGCTGTTTTTTTTCTAGTGAGTTGTGAGTGTCTCATGTCCCAGTTGATTCTGTGAATTGTCTCCTGCACTGTATAGTTAATATGGGTTATGTTCTCTGGAGTATTCCATCAATTGACTGAGAGATTTTTGAAACTTTCTAAAATTCTGGAGATATTTTGCGATTAAATTAGCCACTATGATAATTGACACTAACATTAGTTCACACAATTCTCCACAGTTGATGCCCTGGTTAATACAACTGGCAAACATATCGCTATTGGATTTACCCTGCGTCAACTGGGTAAACCTCAAATGTGTAGGCATAGTTTACTGAACTTTTGTGTCAAGTAAGAGTAGTTTAAGAGCTTGTTACAAAGCATGTATTGTCTGATGTTGAGTTAAATCTATATAGAACTGGTCTCATTTTAACAAATTGATAACTCTCCTCACAAATGCCTGACTTTTCAATTATTTTTCATTGGTAGAATATGGATATCACAGTATTTATTACCCATCCTTGAGAAGGTGACTTTCTTGAACTACTGCAGTCCCAGTGGTGTAGGTACACCCACAGTGTTGTTAGGGAGGGAATTCCAGGATTTTGACCCAGCAGCAGTAAAGGAATGGCAATATGTTTCTAAGTCACGATGGTTGGTGATTTGGAGGGAAACTTCCAGGTGGTGGTTTTCCCTGGTATCTAATTTCTTGTCCTTTAGGTGGTAGTGGGTTTGGAAGGGCTGCCAAAGGAACCTTGGTGAGTTCCTGCAGTGCACCTTGTAGGTGCTACACACGGCTGCCTCTGTTTGTTGGTGGTGGAGAGACTGACTATAGAAGGTGGTGGATAGGGTTCCAGTTAAGTGGGTTACTTTGTCCTTATGTTGAGCTTCTTGAGTTTTGATGGTGCTGCTGCACTCATCCAAGCAAGTCAAGAATATTCCATCACACTCCTGATTGTGCCTTATAGATGGCGGACAGAATTTGGGAAGTCGGGGGTAAGTTACTCATCATAATATTCCCAGTCTTTAACCTGTTCTGGCAGCCACAGTATTCATATGGCTAGTCCATTTCAGGTTTAGGTTAATGGCAACCCCAGGATGTTGACAGATGGTAATGTCAAGGGGTAATGGTTAGATTCTCTCTTGTTGGAGTTGCTCATTGTCTGGCATTTGTGTGACATTACTGTTGCTTGCTGCTTCTCAGCACAGCCCCGGATATTGTCCAGGTTTGCTGCATTTCGACATGAACTGCTTCAGTATCTGAGGAGGTGTGAGTAGTGCTGAACATTGTGCAATTATCAGTGAAAATCCCCACTTCTGACCTCATGATGGAAGGAAGGTCATTGATGAAGCAGGGAAATGTTTAGCAGGATAGACAGCCCCATCTATTCAATGTGGAACAATCTTTCAGGACTGTGAAGGCACGCACAGTTTCAGGATCCTTTTTCTGGTTGAAAAATAGAATGAAATCTTGGTTTACAATTGTAATGAGGGCTGGGTAACCACTGCCTAATGGATTGCAAGATTTCCCTCATAAATTGGTACCAATAACTATCACTGCTATTTGAATTCATCCATTTCAACTGAAAATGATAAATCATTGTTGTGTTTCTGAAACTCATTCGTACTCTCCCTCTTCTGGAGTGTGTTGCGTCATTGCTGTCTTACATATTCTTTCTCTCTCTTATGGCCATTCTTCTTGTGTGATTCCAGGCAGTAAGTGGTGGGAAACTGTTTCCCCCACTGCCTCCTTTTGTCTCACAGCCAGGTCCAACCATAGCTACTGAAACCCTGTCAAAGGAGAGAAGGCTGCGATTTCAATTTGTACCATCTCCACTTTACTCAGTCCAGACTGAACTCACCCTGGCTATCATCATGGCTCATCTGCCCAGGTATCTTCACAAAATCATCACAACAGCAGTCCAGAGTGAAATGGATTCAGATACCTTCTCATGTCTGATTTCACACTTCACGGTCTTACTTTGTATTTTGGCCTCACCACGTTTGTGTCAGAAATGACCTTTTATTGAATGTGCATTGGCTGATTAGGGTTGTGGAGGAGTCAGGTACAAGATTCAATAGCAGAGATTTAGGATGTGAAAGGTTTTCACGCAGAGCTTTGTGAGGTTGTAGAATGTTCTGGAATTTGTAAATGGATGATTTCAAATAGCAGTGATAGTTATTGGTACCAATTTATGAGGGAAATCTTGCAATCCATTAGGCAGTGATTACCCAGCCCTCATTACAATTGTAAACCAAGATTTCATTCTATTTTTCAACCAGAAAAAGGATCCTGAAACTGTGCGTGCCTTCACAGTCCTGAAAGATTGTTCCACATTGAATAGATGGGGCTGTCTATCCTGCTAAACATTTCCCTGCTTCTTCAATGACCTTCCTTCCATCATGAGGTCAGAAGTGGGGATTTTCACTGATAATTGCACAATGTTCAGCACTACTCACACCTCCTCAGATACTGAAGCAGTTCATGTCGAAATGCAGCAAACCTGGACAATACCCGGGGCTGTGCTGAGAAGCAGCAAGCAACAGTAATGTCACACAAATGCCTGAGTGAGCAATTTAAAGAAAGCGAGAGCTGGCGGAAGGGAAGGGGCTCAAAGAGGATTAATGGGGTTCACCTCAAGGGAATCAACTGGCCTGTTTCCAAGCAATTCAGATGTTATTGTGTAGGATGCTCAAAGATCAGCAGCGATGAACAGAGATCCTCCCGAGGATTTTCCCATCTTCATCTTCCCATCTCAATCTCCAAATTCCCAGCTCTTTTTCCTCAGACTGCATTATCTTTGGTCACATGAGGGAGGGGGGGGGTGCGGTCATGCAGGGGAGGCAACAGAGTCCTTAGTCTGGTAACAAGAAGAAAGTCTTCAAAGAAAACCTAAACCACATCAGTTTATTAATGCTCCATTTAAGTTTACCCTGAATTGTTGTCAACGTTTTTCAGGAACTCCATCCTTACTGAATTCGGGAATACTCGGGGATAACCCAGAGTCAGCAATCTAACAGCATGGACCAAGGTAATGACAGGAAGTGATTGAATGGAGCTTCTCTCTGTTTTTTGTTGATTTGAGGTTTGTTGTATGTTGGGCCATAGCTCTCTGACTGGAGGTGAATGGAGCCCCACCACACATAGGAGGGCAAGTTCTCAGGTGAATGGACTGTACAGGTAATATTGCAGTGCAACAATTCCAGTCTGCAATGATCTTCCCTGTGGAATAGAGGTCAGGCCGTCTATCCTTATTCCCAGCCATTCCAAATAGAATAATATTCACTAATGTGTAAAGGGAAGGACTAGATTGACCTCTGCCTGCTCCATATGCATCAAGAGAACAGATGGCTGACTGGATGTTATTATCTTATCCACTCCATCACTGTCCATTTAGTGGGCATTGCCACACACCATGCTCCAATGGCTGGTAAATAAGGAATGATGTGGTGATCCTGGTGTTGGACCAGGGTAAACACAGTAAGAAGTCTCACAACACCAAGTTAAAGTCCAACAGGTTTATTTGGTAGCACAAGCCACTAGCTTTTGGAGCGCTGCCCCTTCATCAGGTGAGTGGGATTTCAGTTCACAAAAGGGCATATACAGACACAAACTCAATTTACAAAATAATGGTTGGAATGCGAGTCTTTACAGGTAATCAAATCTTAAAAGCACAGACAATGTGAGTGGAGAGATGGTTAAGCACAGGTTAAAGAGCTGTGTATTGTCTCCAGACTGGACAGATTTTGCAAGCCCAGGCAAGTTGTGGTTAACCATCATGTGATAGTGTGATGCTATCACGTCATACATGATGTGACATGACATGAACCCAAGATTGTGGTTGAGACCGTCCTCGTGTGCAGAACAGATCCTCATCTGAACAGATCCTGTGTATATGGAGGGCTTGTCCATAGGGGATGGTTTCTTTAACGTGTTTAGGGTGGAAGTTGGAGAGGTGAAGCATTGTGAGGTTATCCGTGGGCTTGTGGTATAATGAAGTGCCAAGGTGACTGTCTTTGATGGAAATGCATGTGTCCAACAATGCAACCAATTCCGGAGAGTAGTCCATGGTGAGTCTGATGGTGGGATGGCACCATATAGTTGTTTTAGTAATTGTTCACCATGTGTCCAAAGGAAGAAAATGTCATCGATGTAACTAGTGTATAGCATCAGTTGAAGGCCTTGTGTGGTGAAGAGGTCTTGTTGGAACGAGGCCTCTCCGGACCCTTCAACATGTCATTGATGAAGATGAACATCTTGCCAAGGCCATCCCCACACCCCCACTTTTTGTCTTCAAATGACCGCACAACCTCAAACGGACCATTGTTCGCAGCAAACTAGCCAGCCTTCAGGAGAACCGTGACCATGACACCACACAACCCTGCCACAGCAACCTCTGCAAGACATGCCGGATCATCGACACAGATGCCGTCATCTCACATGAGAACACCATCCACCAGGTACAAGATATATATACTTGCAACGCAGCCAGCATTGTCTGCCTAATATGCTGCAGGAAAGGATGTCCCGAGGCATGGTGCATTGGGGAGACCATGCAGACACTGCGACAATGGATGAATGAACACCACTTGATAGTCACCAGGCAAGAGTGTTCTCTTCCTGTTGGGAACACTGATTTGGTCTCTGATCTTCAGGTAAGCGTTCTCCAAGGCAGCCTTCACGACACACAACACAGAGTCTTGCTGAGCAGAGACTGCTAGCCAGGTTCCACACACATGAGAATGGCCTCAACTGGGATCTTGGGTTCATTGTCACAGTATCTGTAACCTATGACATGCCTGGGCTTGCAAAATCTCACTAACTGACCTGTCTGGAGACAATACACACCTCTTTAAACTGTGTTTAATGCTCTCTCCACTCACGTTGTCTGTACCTTTTAAGAATTGATTACCTGTAAAGACTTGCATTCCAACCATTATTTTGTAAATTGAGTTTGTGTCATTATATGCCCTGTTTGTGAACTGTAATCCCACTTACCTGATGAAGGAGCAGCACTCCAAAAGCTAGTGGCTTTTGCTACCAAATAAACCTGTTGGACTTTAACCTGGTGTTGTGAGACTTCTTTCTGGTAAATAAGAGAGCAAAGCTCCACCTGGTGAAGCTATATTACAAATCAAGCTTCTGGGCAACCTCTAGCTGGGGGATTCCCATCAGCAACAGTGAGGAGATTCGGGGACTAAGGACTCTGTTGCTCCCTGGCTCCTCCCTTTGTATCCTCTTCCATGGACCCTCCCCCTCCCCCTGCGCCCCTGTCCCCGCCCCCTCTCTATGTTTTTCCAGCTATCTTTCACTGATGTCTCCTCCCATGGGTTTGATGGTTTCCATGCTGTTCAGATGTTGGGGCCAATATGAGTTGAAGTGTAAAGAATAGCTAGCAGAGTCAGGCTCTATATTTCCATGGGTGTAATGGATTAGGGGATGATCTAACTGATTCAGCTGACAAGGTTTATAGAGACATGCACTCCTTAATTGGGCATTGGGCCATCACCATAAACCTTGAGCTTTTAAAGGATGACGGCCAACGTTGGAACGGTAGTGAAAATCTGGATCCTCGTCCCCAAAAAGATGTCAAGACAAGGAGGTGGTCAACGGAAAATCACCATCAGCCACGATTGAATGGAACTGCAGAACAGACTGGAGCAGGGGTAGAGGGGCTGGGGGCAGGGGGGAGGATGTGGTTGTGGGGAGGGTTGGGGTGGAGGTGGCGATGGTAGAGAGTTTTGTGTAAGGCTGTGTTTGACTTTTCCTGTAGAATTGGGAATTTGTTATACTGTATAATAAATCTTAAGAATAGTGCTCTAAAAACTGCAGAAGAAAATGAATAATGTAACAGATGGAAGAGGATTAGTGTAGTTAAACTGCATGTAAAACTAGGGAACACAGACATGGAAAGCAGCTCCGAGCAAGAGAAGGGACATGAAGCTTATTTCCCCACAGACTGAGCTGTGTGGACACGAATTCAGATCAGCACTTAATGGAAAGCTGACTGCATTCTGTAAAAAAAAATCAAACTGGATGAGGTGAGTGAATGCAGGATATAAGATTTGAGAATGGGGATAAATAAATTGTGAAATCAGATAGAATTGATGGTAATCCAGACAGAGCATCAAATGCTACACAGGATTTAATTTCTCTTCATTCTCAAAGATTGTAACAGTTTTTACTCGCGCCATTTTGAAGATATGGTGAGTAGTCGGGGGTTTAGAAGGTGAAAGTTTTGTTAATTGGACACATAGTGAAAGGAAAAGCTCCTTTTGAGCCTGAGCAAGTTGCTTACAGTCTAACCCGAGGATAGTTGATAATGTGGCTCCGGGGGATTGGTAAACGGGATGGCTGGTCAGTTTGGCAGCAGGTCTTACCTTGCTGAGCACAGGGCATTCAACAGAGGAAGGAAATGCTGGATAGACCCATGTTCTGTCACCAAACACACAAAGATTTTCAACTCGCCATGAGAGGCTATGACGCGGGTGGACCAGGTGTCCATTGTGAAAGACTGCCTGATATTCATCCAAGTTTTATGCAGGTAGAAAGGTGATTTAATCCTCAATATCTCAAGGAGTAAGAATTGCATCGACTCCCTTCACAGTCTCACACAGAGCCTGCCACAGCCAGATGTGAGCAAAGGGAGAGAAGGAGAGAGCACATTTTGGAGGAATTTCTTTATCATTCATACTGAGGATCTGGGTGTGGCTGGCTAGACCAGCATTTATTGCCCATCCCTAATTGATCTTGAGTAAGTGATGGTGAGCTGCCTTCTTGAACTGCTGCAGTCCCTGAGATGTAGGCATACCCACTGTGCTGTTAGGGAGACATTTTGACCCAGTGACAATGGACCGACAGCAATATATTTCCAAGGCAGGATGGTGAATGAGTTTGAGGGGAACTTCCAGTTGCTGGTGTTGCTAGGAACCTGCTATCCTTTCCAACAGAGATTGTGTGTTTGGAGGCTGCTGTCAAAGGAGCCTTGGTGATTTCCTACAATGCATCTTGTAGATCAAACTCAAGGCTGTCACTGTTCTTCAGTGGAGGGAGTGAATGTTTGTGGAAGGGATAGCAATCAAATGGGCTGTTTTATCCTGGAAGATGTCGAGTTTCTTGAGTTTTGTTGGAGCTGCACTCATCCAGGCATGTGGGTCTTGTAGATGGTGGATAGGCTTTGGGGAATCAAGAGGTGAGTTACTCATGCAGAATTCCTGGTCTTTGACCTGGTCTTCTCACCACAGTATTGATATTATAGCTAGTTCAATTCTGTCTCTGGTCAATGGAAATCCCCAGAATGTTGATAGTGGGGGATTCAGCGATGGTAATGTCATTGAATATCAAGGGGGAGATTGTTAGATCCTCTGTTGTTGGCGTTATGGTTCAGGTTAGAAACTCCAAAGTGTTTTATGAAGACCGCCTGAATCATAAGTTTTTAATTTGGCTAGGATAAGCATGAGATGTTTCACATAAATGTGATTCAAAAGATCCACTCGAGAGCTTTTATCATGCAATATTTATTTAAGAATATAGTTAACATATATAGTAAGAAAATTAGCAAGAACATTAATCATTAACAACCACTACGCAAACCAGCCTCCCATCCATTGACTTTGTCTACACTTTCCGCTGCCTCAGCAAAGCAGCCAGCATAATTAAGGACCCCATGCACCCTGGACATTTTCTCTTCTACCTTATTCCGTTGGGAAAAAGATACAAAAATCTGAGGTCACATACCAACTGACTCAAGAACAGCTTCTTCCCGACTGCTGTCAGACTTTTGAATGGACCTACCTTGCATTAAGTTGATCTTTCTGTATACCTGAGCAATGATTGTAACACTACATTCTGTAAGCTCTCGTTTCCTTCTCTATGAACAGTATGCTTTGTCTGTATAGCACACAACATACAGTGAAAAGTATTGTTTCTTAACACATGTGACAATAACAAATCAAAATCAAATCACCATAATACAATATAACCCTTCACCAATGCATATCAAATGTTCTAATCAAGACCAATATTCAATAAACAAAACCTTTTACACAGATGTATCACTGTACAGGCTAAAATTCCCATGATCCTGGAATCCAGTTCCCTGAATTGAATACTGATTTCAAATGATCTTGAAAGTCAGATTGATCTTGTAGTCAGATTAGCTCCCCAAAACTCTGGAGCACAGATTCTTTGCTGTAGCATGACAACAAACCTTTCTTTCAGCTAACTGGTAAACTTTCAAAGTGAAAGGAGAGAGAAAGAGACTTCTTTTCCAACTTGCTTCTAAAGACTGCCTCTAACGCTGCAGCCACAACAAAACTAAAATGAAAATCCCTGTCACCTGACCTGCCCACATTTTGTTTCTCATCCCGACAATGACACTACTTAAGGCTGTTAGCATGAATTTTAAAAAATCTCCAAACATCACATTGGAGATGGTTATTGACTAGCACTTGTGTGGCGTGAAGACAGTAGCTGGTCACTGAGTGAACTGGGGAATTTAGTGTATAAGGGGATTTTAACTGTTAAGCTTAAAGATTAATCTCCTCCCAAAATCTAGTCTAGGTTGCATTTAGAATTTAATTAAAATTTACTGTTCATGTTAATTTTCTTTCCATCTTAGTCAGGGATAAATGCCTCTCTATAAGAGATGCAGCTACAATTAGTTAATCAGTTTGAACTGTGTTCACTTGCCAGCAATGCTGATTCATCTTTGTAGACTTTCAGTTGGTGTAAATAGGGATAATCTTGCTAAGCGTACAAAGCAAGCCAGCTCAAAGTTAGCAGCTAGTCACAATGTGAGCTTGTGGATTTGGTGAATGAGTGATTGAGCTAGAGGCTGAGCTGCAGACACTGCAACACATCAGGGAGGGGAGAGGTTACCTGGGTGCTTTGTATGGGCAGCAATGTGGCACAGTGGTTAGGACTTCTGCCACACAGCTCCAGGGACTAGGGTTTGATTCTGACCTTGGATGACTGTATGGAGTCTGCAAGTTCTCCCTGAGTCTGCGTGGGTTTTCTGGTTTCCTCCCACAGACCAAAGATGTGCAGGTTAAATTTATTGGTCATGCTAAATACACTCAAACAAATAGATAATTCAGGGTTAACTTTGGGGAAAATGTCTGACAGGAAGGGATGACAGTGAGAGAGAGAGGAATAAGCAATGGTGGAGTCTCAGGCCTTGCTGTTACCTACCCCATCACTTTACTGTGGACACATCGAAAGAATGGTATCAACCAAGCTTTAATCAGCTCAAACTCCCCCTATAGAGTTTAAACTATTTCAGAGCTTATAATCCTCACTGATTATCCTGCCACAGCACAGCCTGGGCTTTAGCTGATAAGAAATACTGTAATCCCCTAATGAGATACCAGAAAACAATACTCATCATTTGTTTCGTAACACCAGAGACACAGAGCCAACAATGAGAGCAATCAACAGTCAACAGGATAAAAGGCTGAATAGAGAGAGATTGCAGCACTCAGACCACACAGTGAGACACATGCAGACCTGGATCCTGATGTGCAGAGACACACGCAGACCTTGATCTACAGAGAGAGGAAGACTGGATCCTGTTTCATAGAGACACACAGACTGGATCCCGGTCCACTGACACATGCACAGACTGATCCTGACCCGTGGAGACTGACAGGCTGGATCCTGATCTGCAGAGGCACAAGACTGGATCCTCTTCTACAGACACACAGATTTGGTCCTGATCCACAGATACACACAGTTTGGATCCTGATCCACAAACACACAGACAGGACCCACAGGCACAAAGACTGGATCCTGATCCAGAGACTCTCAGACTGAATTTTGATCCGTAGACACACACTCTGACTGGGTCCCAATTCACAGACATACACACTGAACAAAGAACAATACAGCACAGGAAACAGGCCCTTCGGCCCTCAAAGCCTGTGCTGCTCATTGGTCCAACTAGACCATTCGTTTGTATCCCTCCATTCCCAGTCTGCTCATGTGACTATCCAGGTAAGTCTTAAATGATCCCAGCGTGTCTGCCTCCACCACCCTGCTTGACAGTGCATTCCAGGCCCCCACCACCCTCTGTGTAAAAAATTGTCCCTCTGATATCGGAGTTATACCTTACCCCTCTCACCTTGAGTCTGTGACCCCGCGTGATCGTCACCTCCGACCTGGGAAAAAGCTTCCGACTGTTCACCCAATCTATGCCCTTCATAATTTTGTACACCTCTATTAGGTCTCCCCTCATTCTCCGTCTTTCCAGAGAGAACAACCCCAGTTTACCCACTCTCTCCTCATAACTAAGACCTTCCATACCAGGCAACATCCTGGTAAACCTCCTCTGCACTCTCTCCAAGCCTCCACGTCCCTGCAGTATTCAAAATGTGGCCTAACCAGCGTTCTATACAACTGCAACATCAGACTCCAGCTTTTATACTCTATACCCTATCCTATAAAGGCAAGCATACCATATGCCTTCTTCACCGCCTTCTCCACCTGTACTGCCACCTTCAAGGATTTGTGGACTTGCACTCCTAGGTTCCTCTGTGTTTCTATACTCTTGATGGTTCTGCCATTTATTGTACAACATCTCCCTACATTAGTTCTACCAAAATGCATCACTTCGCATTTATCAAGATTAAATTCCATCTGCCATTTCTCCGCCCAATTTTCCAGCCAATCTATATCCTACTGTATTGCCCGACAATGTTCATTGCTATCAGCAAGTCCAGCCATCTTTGTGTCATCCGCGAACTTACTGATCACACCAGTTACACCTTCTTCCAAATCATTTATATATATCACAAGTAGCAAAGGTCCCAGTATGGAGCCCTGTGGCACACCAGTGGTCACAGACCTCCAGCCAGAAAAAGACCCTTTGACTGATACCCTGTGTCTCCTGTGGCCAAGCCAGTTCTCTACCCATCTAGCCACCTCTCCTTGTATCCCATGAGCCTTAACCTTTTTCACCAACCTGCCATGAGGGACTTTGTCAAACGCGTTACTGAAATCCATATAGAGGACATCCACGGCCCTTCCTTCGTCACCATTTTTGTCACCTCCTCAAAAAACTCCACCAAATTTGTAAGGCACGACCTGCCTCTTACAAAACCGTGCTGTCTGTCACTAATGAGATTGTTCCGTTCTAAATGTGCATACATCCTATCTGTAAGAATCCTCTCCAACAACTTCCCTACCACGGATGTCAAGCTCACCGATTACCCAGGTTATCCCTGCTACCCTTCTTAAATAACGGTACCACATTCGCTATCCTCCAATCCTCTGGGACCTCGCCTGTGTCCAATGAAGAGGCAAAGATCTCTGTCAGAGGCCCAGCAATTTCATCTCTTGTCTCCCTGAGCAGTCTAGGATAGATGCCATCAGGCCCTGGGGATTTGTCAGTTCCCTAAAAAAAAACCTAACACTTCCTCCCTTGTAATGGAGATTCTCTCTAACAGGTCAACACATCCCTCTGAGACACTCCCAGTCAACACGTCCCTCTCCTTTGTGAAAACTGATGTAAAGTATTCATTTAGGATCTCCCCTATTCCCTTGGGTTCTAAGCATAATTCCCCTCCTTTGTCCCTGAGAGATCCGATTTTTTTTTCCTCTCTGATAACTCTTTTGTTCCTAACATATGAATAAAATGCCTTAGGATTCTCCTTAATCCTGTCTGCCAAGAACATTTTGTGACCTCTTTTTGCCCTTCTAACTCCCCGTTTGAGTTCTTTCCTACTTTCTCTGTACTCCTCCAGCGCTCCGTCTATTTTCAGTTGCCTGGACCAAATGTACACCTCTCTTTTCTTTTTGATCAGATCCTCAATATCCCTGGTTATCTCAAATCCTACCTTTCCTATCTTGCTTTTTTACAGGCACATGCCTGTCCTGAAGCCTTATCAACTGTTCCTTAAAAGACACCCAGATGCCAGACATGGACTTACCCTCGAACAGCCTCTCCCAATCAACGGCCACCAATTCCTGCCTAATCAGGCTACAGTTAGCCTTCCCCCAGTTCAGCACCCTACCTGTAGGACAACACTCATCTTTTTCCAGTACTATCCTAAAGTTAACAGAATTGTGGTCACTATTTGCCACATGTTCCCCTACTGAAACTTTGATGACCTGACCAGGCTCATTACTCAGTACTAGGTCCAGTATAGCCCCCTCTCTAGTTGGGCTATTTACATATTGTTCCAAAGAACCTTCCTGTACACATTTCACAAATTCCTCCCCACCCAGACCCCCAGCCCTAAGCGCTTTCCAGTCTATACCAGGGAAATTAAAGTCTCCCACTACAACAACCCTATTTTTTCTGCACCTATCCAGAATGTCCTTACATATCCGTTCCTCCACTTCCTGCGGGCTGTTGGGTGGCCTGTGGTATACCCCCAGCATAGTGACTGCGCCTTTCCTGTTTCTGAGCTCCACCCACAGTGACTCATTACATGACCCTTCTAAACTGTCCACCCTCTGGTCTGCTATAATATGCTCCCTAACTAATATCACTATTCCCCCACCTCTCTTAGCCCCTCCTCTGTCTCGCCTAAAACACTTATACCCCAGAACATTCAGCTGCCAGTCCTGTCCTCCTTTTAACCAAGTCTCCATCACTGCAACCATATCCAAATTTTGTGTAAGCATTAAGGCCCTAAGTTCGTCTGTCTTACCTGTTACGATCCTCGCACTGAAGCAGATGCACTCCAGACCTCCAGGCCCACTTAGGTCATCCTCCTCCAGAATGCTCTTCTTCTTAGCTAACCTTGCCCTGGCCCCAAGCTCGTCCCCAGCCTCTGCGCTAACTGACCTACTGTTTTGAACCCCACCCCCTTGCCACATTAGTTTAAACCCTCCCGAAACACTCTAGCAAAACTCCCAGCCAGAACGTTTGTGCCCTTCTAGTTCGGGTGTAACCCGTCCTTCTTGTACAGGTGCCATCCTCTGTTGAAGACTTACCAGTGATCCATGAATCTGAAACCCTCCCTACTGCACCAGTCCTTTAGCCACGCGTTCAATTGTACAATCTCCCTGTTCCTAGCCTCACTAACACTAGGCACTGGGAACAGTCCAGAGATTGCTACCCTAGAGGCCCTACCTTTTAGCATCGCACCCAACTCCAGGAATTGCTCTCGCAGGATCCCCCTGCTTTTTCTACCTACGTCATTTTCACCAATATGTACAATGACATCTGTTTGATTACCTTCCCTTTTTAATATGCTTCCTATCCGTTCAGAGACATCCAGTACCCCAGCACTGGGGAGGCAGACGACCATCCTGGAGTCTCGTTCGCGCCCACAGAACCGCCTGTCCGTGCCTCTAACCATTGCGTCCCGCACCACTATTGCTCTCTTAATCCTCCTCTTTCCCTTCCGAGCCACAGAGCCTGACTCCGTGTCAGCGATCTGTCATTGTGGTTTACCCCAGGAGGGTCATCCCCCTCCACAGTATCCAAGACGATAAACCTATTTTGGAGGGGGACAACCACAGGGGATCCCTCCACTGACTGCTGACTCCCTTCTGCTCTCCCATCTGTCTTACTGTAATGGGAGACTGCCACTGGGGTACTCTTTGGTACACCACCCTTCTGACTTTTACCCTTCCTAACTGTGACCCACGTGTCTTCCCCCCGATGCCCCGGTGTGACTACCTGCCTATAACTGTTCTCTATTAATTTCTCATTATCCCTGAGTAAACTAAGGTCATCGAGCCGCAGCTCCAACTCCCTAACACGGTCCCTCAGGAGTTGTAGTTCCACGCACCTGACACAGATATGGACTTCTGGGAGGCAAGTTGTCTCCAGGAACTCCCACATCCGATACCGAATGCAGCAAACTGACCTCTCACTCATGCTTGCCATTTCCTTTATAGTTTTGGAAGAACGAAAAAAACACAACCTACCTTGCCTCTGCCTGTTTTCGCCCAAGCCTGGTGAGCCAAAGCCCTTACAGCTCACACTCTGCTCCCTGCTCACTCCGCTGCCTGCTGTATACTGCGGTCTCCCTATTATACTTCGCACGCTAAAAAAAAACCCTTCCCAGCACACCCAGCGGCCCACTTCCATTTAAAGTTTAGAGTAAGTTTTAAAAATCAGAATGCCCGCAAAAAACTTAAAGTCAGTCTCTCTCTTGATCCTCCTCTCCGCTTGTTCCACGCACACTGCCTGGATCCCGATCTACAGAGGATATGCTGACTGGATCCTGATCAAGACACACACAGACAGGATCCTGGTCCACAGACTGGATCCCGGTCTACAGAAACATGCATAATGGATCCTGATCCACAGTCACAAATACATATAGATCCTGATCTACAGAGTGACACAGACTGGATCCTGATTTACTAGACAAACAGATTGGTTCCTGATCCGTTGACACACAGACTGGATCCTGGTCCACAGAGATACATAGAGTGGATCCTGATCTAAAGAGACACATGGACTAGATTGCGATTCAGAGACACATACTGGATCCAGATCCACAGTGTGAGACAGACTGGGATCCTGATCCACAGAGACACAAAGGCTGGATTGCGATTCATGGAGGGACACACTGACTGGATCCTGATCCACAGATTCGTTGTCAGATCTAGTTCCATAGACATGCTGGATCACAGACACACACACTAACTGGATCCTGATCCGCAGACATTCACAGGTTGGATCCCGATCCACAAACCCACAGATAGGATCCAGAGGCACACAGGTGGATTCTGATCCAAAGAGGCACACGGACTGGATTGCAATCCACAGGCACATAGACGGCATCCTGATTCACAGTCACACGTGCTGTCTGGCTCCCGATCCACATATGCACAAAGGCTGGATCCTATGTGGACACATGGACTGTATCCTGATCCGCAGGTGCACAGACTGAATCCCACTCCATGGACACATACTGGATCCTGATCCACAGGTGCACAGGCAGATCATGATCCATAAGAGACACACAGACTGGATCCTGATCCAGAGACTCTCAAACTGGATCCCGATCCACAGAGTACATGCAGACTAGATTTCGATCAACAGACACACACAGACTAGATCCTGCTCCACAGATACACAGACTGGATCCTGTTCCATGGAGACACACAGACTGGATCCTGATCCACAGATACACATATTGGATCCTGTTCCACAGAAACATCATCTGGATTCCATCCACGGACACAAAGACTGAATCCCAATCCACAGACACATTGACTGG
Source organism: Carcharhinus amblyrhynchos (assembly GCF_965287045.1). Taxonomy (NCBI): domain Eukaryota; kingdom Metazoa; phylum Chordata; class Chondrichthyes; order Carcharhiniformes; family Carcharhinidae; genus Carcharhinus; species Carcharhinus amblyrhynchos. The sequence continues at coordinate 62,730,900 of NC_137329.1, forward strand.
ATCCCAATCCACAGATGCACATGCTTACTGAATCCTAATCCACAGATGCACATGCTGACTGGATCCCGATCCACACACGCACAGAGGCTGGATCCCAATTCAGAAAGGACACACAGACTGGATCCCAAAATACAGACACATACTGTATCCTGATCCACAGATACACAGGCAGATCCTGATCCATAAGAGAGATACAGACTGGAACCTGATCTGCAGAGAGATGCTGATGTCTGACACACAGACTGGATTCTGATCTACTGACACACAGACTGGATCCCAATCCATTGGCGCACACGCGCACACACACACACGCGCGCGCGCGCACACACACACACACACACACACACAATCCTCATGCACTGACACACAAACTGGATCCTGGTCCGCAGAGGCACACAAATTGGATCCTAATCCACAGAGAGAGACATAGACTGGATCCTGATCCATGGGCACATAGAGAGTGGACCCTGATCCACAAAACACAGACAGGATCCTGAACTACAGACATATGCAGACTGCATTGTAAGCTGAACCCAGAGCACCATTAGGTGGTGGTTATAGCTCAGCCATTTCTTTGAGCCATTGACTGGGACAGGCCAGTGCTGGCCATTTGCAGCTGTGAATTGGGCCCAGTGTCCGACATTGTCACACTGGATTTGATCCAGCAGCCTCGGAGACTCTTCAAAAGCTCTTGTTTCAATGTTGAATGTTAACCTCGCCTCAGGACATATTTAGCTGACAATATGTCAGACATTGCAGGTGATTTGTGTTCTGGGAACATCTGCTGTTTGTGCCAGCAGGTTGACAGCACAGTAATCTTCAGCCTTTCAATCAGATGTCAGACTCTGAGATCGACCATTTTCTTGCTCTGTCAGTGCAACACAAAGATTTCTATGTTATCTCTGAACCCTGAGACTAACAGCCACAAGCTGAGTTTCCTGATGTTTTAAACTGTTAGTGTTTAATTTTAAACACTCTGATAGGAACATATGAGAGCATCCACAGAATAGATCCCAGCCTTTCATCTGGAGCTATCAGTCCTGTTGTTGATCTGCATTGTCCGATTTCCTTATACGCTGAATAGAACAACGTCAGTCACTCCATATAACATTCATTTTAACCTCACTCAGGCTTTATATATTCAAAACGCTAACACATTTATTGTGTAATTGTTTGGAGTTTCTGTTTGTTCAGCAGAGTAAGGATCACTCACTGTGTAACTGTGTAGAGTCTCTGGGCCCTATTGTACATTTTGATTCTAAGTGCTGGGCACACTTGAGACTGGGAGTGTTTCAGATTCGACTTTTAGATCCATTTTCAGGCACCCCCATACGAACTCTGCCTGAAAAATATCAGCGATTCTGAATCACACTGCACAAGCCTGTGGGCGGAGCTAAACAGAGCCTCCAACTGCACATGTGCAGGAAAAAAATAGAAAAACGCTTCCCTGCCATATTGTACCTGGGCTGGATAATGCGTCCTCCTGGCCCCCAGAGACATTGCCCCACCCCTACAATATTCCTGACTCCCTTATTCCCCACACCCTGCCACCTAGTCTGATGGCAGGCCCCTCCTTCCCTGCTCCCCCACCGATCTCACACAGGGTGGCAGCGGACCCCCCCTGCACCCCTAGAGGGAGTATGTGTGTGTGTGTGTGTGTGTATGTGTGCTTGTGTGCGTTGGTGGTGTGCACGTGTGTGTCGGTGGGTGCGTGTGTGTGTGTCTCAGTGACTATGCGTCAGTGTGTGTATATAGAATCATAGAACCCTATAGCGCAGAAAGAGGCCCTTCAGCCCATTGAGTCTGCACTGAACACAATCCCACCCAGGCCCTACCCCCATGTCTCTACGTATTTTACCCACTAATCCCTCTAACCTACGCATCTCAGGACACCAAGGGGCAATTTTTAGCATGGCCAATCAACCTAACCTGCACAACTTTGGACTGGGTGGGTGCACGTGAGTGTGTCAGTGGGAATATGTGTGTGTTCTCGTTGGATGCATGTGTGTGTTCGGTGGGAACGTGTGTGTGTGTGTGCTGGTGGTTGTCTGTGTGTGTGTGTACATCGGTGAGTGCGTGTAAGTGTGCGTGTTTGTGCATGTGAGTCAGTGAGTGCATGTGTATGTGTGTCTCGGTGGTGTGTGTATGTGTCTCGTTGATTGCATGTATGTATGTGTGAGTCTTGTGCAGTGTAGGTTTGTGTGTGTGTCTTGGTGGATGCACGTGTGTGCCTTGGTGGGTGCTTGTGTGTGTGTGCGTATCTTGGTGACTGCATATCTGTGTGTGTGTCTCGGTGGGTGGATGAACATGTGTGTCTGTGTGTGTCTTGGTGGGTGTGTGTGTGCATGTGTGTCTCTGTGTCTCGGTGGGTGTGTGTGTGTGTGTCTCAGTGGGTGTGTGTATGTGTGTCTGTTTCTCGATGGGTGCAGGTGTGTGTGTCTCGGTGGGTGCATGTAGGTGCATGTGCCTGTATCTAGGTGGCTGCATGTATGTGTGTCTGTGTCTTGATGGGTGTGTGTGTATGTGTCTGACTTTAGGTGGGTGGGTGTGTGTGTATCTCGGTGAGTGTGCGTGTGTGTGTGTGTGTTGGTGAGTGTGCATATGTGTCTCAATGAGTGCGTGTGTGTGTGTGTGTCTCCTGGATTGCATATGTGGGTGTTTGTGTGTGTCTTGGAGGGTGCGTGTGTGTGTCTTTGGTGGGTGCGTGTGTTTGTCTAGGTGGTGTGTGTGTGTATGTGTGTGTGTCTGGGTGACTGCACATCTGTGTGTGTGTTTAGGTAGTGTGTGTGTGACTGCAATCTGTGGGTGCTTGTGTGTGTCTCGGAGTTTGTGTGTGTGCGTGTGCAACTCAGTGGGTGCATGTGTGTACGTGTGTCTTGCTCTGTGTGTGTGTCTCGGTGGCTATGTGTGTGTGCGTGTATGTGGGCATGTGTGTCTGGTAGGTACGTGTGTGCAGGTGGCTACGTGTGTGTGCGTGTATGTGGGCATGTGTGTCTGGTAGGTACGTGTGTGCAGGTGGCTACGTGTGTGTGCGTGTACGTGGGCATGTGTGTCTGGCAGGCACGTGTGTGTGTGTCTCAGTGGGTGCATGTGTGTGTGTCTCACTGGGTATGTCTGTGTGTGTCTTGGTGGGTATGTGTGTGTGTGTGTCTCAGTGGGTGCATGTGTGTATGTGTGTCCCGGTGGGGACGTGAGTATGTCTCGATGCATGTGGGTGTGGGTGTGCGTTTGTGTGTTGATGGGTGCATGTGTGTGTGTGCGAGTGTGTGCATGTGCCTGTCTGTATGTGTGTCTCGGTGTGTGTGTGTCTGTCTGTGTGTCTTGGTGGGTGTTTGTGTATGTGTGTGTGTGTGTGTCTCAGTGGGTGCGTATGCGCTACTGTGGCTCAGTGAGTGCATGTGCGTGTGCATGTCTTTGTGGATGCATGTATGTGTGTGTGTGTGTGTATGTGTTTGTCTCAGGGTGTGTGTGTGCGTGCACGCGCATGCGTGCCTTGATGGGTATGTGTGTGTATGCCAGTGGGTGCATGTGTGTGTGTGTCTGTGGGTCTATGTTTGTATGCGCACCTCAGTGGATGTGTCTCACTCTGTGTGCACGTGCTTCAGTGTGTGCTTGTGTGTGTTTGTTGGGTGCATGTGTGTATGGGTCAGTGGGTGTATGTACATGTGTGTCAGTGGGTGTATGTGTGTGTGAGACATTGGATTCGTGTGTGTGTCTTGGTGGCTGCATGTGTGTGTGTGTGTGTGTGTGTGTGTGTGTCTCAGTGGGTCCTTGTGTGTGTGTGTGTGTGTGCCTTGGAGGCTGCGTGTGTATGTGCGTGTGTGTGTCTCAGTGGCTACGTATGTGTATGTATGCGTCTGTGTCTGGTGGGTGCATGTATGTGTGTGTCTCAGTGGGTGCATGTGCCATGTGCATGTGTCAGTGGGTGCGTGTGTGTGTGTAGGTGCATGTGGATGTGCCTGTGTGTGTCAGTGGGTGCATATATGTGTGTGTGTCTATGTGTGTACGTGTGTGTGCACCTCAGTGGGTGTGTCTCACTGTGTGTGCATATGCGCGCACACCTTGGTGTGTGCTTGTGTGTGTCAGTGGGTGCGTGTGTGTTTTGGTGTGTGTGTGGGTGTGGGTGTATGAGTGTTTGTTGGTGTGTACATCTGTGTATGGGTCAGTGGGTGTATGTACATGTATGTCAGTAGGTGAGTGTGTGTGTGTGTGACATTGGGTATATGTATGTGTCTTGGTGGCAGCATATGTGCGTGTGTGTCTCAGTGGGTGCGTGTGTGTGTGTTGGTGAGTGTGTGTGTGTGTGTGTCTGTGTGTGTGTGTATCTCGGGTGCGTGTATCTTGATGGGTGTCTGTGTGTATGTGTGCTCAGTGGGCATGTGTGTGTGTCTGTCGGTGAATGCGTGCGTGTGTGTCGGTGGGTGCATATGTGTATGCGTGTATGGGTAGGTGCGTGTGTGTGTGTGTTTGTCAGCGGGTGCACGTGTGTGCTGGTAGGTGCATTTGTATGTGTGTGTCAGTGGGTGTGTTTGCGTGTGTGTGTCGGTGGGTGTGTGTGTGTGTTTGTCAATGGGTACATGTGTGTGTGTCAGTGGATGCATGTGTGTGTGTGTCAGTGGGTGCTTGTGCATATGTGTGTCATTGGGTGCATTTGTGTGTGTCTCAGTGTGTGTGTGTGTGTCTTGGTGTGTGTGTGTGTCTCGGTGTGTGTGGGTGTCGCGGTGTGGGTGTCTCGGTGTGTGCGTGTGTGTCTCGGTGTGTGCGTGTGTGTCTCGGTGTGTGCGTGTGTGTCTCAGTGTGTGTGAGTCTTGGTATGTGTGTGTGTGTCTCGGTGTGTGCGTGTGTGTCTCGGTCTGTGTGTGTCTCAGTGCGTGCGTGTGTATCTCAGTTTGTGTGTGGCTCAGTCTGTGTGTGTCTCTGTGTGTGTGTGTGTGTGTGTGTCTCGGTCTCTGTGTGTCTCGGTGTGTGCGTGCGTGTCTCAGTGCATGCGTGTGTATCTTGGTGTGTGTCTGTGTCTCGGTGTGTGCATGTGTGTCTCGGTCTGTATGTGTCTCGGTGCGTGTGTGTGTGTGTCTCGGGGGTGTGTGTGTGTGTGTCTCAGTGCATACGTGTGTATCTTGGTGTGCGTGTGTGTCTTGGTGTACGTGTCTCCGTGCGTGCTTGTGTATCTCCATGCATGTGTGTCTTGGTGCGTGCGTGTGTGTCTTGGTACATGCGTGTGTGTCTTGGTGCGTGCGTGTGTGTCTCGGTCTGTATGTGTCTCGGTGCGTGTGTGTGTGTGTGTCTCGGGGGTGTGTGTGTGTGTCTCAGTGCATACGTGTGTATCTTGGTGTGCGTGTGTGTCTTGGTGTGCGTGTCTCCGTGCGTGCTTGTGTATCTCCATGCGTGTGTGTCTTGGTGTGTGCATGTGTGTCTCGGTACATGCGTGTGTGTCTCGGTCTGTGTGTGTCTCAGTGTGTGCATGTGTGTCTCGATCTGTGTGTGTCTCAGTGTGTGCGTGTGTATCTCGGTGTGTGTGTGTGTCTCAATGTGTGTATGTGTCAGTCTCGGTGTGTGGGTGTGTGTGTGTGTATGTGTCAGTCTTGGTGTGTGTGCGTGTATCTTGGTGCGTGCGTGTATCTCAATGTGTGTGTTTGTGAGTATGTCTGGATGTCTCAGTATCTGTGTGCGTGGATGTCTCTGTGAGGTGTAGGTGGGTGTGTGTGTCAGTGCTGGGGGTAAGTGAGAATAATTAAGTGTGATGATTGTTCCGGAGTCCAGGTCTTGGTCTGCTCCGGAGAATGCAATGTGTTTGTTGCGATCAATCCCTCTATTCAGTCGGATTGGGATAATCAGTTGCTGATGATTTATCTTTCTTTGTTTTCCAGTTGGGAGGCTGTGCAATCCTGGGAGTTGGGATCTGGCTGGCTGTAACACAGGGTAACTTTGCAACGCTCTCCACAACTATCCCTTTCATCTCAGCTGCCAACCTGCTGATTGCCATTGGCCTGATAGTGATGATAGTCGGATTTCTGGGATGTGTTGGTGCAATTAAAGAAAACAAATGTCTCCTATTGGCTGTAAGTAAATCCCCTCACCTATCGCCCCTCATTGCTCACCACTCATCCTTCACCCCCAGCCCCTCACCCCGAATCCTTCACCCCCACCCTCATCCCTAATCCCCCACCCCTAATCCCTCATCCCAACTTCTTGCTTCTAACCCCTCACCCTTAACCTCTCACCCCTAACTCCTCCCTGAACGGGATGCTGTGTCCATATTATACTGAGTGTATGTATATGTGTGTGTAGATTATGTGTGTATATTACAGAGTGTGTGGGTGTATATGTATGTGGACTCTGTATGGTGGAAGAGAGAATGTCTGGGGCGCATGGGGTCCTTAATTATGCTGGCTGCTTTGCTGAGGCAGTGGAGGTGTAAACAGAAGGGAGGCCGATTTGCGTGATGGATTGGATTACATTCACGAACTTTTGTACTTCCTTGCTGTGTGTATATTATAGTGTATGTGTGTGGATGCTGTGTGTATAGTATAGTGGGTGTGTATAGATGTGTTTATATGATAGCATGTGTGTATATGTGTGTGGATACTGCGTGTATAGTATAGTGGGTGTGTATAGACGTTGTGTCTATATGATAGCATGTGTGTAGAAGTTGTGTGTATATTATAGTGGGTGTGTGTATATGTGTGGATGCTGTGTCTATATCATGCTGTGTATATATATATGTACATGAGTGTGGATGCTGTGTGTATGTTATAGTGGGTGTGTGTATATGCATGGATGCTGTGTATGTATTATAGTGGGTGTGTATATATGTATGTGTACATGCTGTGTGTATATTATGGTGTGTGGATATATGTGTGTGGATATTGTGTGTGTATTATAGTAGGTGTGTGTAATTGTGTATGAATGTTGCATATATATTGTAGTGGATGTGTGTAAATGTGTGTATAGTATACTGGGTGTGTGTGTATATGTATGAATGCTGTGTGTAGAGTATACTGGGTGCATGTCCATGTTTGTGGATGCTGTGTGTATCTTATACTGGGTATGTGTATTATATGTTTGTGGATGCTGTGTGCATTTTATCTTGTGTGTGAATGTGTATGTGTGGGTGCTGTATATATTATACTGTGTATAAGTATGTATGTGTGGGGATGCTATGTGAATAGTATACTGGGTGTAAGTATGTATATGTGTGTGGATGCTGTGTGTATGTGTGTGTGTGTGTATATCACAATGGGTATGTGTGTATATTATAGTAGGTGTGTGTATATGTATGTGGGTGCAGTGTGTATATTATAGTGTGTGTATATGTGTGTTGGTGCTGTGTTTATGTTATAGTATATGTGTGTATATGTGTAGGTGCTATGTGTATATTATGCTAGATGTGTGTATATGTGTGTGGATGCTGTGTGTCTATTATATCATGCATATATGTGTATGGATGGTGTGTGTATGTTATAATGAGTGTTAATATATATGTATGGATGCTGTGTGTATATTATAGTGGATGTGTGCATGTGTGTGGGTACTGTGTATATATTGTAATGGGTGTGTGTATGTAAATGTATGGATGCTGTGTGTATATTATACTGGGTGTGTATATTTACACATGTGGAAGCTGTGTGTATATTGTAGTGAGTGTGTATATATGTGTGTGGATGCTGCATGTATATTATAGTGGGTGTGTGTATGTATGTGTGGATGCTGTATGTATATTAATTTATGTAAGTGTGTATATATGTATGGACATTGCATGTATATTTGTGTGTGTATCTATATGTTTGGTGCTCTGTTTATGTTATACTGTGTGTGTGTGTATGCGAGTGGCTGATGTGTATACTATAGTGGAAGTGTATATAGGTGTGTGGATGCTGTATTTATGTTATAGTGTGTGTGTGTGTACATGTGTATGGATGCTGTGTGTATGTTATTTCATGTGTGAGTGTGAAGAGATGTGTGAGTGCATATATTGCAGTGGGTATGTGTATGTTCAGTGTATTTTATCGTGGGTGTGTGGATGTTGTGTGTATGTTATAGTGGGTGTGTGTATATGTGTGAATGTTGTGTATAGATTATAGTGTGTGTGTGCATGTGTGAATGCTGTGTGTATATTATACTGGGTGTGTATGTATGTATGTGTACATGCTGAGTGTATATTATAGTGCATGTGTGTGTGTGTGTGTGGATGTTGCCTGTGTATTATAGTGGGTGTGTATAATATACATGCAACATGTATATTACATGTTGCATGTATATTATAATGCATGTGTGTGGATGTTGTGTGTATAGCATAGTGGGTGTGTATTTATGTGTGAATGCTGTGTGTATAGTACACTGGGTGTGTGTATATGTTTGGGGATGCTGTGTGTATATTATACAGAGTTTGTGTATATGTTTGTGGATGCTGCACGCATATTATTTTGTGTGTGAATGTGTATGTGTGGGTGTTGTGTATATTATACTGTGTGTGTATATATGTGTGTGGATCCTGTGTGCATTTTTTATTGTGCGTAAGTGTATATGTGTGAGGATGCTATGTGTATAGTACACTGGGTATAAGTGTGTTTATGTGTATGGATGTTGTGTATAGTATCCTGTGTGTGAGTGTGTGTATATTACAGTGGGTATGTCTCTGTGGGTGCTGTGTGTATATTATAGTAGGTATGTGTATATGTGTGTGAATGCTATGTGCATACTATATTGGGTGTGTGTATATATGTCTGGATGCTGTTTGTATGTTATACTTGATGTGTACATAGGAATATATGGATTGGGTATGTATAAATACATGTGTATATTAAAGTCGGTATGTATATATGTGTGTAGAAGCTGTGTGTATATGTGTGTGGATGTGCGTGTATTATTTTGTGTGTGTGTATATGTGTTTGGTGCTGTTTATGTTATACTGGATGTGTGTTTTTTGTGCAGATGCTGTATGTGTATTATACTGGGTGTGTGTATATGTGTGTGGATGCTGTGTGTATGTTATAGTAGGTGTGTGTATAAGTATGCGGATGCAGTGTGTATATTATAGTGGGTGTGTGTATATGTGCGAAGATTTTGGGGGCAATTTTACCATCGTGTTGCACTCATTTTTGGGTACGATGCATTGGTAAAATGCACCATAAAGCGCCATCAGCTGGTGCCATTTCATGAGCGCTGGATATCTGGCACAATTAATCTCTCATCAGAAATGTGCTATTGTGAAGAGGGGCCTGCTGCCTCTCTGCAGGGATCAGTGGGGGGAGAGAGGGGTAGAGAGAGAGAGCCGCTGTCACTCTGCAGTGATTGATGGGAGGAGCGTAGTGGGTCTGTGACTGGTGGGGGAGGAGAGTCCACGATTGGTCTGAGCAGTGGGCAGGGGAGGGGGGGAGGGGGTCTGCGGGGGCTGCATTCGGGTCGCTGATCCCCGTGACTGCAGGGGCAGGGAGCTGCTTCAGGCAGCCTGCACTAGCAGGGGCCTGACAGCTCTCTCTTTTCTGCTAATGCACATGTGCAGCATCAGAATTCTGCACATGTGCAATTCCTCCCTCTACAGGTTTCGGGTGTGCAAACCACCCCCCCACCGGCTCCTGCAGCGCCAATCTGACATGCTCAAACTTTTTCAGGCAGCGTGCATATGGAAGGGTCTAAAAACAGGCTTAAAAGTCTGTGTGTGTACTATCTCTGTCTCAGGCTGAAACTCTCCCAGTTTCAATTCTGCCAGTACTTCGAATAAAAATGATAAAATTGCCCCCGTTATGTGTGTTTGGTAATTGTCTCTAAGTTATTATCTTTCACTCCACCGCTCTCACATGTGTTTGTTTGTCTCTTGTTTAGTTCTTTATCCTGCTGCTAATTATCTTTGTAACGGAAATGATTGGAGGAATTCTCTTCAGTGTCTACAGAGGTCAGGTAAAGACACTATTTCTCAAATATTTAATGTACCTGCGTATGAAAATTGAATGAAGCCACTGTTCAGCATTCCTGTCGGACCTCACTCTGAGAATCAGTAATAAAACAATAAAACTGCAGTCGAGCGCGAGAGAGGGACTGAAATATTGAAAGATAGAGAGGAACAATTACAGCAAAGCCAGCAACCTGTTAGCTAATCTCGGTGGCAGTGTATATCACTGTACTGGCTCTGTGGGATTTTGGAAGAGGAGTAAACCATGCACCCTCTTGATCACAGCTCACTTGTATCTCAGTCCATTGACCTGTCTTCATGCTTTGTACTGTTGCTTGATAAAAGCATCAATCCCTGTTTTAACTGATCCTCAGCCTCAACAGCACTTTGGAGAGAATTGCAGCCTTCCACTGGCCTGTCTGAACCAATGCTTCCTGATGTCAATCCTGAACAATCTCGCTCTAACTATTCCTTTCTGATCCCTGTTTGAGTTACAGGAACTGACTTCTCTTGAACTTTGGATGCTGAGGGGTGATTTAGTCAATCCACCTAACCTGCGCATCTTCAGACTGTAGGACGAAATCACAGCACCCAGAGGAAATGCATGCAGACACGGGGAGAGCATGCAAACTTCACACAGTCATCCAAGCTGGGAATCAAACCCAGGTCCTTGACACTGTGAGGCAGCAGTGCTAAACACTGTGCCACTGAGCCATCCTAGAAAAGCCTGGACAAAATACTCATTGTTCACAAGAAGTGGATCACACTTTAGGTGCTTTAACACTGAACTGTGTAGACAGCAGATGATAAAATAAAGCCCCTTTAATATTGTCAGTGGTGCAGGTTGCTTCCTGTTATTTCCAATTATCTGGGACAGTATTCGATAATTCCCAGCAGAGTTGAAAGGATGTAAATGAGACAGTGGCAGTACAGAGACTGAAAGCTGATTAAAACCTGCAGTTATTCTTTTTGAATCAACACAGGACAACTGAAGGTTAGGAAACGTCCAGTGATAGATAGATTCACAGTGTGAATGTTCTCCCTGGCTGGAGAAGGTCTCTAAATGCCATGATTAGAGGAAAGCGGTTAAACTGGGGTCATTTTAAAAGCTGCACGGAGATCATTGATAAAATGAGGATTTGGGAACTGCTAAAAGGGATATGTGTGACCTAGATACAGCAGTGAATGGATAAAGTTGCTAATGTTTGTGATTATATATTCTATCCCATTCCAGCCATAGAAATATCAAACACTCTAAAATTGCTAACCAGAACTATAATTGTGCCCATCACAGAAGCAAACACTCAGACCAAAATGCTGTATACTTACCACTTCTGGGAGTCATGAACAGAGATAGTACACACACATAACATGTGCGCACGACCCTGCCCATAGCCACACTACCAGGTTGGCATAGCCAATACTACCAGTACCCCATTCACACTGTCTGGCCTTGCTCCCAACCATTCGGGGGCTTCCGTGGCCTCAGATTCCCCCCAGTGAAGCCATCACGTCTGGTGGTAGAGACCAGCTGCGATTCTTGCAGGTGTGAAGCTCAATCAGAGAGGGGTAAGTGTAAATGAGCCCAGATGATAATGTCTGGGATTCACAAATGAGTTATAAATAATGCCATAAATATTCAAATCGGCTCCAGATGGGAATCGCCCCATAGTCAGTCACTTTTTTGAAGAGTTGATATCAGTTTCTAGGCACCCGGGCACCATTGTGCAAGGGCACCCCAATCTCTCAGTGCACTAGGATAACCCCACCCCCCCGACTTTCCCCATGGGCATCAGGATCCCCCTCATTGACGGCATGTTCCTCCACTCCCTCCCTGTCATGGGTTGTTGTTACTGGGGTCCTCCCAATGGAATCCTCCTGCCTGACCCCTGACATGCCCACCCCCCAACCACTGCTGGGCTGTCCAGTAGGCATTACCTGATGGGCCACGTAGTCATGCGCCTGACCACCTGGGGGCTTCAATGACTCCCCAGCCCCACCGCATGGCCTTTGTGGCAGGTCTCTGCTAGTGGAGACCACTGGTGATTCTCACCATTCTCATCTGAAGGTTGGAAAATTCTGTGCAGTTGAATGGGCTACACGTTTTTAAATGCTACTTTACATATGTATATCGGCCTTGTGCCATTATGATGGGCTGAGAGGATCACAAACTACTTGGCGCTTGCTGGAAAATGATTTTTAAGCCCGCATGCTATTCTGTGGGATTGGCATGATCTGCGCCAGACATGACAAGGTCAGAGAATCACCCCCTTCCCTCTGTTCTTCACTCTGAAGATGCTGAGAATTTCTAGTATTTTCTGCTTTTATTTCTGATTTCTTTATTTGCAGTGTTTTGATTAAATGGCTTTGACTGGAGCAGCATCAGTATGTGACAGGTCGTAGGCTTCAGTAGGCCCTGCTGATGGCAGATTGATTATTGAAAGGCCGATTATGTTGTGAAGCCTCAGATAATTCTTTTACAATCCCTGCTGGATTAGTGTTGGATCCCTCAATTAATTCTTGTACAATCTATATCCACTTAACCAAGTCACTCAGCAAGAAGGGACCCAGCTACTCATTTGAATTTGCCTGGGTTTTTTCAATGGCTGATTAGATTGACGCAGGTCCCAGAGCAAATCTCTATGCAATTCACTTAGTTCTGGTTAAGAAGCAAACTCATCGAGACTGCATGATGTTCACAAAGGCCCAGTCCCATATGACTGTCAGGTGATCGAATAAATAAATCTCTTCTATAATCAGGAGAGAAAACTCTCTGGAGTCAGATGGGAGGTATTGTGTGAAGTAACTGTGGGAATGAGATGTCCCATGGGCATTTACTGTTGATTCCAAGGACTAATTTATTTGAGCTTGTCCAGCCCAAGTGTATTGCGGTGCCTGAGACAACAGTCCCAGAAAGAGCCCCAAGTACTCAACTCAACATTTCACATCAGCTGCTGTTGTAGCCCTCTGAGATTTATAGGATAATCGTTTGGAACAAAGCCCAAATTAACAAGGAACCAGCCTCCCATCAATTGACTCTGTCTACAGTTATCGCTGCCTCGGCAACGCAGCCAGCATAATTAAGGACTCCACGCACCCCAGACATGCTCTCTTCCACCTTCTTCCCTCGGGAAAAAGATACAAAAGTCTGAGGTCACATACCAACAAATTCAAGAACAGCTTTTTCCTTGCTGCCATCAGACTTTTGAATGAACTTACCTTGCATTAAGTTGACCTTCCTCTACACCCTAGCTATGACTGTAACACTACATTCTGCGCGCGCTCGTTTCCTTCTCTATGAATGGTATGCTTTGTATAGCACGCAAGAAAAAACACTTTTCACTGTATGCTAATACATGTGACAATAAAGCAAATTAAATCAAAATCAAAGCAACAACAACTTGAACTTATATAGCACTTTTAATACAATAAAATGACCCAAGGTCCTTCACAGCTTTATAAAACATAATATGACACTGAAATATGAAAGGAGGTATCAGATTAAATAACTAAAAGCTTAGTCCAAGAGAGAGGTCCTAGTGCCTTCAAGGTGGAAAATGATGAGTATCCTATGGAGGGAATTCCAAAGCCTGGAGATTATGCAACTGAAGACACAGCCACTGATAGAGGAGTGATTATAAATCATAAAATCATAGAGCGCAGAAGAGGCCCACCGAGTCTGTACTGGAACGTTAGAAACATCTGAACTTCTCACCTAATCCCAGTACTTGGCCCATAGCCCTGAATGTTATGATGTGCCAAGTACTCAACTAGATATTTTTTAGAGGACGTAAGGCAACCTGTCTCTGCCACCTTCCCAGGCAGTGCATTCCAGACTGTCACCACCCTCTGGGCAAAAAAGGAAATTCCTCATATCTCCCCCAAATCTCCTGGCCTTCACCTTGAATCTATGTCCCTTTGTGACTGACCCTTCATAAGGGGAACAGTTGCTCCCTATCTACTCTGTCCATGTCTCTCACAATCTTGTACACCTTGATTTGGTCACCCCTCAGTCTTCTCTGTTCCAACCAAAATAACCCAAGCTGATCCAACCTCTCTTCATAGCTTAAATGTTCTCTCCCAGGCAGCATCCTGGTGAATCTTCTCTGCACCACTTCCAGTGCGATCACATCATTCCTATAATGTGGCAATAATTGGGATCATAATTAGAGAAATGCAGATATCTGAGGGTTGTGGGCTTGGATGGATATTAGAGCTAGGGAGGCCTGAAGCCATGGAGGGGTTGGGAAAGAAGATTAGAATTTTGACTGAGGTGTTTTCTTGGTCAGCCAGCATAGGGGAGATGAGATAAATTGGATTTGCTGCAAGTTAATACACGGAAGGCAGAGTTTGGATGAAGTCAAGTTCCTGAATTGTGAAATGTGGAATGCTGACCAATTGGACTTTGGAGAGTAGACAAGGCTAGTAGTCACCAAGGTGTGAATGAGGGTTTCCAACATGCAGTAGAAAGGTCAGTGAGCAAATTCTCCCCATTTCTTATACCTATAGCTCATTCTCACTCCATACCAGCATGTAAAATGTCTATGCAATGTCAACATTACAATTACAAGCCATTAACAGTGGCCCATTCATCCAAGAAAGGCAAAAGGCTATAGTTTAACCCATACCATTCCCAAACAGCAGCAATGGCTCCCAAGTTTTTGAGTCTGGAATGTCTACAACAAGCTGTTCCCTCATAGTCTCCGATTTCCTGTTAGTTGTATTCCTCACAGATTCCAGCTAGAGACATAGAGCAAAATTTTACCAGCATGTGCGCCCAGGGTTCATATGATCCCACCCGAGCCCAACAGAGAATTCCATTCTCCGAGCCTGTCCTGCCCCTGGAATCAGGACAGACATGTTGGTAAAATTCCTGCATAGAGACATACAGCACAGAACTAACTACCAGTAAAGTTGCATTAATCCAAAAGCTCCCTTGCTTTTCACTCCCCTGTAGCTCAAGCCTAAGCTTTGCCTTGGATCAAAGCTCTATTAACTCAAGCATCTCTCTTTCTCTCTCTTTTCTGCTCTCAGATTGACACCTACGTTCGGGAAGATCTGAAGGAAGGCCTTCAGTTGTTTGAGACGGATGGAAATGTTGGTCTCACAAACGCTTGGAGCATCATACAGACAGATGTAGGTTAATGTTTTAGCTAAATGGCCTTTCACCCCATTTCCTGCAATTCATGTACTATGTGGGAACTCAGGAAGCTTCCTGTGTCCTGGATAACCAATTGTGTAGGAAGTGCCTCCAATTGCTATTTTTCAAGTCCAAGATTTCTGAGCTTGAAATGTGCCTCAGCAAACTGTAGGGCACACAAGAGGATGATCATTTCCTTGCATTCACGTTCAGTAAGTGGTTACTCTGCAGCTACACAATATTGAGTAGATGATTATCTGGTATAGTATACGGCTAGTATAAATAGGCCAATCCTAAATTGGTTTTGAGCGTGTAATATCAGTGAGGCTATCAACATTTTGGGGAATGCAATGTAGAGCGGATCCATCGCACTGGGGGCAAATGACAACATAAGATGGTGAAGCAGGGGGCCAGTAATGGGGAAAAACACAAAATGGGATTTACAAAATGCAAGACCTCAACATAATTAATCTCTGCATTAGGCCACCTTCCTCGCCCTCCCAGGACAGATACTATTGAGTACGGAATTATATAAGTGAGACAAGTTAATGTGAAGCTGGAGAAATGGTTTCTGATTCCTGGGGAATTGGAACAAGTTCTGGGGCAGGAGGACTCTGCAGAAGATGGATGCCCCAACAGAGCTGGGACCGCTGCTCACGAAGGACGGTGCTTTTGGAGAGGGTTTAATCTGAGCAGCAGGAGGAGGGTTACTAGCATGGAACAATAAGGAGGAGACACACAGAGCAATGGGAAAGACAAATAGCATTAGAATAAAGTGTAATTCAGAAATAGGAACAATCTAAGTCAGGGGAAACATGAGGCAGACTAAGTTAGGTTTAGAGTATGTAGAGCTGTACAGAAGCTGAGGTTAAATGAGGTTAGTGAGCTGGAGGCACAAGTGGCCACATCGAGTGTGACAATAGCAGAGAGCTGGCTTCAACAAACATTGGCAAGTCAGAGATATTCCTAGCTATAATGTATTGAGGAAAGATAGGAGAAAAAGGAAAGCTGTGTTCATCAAATATACTATAACAGCACTTTAACAGAATGAAGTATTGACTTTTCAGAGAGAGAATCTACTTGGTTAGATTGAAGGAAGAGCGATGATAATACAGCACGTTCACTATCGGGCAGCAAACAAAGGAAATAGGAGAGAAGAGGCTTATTTACAGTCATATCGAATTTTACAGTCATGATAATGGAGATAACCTCAGTGTAGACTGGAATAGTAAGAGTGTAAAGGGCAAAGGGAAGATTTTCTGAACTGTGTAGCAGTGAATGTTCTTTATCAATATGTCACCAGCCTGATGTTGAAGAAGGCAGTATTGGACTGGCCTGGTTCTAGAGAATGAAATGAGGTGAATGGAGAATATTTCAGTTCCTACAAGAATCAGTGATTGTAATATTGTCAGGTTACAAATTCTTATGGATTATGACAAGGACACATTAGGAGGGTCAGTAATGAACTGGAGGAGGATTCATTCCAGCAAGAATAGGATATAATCTCTATAGTGCAGAAGGAGGCTATTTGGCCCATCAAGCCTGCACTGACAACAATCCCACCTAGATCTTATCCCCATAACCCCACATATTTATCCTGCTAATCTGCCTGAC
Organism: Carcharhinus amblyrhynchos; assembly: GCF_965287045.1. Taxonomy (NCBI): domain Eukaryota; kingdom Metazoa; phylum Chordata; class Chondrichthyes; order Carcharhiniformes; family Carcharhinidae; genus Carcharhinus; species Carcharhinus amblyrhynchos. The sequence continues at coordinate 62,747,543 of NC_137329.1, forward strand.
ATTAAGGAGAAATTAGCATGATAAATCCATCTAACATGCAAACCTTTGCAGTCTAGGAGGAAACCGGAGAACCTGGGAGGGAGAATGTGCAGACTCCACGCAGACAGTGATCTAAGGCTAGATGAAGATGGCCCTGTGCTGTGAGGCAGCAGTGCTAACCACTGCACTTTTTGGTGAATTGGAATGAAACAGTAAGGGAGCTATGGAAGGATTTGAGGAGGGAGATGGTTCAGTTATGGAAGGAATACACTCAGACATGAAAAGGAGGCTTACAATATAAGGTAAGTTTAGGATTGAAAAATGATTTAAGAAAGGGGCAAAAGGGACCAAACAAAGGAGAAATTAAAGGATAGATCACTGGTTAATATAAAAGAGAACCCAATATAAATAGATATATAAGAATAACGCTGTCAAAGGAAGGGTGGGGCTGACTGGAGACCAAAAAGGAGATCTTGTGGAAACAGAGAGTGAGGTATTAAATAAATCTTTGTATCTGTTTTCACTAGAATATTAATACACTAAACATTACAGAATAGAAGAAGGGATTGAGAAATTGGAGAAGATCAAAATAGAGGAATTTTTAAAAATTCGCAACTGTGGAAGTAGAAAATCCATCCAGTCTGAATGGGAAGCTGAGGGAAGTGAGGATGGAAATCAAACAGTATGTGGCCACACTCTTCCAATTCTCTATAGATTTGGAGAATTGCAAATACCCCTGTTCAAAAAGCAGAGTGGGACAGTTATTGGCTAGTCACACGAACAGAAACTTTCTGACACAATAATCTGGGACAAAATGAATTCACACTTAAAATGGCATTTTTATTTTATCCATTCGTGGGACATGGGCGTCACTGGCTGGCCAGCATTTATTGTAAAAAGTCTGACAACACCAGGTTTTAGTCCAACCTATTTATTTGATAATATACTCGCAAGCTTTCGGGTTAGCCCGAAAGCTTGCGAGTATATTATCAAATAAATAGGTTGGACTAAAACCTGGTGTTGTCAGACTTTTTACTGTGTTTACGCCAGTCCAACGCCGGCATACCCACATCAGCATTTATTGGCCATCCCTGGTTGTCCTTGAGAAAGTGGTGGTGAGCTGCCTTCTTGAAATGCTGCAGTCCGCTTGCTGTAGGTTGACTCACAATGCCGTTACGGAGGGATTGTGCTAATAAATGAAAGGTAGCAATGAATTTGTGAATGAAAAATAGTATTTGACTAATTTAAATCAATTCTTTGATGATATCATAGAGAGGGTTGGCAAGGTGAGTGTGATTAATGTATGTCTGGCCTTTCAAAAGGTGTTTGATAAAGTATCACATCACAGACATCTTTCTTTACTATTTATTCATAAGATGTGAGCATTGCTGGCCCGGCCAGCGTTGATTCCATGACTGGTGAAGATGAATCACCTCAGGCAATGGAGACAGGACAGAGGAGATTTACTAGAATGGAATGAGAGATAGAAGATGAAAGTGAAATTGGAGGAGGTTGGGGTTTTTTCACACTGGAACAGAGAAACAGGTTTGACAAAGGCATGCAAAATCTTAAAACATTTCAGTCAGGTAAATCGAATGACAATCTGCTGTGGTGAGTTATCAAGCAGAGGACACAGATTGAAGTGGATTGCTAAATGAACCAGAGTCATACATTATGTATAGCCAGGCCTGCTCAATCTGAAGAGTTTATAGGAGCATTGATAAATTCCTAGTCTCTCCCTGGAGATTGCCAACACTGTCTAACCTCATCTACAGTAAAGTTAATCTCAGTATTTTGTATATTTCTGCAGTTTCTATCCAGTTTTGCAGAACTTTGACAAGCATTATGAATACTGAGTTAGTCCTGATAATCTCCATGTGTGAGCATGATGGTGAACTTCATCAATCTATTTTGTATATTCATCAATTTTGAGGAGGTGACAAAAACGGTCGACGAAGGACGAGCCGTTGATGTCGTCTATATGGATTTCAGTAAGGCGTTTGACAAAGTCCCTCATGGTAGGTTGGTAGGGAAGATTAAAGCTCATGGGATATGTGGCCAGGTATCTAGATGGGTAGAGAACTGGCTTGCAAAGAGGAGTCAGAGAGTAGTAGTGGAGGGGTCCTTTTCTAGCTGGAGGTCTGTCACTAGTGGTGTGCACAGTAAAAAGTCTGACAACACCAGGTTTTAGTCCAACCTATTTATTTGATAATATTCTCACAAGCTTTGCCGCAGGGCTCAGTACTGGGACCTCTTCTCTTTGTAGTGTATATAAATGATTTGGAAGAGGGAATAGGTGGTGTGATCAGTAAATTTGCTCATGACACCAAGATGGCTGGATTGGCAGGCAGTGAGGAGCAGTGTCTGGCAATACAACGGGATATTGATAGGCTGGTATATTGGGCAGATACATGGCAAATGGAGTTTAATCCGGATAAATGTGAGGTGATGCATTTTGGCCGGAATAATGTAGGGGGAAGTTATATGATAAAGGGTAAGCCCATAAGGAGCATAGAATCGCAGCAAGACCTGGGAGTGCAAGTGCACAAGTCTTTGAAGGTGGCAGTGCAAGTGGAGAGTGTGGTGAAGAAAGCCTATGGTATGTTAGCCTTTAAAGGAAGGGGTATAGAATATAAGAGCTGGGGTCTAATGTTGCAATTGTACAGAACGTTGGTTAGGCCGCATTTAGAGTATTGCGTCCAGTTCTGGTCGCCTTACTACCGGAAGGACGTGGAGACTCTGGAGAGAGTGCAGAGGAGGTTTACCAGGATGTTGCCTGGTATGGAAGGACTGGGGTATGAGGAAAGATTGAATAAATTGGGGCTCTTTTCCCTTGAAAGACGACGACTGAGGGGGGATCTAATAGAGGTATATAAGATTATGAAGGGTATAGATAGAGTAAACAGAGGTAAGCTATTTCCTATGATAGAGGCACACAGGACGAGGGGCCATGGGCTTAAGGTGATGGGGGAGAGGTATAACACAGATATTAGAGGGAGATTTTTCACACAGAGGGTAGTGGGGGTATGGAATGCTCTGCAAAGTAAGGTGGTGGAGGCAAACACGCTAGAGTTGTTTAAGAGTAACTTAGACAGGCACATGAGTGGGTTGGAGATGGGCGGATATAGGAGATTGTTTTAAATAAGGGTCATTAGCATTGGGGCGTCCCTGGTAAGGTAAATGGATATGGTACAATAATAATGTTATTTTTTCTCTTTTTCATTCACAGGTTTTAAGTCGGTCCGCCTTGTGTCCAACGAGGGGCATACACGCGATGGGTTGTACTTGGGCTGCTCTTGGTTGTTCGAGATTGGCCTAGTGCTTCATGTCGTTAGTGTGTGCTTAAACTGGACCAGATACTGGGCAAGACGACAGCTCAGTGACTATCACTGATTGCTGTGCAGACACATGGATTTGGGCCAGTGTTTGTGGGAGTTTGCACATTCTTCCTGTGCTTGCGTGGGTTTTCTCCGGGTGCTCAGGTTTCCTCCCACACCCCAAAGATGTGCTATTAGGCTGATTGGCAGTAATAAATTGTCCCTAAATTAGCTTCCCTCAATGTGGATGGCCATAAGGGTCATGGGTGGAGGGGGGGACTGGTGGTGTTAAGATGGCGGCGCAGGCTCGTTGGGCCGAAGGGCCTGTTTCCTGGGCTGTTTTTGTTCTTTGTTCTTTGTAGACAATTACATTTCAGTGGTGGCTAGGATAAACTGGGGAGGGCCAGAGCCTGAGTGGTGGGGGTGGGGGGGGGGGGGGGGTGGTGTTCCAGGAATTAGTGCGTGTGGAGAGACTGGCTGGAGGGTAAGAAGGAAGTCACCAAAGTTGAACCTGACCCTTTTCCCAGTTACAGCTACACATGGATAGTGAACAGGGGATGGCGCCTTGGTTAATTCAGTTTTCCAAATCTAGTTCACTGGGAGAGGAAGACCAGAGTGTCAGCGACTGCTGTGACCCATGGCTTAACTGTGGCCCAGGAAACTCTGTGATCATGGCTGGAGGTTGTGTACAGTTCTAGTTTCACTGCTTAGCACACAGGACAGGGATAAGGCAGCCAGCTATGCTGTCATTGCTGTTGTAACTGTGTTAGTCTTTGCAATCTAATTGGGATTCTGATGGAAATTTAGCTTACACACCTTCACACCTGGAAAAATCCTAGCCCTTGGTTTATCTCGGTAAATCATACTCTAGCTGTGGCTTAATACAGAACCTCGTGAAGAATCGTGGCACAAAAGATAAGATTAGGCAGAATAGAAAAAGTGAAAGGTTGAGTAAAGGGTGAATGGGTCATAGCTAGGTTTGGGCCAAAAACATGGAGAGGTGGCAAGAAGGAGAAATCAGGAGAAGGAATTCTGGGAATCAATGTTGGAAAATGTTTGATAACTTGGTTTGAATATAGTACAGTGTGTAAGGAAAGAGGCAAAGTGTGAGGGATCATCTCTCTAAGGTTAGAAAGAACAAGTGCAACATAATTCAGAGCAACATTGAGTAGATTCCAGGAGATCAAATTGACGAAGGGTTGGGGATGAAAGGTGAAGAGGATTCTACCTGTTACCATCAGTTCATTCACTGTAACCTGTTCAAAGAGGGTTAGATTGATACCACAAGAAACCCCTCAGATAGGAAAGAGCAATATTCAAATCTGTGGTGATTGTTTTTTATTTGGATGGTTAGGAGGTGTCAAAATGAAAGAAATGTGTTTAGAACAGAAAGAAAAAATCAACAAGCTTTTTTGAGACAAGAGAAGGTGTAGGAGTGTATTTAACATTTTTAACATCAGAGAAGGTGATATGGAGATGCTTTTGTTGTGATATCATTTTAAGGATAGCTGCATGATATCATGAGAAGTGAAATGCTTCATGCGATCCAGTCTTTGTTTCAAATTTACTTTGAGCACAGCACACACTACTAAATCTCCTTTGTTCCCAGGATTACAACCTCAGTTTCTCTAACCTAACTTTGTTATAAAATCCTTCATCCATTCTAGTAAGTCTCCTCCAGAGTCCTTCCAGAACCTAGACATTCTTTCTAAAGAGGGGTGACTAGAACTGGATACAATATTCAATTTGTTGCCTAACCCCAGCTTTTGAAACTTTCAGAATAATTTCCTTGCTTTTGTACTCAAAATCTCTATTTAAGAAACCCAAGATCCCATGTGGTTTGTGAACTGCTTTCTCAAAATGCCATCTTCAAAGATGGATACATATCGATGTCTGGGTACCTTTATCCCTGCACATTTTTTACAATTGAGTCTAGATTCACCATTCCTACCCCTTCTATAAAGTTGATCACCTCACACTTTTCTATGTCAGTTGTTTGCCAGACTGTGCCCTGAGTTGATTGGTATTATTCTCACTGTTTGTCATTCCTCCAAGTTGGATATCATTGTCCAATTTGGAAATTTTACTCTATTCCAATTTTCAAGCGTTTTATATAGTTCAAACAAGGCAGCGCTCCACAGCACTGATCCTTGGGGAACACCACTGTGTACCATTCCCCACAACTCACTGTTTTCTATCCTTAAAGGAGAGCCAGTGATGTAGTGATGAGTTAACCAGAGATCCAGGGTAGTGCTCCAGGTACCCAGGTTTAAATTTGACCATGGTAGATGGTGAAATTTGAATTCAGTAAAAATCTAAAATTAAAAGCCTAAAGATAGCTATGAAATCATTGTCGATTGTTGGAAAAATCTATCTGGCTCATTAATGTCCTTTAGGGAAGGAAATCTGTCAAGCTTTCCTGGTCTGGCCTACAGCTGACTCCAGACCCATAGCAATGTGGTTAACTTTCAAATGCCCTCTGAAATGGTTGAACATGCTACTCAGTTCAAGGGCACTTAGGAGTGGGCAACAAATGCTAGCCCAGCCAGCGATGCCCACATCCCATTAAGGAACAAAATAACCATTCTTTTTTTCCATACTGACCCTGAGGGCCCATTTTACCATTGCGTCATGTCCGAAAACTTGGTAAAGTTGGGCATGAGGTGATTAATGCAATCTGCACCCGTATCTGCGCAGATGCCCACTTTACCAAGGCTTGAAAATGGCCACGATCCAAACCGCGCCTAAAATCGCGCAATAGTGATTTAAATGTATTTACATGCATTAAATTGAATTAATGGACTGCCTGTCCAATTTTACTAGCATTTGCCCCTTTACTATCGCATTTGCGATGATTCAGCATGAAACAGACCTGCTCGGCAAAGGTCAATTTCAAGCGCCCCAGCTTCTGAAGAGGTAAGTTAAGGCTTCCAATGGCTCTCTGACTCGGATTGCTGAGGAGGTGGGGGGTGGGGGGGCAAGGTTGGGGCGGGGGGAGGCATTTCGGATCATTCTCTGGTGAAGGTAGAGGGAAGGAGGAAGGCTCGATCGTTCCCTGGTGGGGGGGAGGGAGCGCCAGATCATTGTCTGATGGAGGGGGAGGGGAGGAAGGAGGCAGGTGAGATGTATTTCTGGTGGTGGAGAGGGAGGAGGAAGGCCTGATCACTCTGGTTGGGTGGGGGAGGGGAGGAAAGACACCTGATTAATCTCAGGCGGAGCTGGGGTCGGGGGGGGTGGTGGTGGTGGGGGGCTGATCTTTCTCTGGTGGCGGGGGGGGCAGGGGCAGGGGTGACCGCTGCCACTCTGGGGGCAAGTGGGACAGAGGGTCATGATCGGCCTGGGTAGTGGGGTGGGTGGGTGGATAAGGGGGACAGTTATGTTGTGAGGGTGGGGCAATGTCTGTGCTGGCCATTGCTCCCGTTTTTCGCTCCCGGCAGCTTTATCCGCTTCTTGCGGCCCAGAAGCGATGGGCCAGGGGTGCGTTTTTTCAAAATTCTTTGTCACAGCGCGTGCGCAGTTCAACCTTCAGATTGGAGATGCAGCATTTCGGGCGTGATAAGCCTCACCCACAGTGCGATTCAGACCCGCAATTTATTTTCAGGCTAAGTGCGTATGGGGACACCTGAGAGCAGTTTTCCAAATCTGATCTGAATTGCGCCAAGATTCAGCACTCGGAATCAGAATGGTAAAATCAGGCCCTGAGTTTCCTATCCTATGAGCTTCAGTTTTATTAACTAGCCTTTATGTGGTACTTTGTCAATCGCTTCCTTAAGATCCATTTAGACAACATCCATTGCATTCCCTTCAACAACCTTCTCTGTGACTTCATCAAAACATTCAATTAAATTAGCCAAGCATGATCAATTCCAAAATTGATAGAATTAATTACAATGCTACCCCCCCATGCTGTTCTCGCTGAGGAGATCTGCTGAATCACACAGCTTGTGAATGTCTGTAAAGTCTATAAAAATGTCTATAACCTTTCACATTAAGACTTCAACAAAGATGAACACTTTCACTTTACTCATGTAGAATGCTAATTTCTGACTTGGCAAGTAAAACGGCAGATTTCATGAGACACTCATGAGTAAGAAAGCGAGCCATCAAATGCAGCCCAGAGTGCTGTGAAAACAATACAACCATGAACACAATGTGTATACCCATCAAACTCTTCACAAACTGCGGTCCTCGGAGTTGTCTTGATCCAGGACAGAGTGACAAGGTTTGGTAATATGAGGAATGCTGAAAAAGAACAAATCATGGATTGAAATGGAACACTCTGGTTATTGAAAGCTGTGAACACTTTGACATTGCGCAGCATTCATATGCTGGATGTATGACCTATCTTATCTTGTGTATGACTCAGGTAATTATTTCAGACAGTTTTATTAACACAATAGACAAGATATTATACAGAGTAGGATGTCTCTCATGAGTGCCGCCTCTTCCATCTATTCTAGTACATGACTGTTACATTATGATCTTTATCACTAACTCATTAACTAGTAACCCATTATACTGTACCTCCCCCCAAGTATAATATTGGCTTCTTTAATAATGATGTTGTTATTTCTTAAACTATTTACGTGACATTTCTGTAACTTCCTTTCAGTGATATAGATTCTATCCAACTCCTGCTCCTATTCTTTCCCTCCCATCCACAAGTCAGTGTCTTAAGGGATTCACTCCTCCACAAAATTCTTGGCTCTCTGGGAAGATGTGGGTGTTCCTTTATTCCCAAGATAATATTTTTATTGGCGAAATAGGACATCAGTTTTACAGGACTGTTGATAGTTGGAGTGTGATCTTCACACCATGTAGCCTCTCAAAGCAAAACTGATTCAAGAGTGAAGATTGAAGGACATCAACACTTTCTATCTTGAACAAGAAGAGGATAGATTTGGACTCAGGAATCTCTTTACTCCTTCATGACACACTCAAGAAGAACCTGGGAACAGATTCTCCCCAAAAAATTCTAAGTGTTTGAGTAAAAACTGGAGTAAGTTGTGCTATTTTTCAGCAGGATTTTCAAAATGAATCTCCCACACTCTGTGCACTGCACAGTGCACTAGTGCAAATCTCATTAAAAATATAGGTGTGGGGCCCATCCCGGTCACTGGCCAGCCACACAACCTTGCATTGCTGGCACACAAATCCCCCATGCCCCAATCGCTGGCCCTCGTACGTGTCTGGGCCAGCCCCAACATCTCCCTACTTCCCCGGCCTGGCAGTCCCGATTCCACCCGTCCTCCGGCAGACTGAACATCACTCCCAACCCCCCACTGCAATGTCCAGCCCCAATCACTAGCCTCCCTCCCTCTGTCACTGCTGAGTGGAGAGTGGCTGCAGGACACCACCCCCTGCAGAGGCTCCGCCTCCATTGGGACTGCCCTCTTGGCATTGCCTGATGCCTGGTGGGCAGTGCCAAAGTGCCCCCTTGGGCATTGCCACTTTGACTCTTGGGCAGTGCCGGAGGCCAGGCTGGCACTGCTAAGTTGGCAGTGCCTGGGGGAATATCTCTTTCCTACAACCACCTAAGAGACCTCAATGGCACCCCCCCCCCCCCCACCTTCACTCCAGCAGTGTCAGGTTAGTGGAGATCTGTTGTAAATCCTGCTAACGTGAAGCACTCCTGATGGCATGGGGGAGACGCTAGTGGGCCTCTAGACTTCAGTCCTGGGCCTGCTAAAGGGATGCTAATTTTCATCAGAATAACTTATACAGTGGTGTGCCAATTTCTGGTGCTGACAGTGCTGGAAATCCGGTGACTGGAAACTCGTGGAAACCATGGTGCCCAACGGGAAGCTCACTACACAGCTTCCACTTGAGTCTCCCGGCCTGCTGCACTGTTACAGCAGCACAACAGGCTGTGAGAATTGCCAGCAAAGTTTCATCAACTTCAATGAAATATTTCACAGCTGTATCATACATTGCTGCATTGTGAATTAAAAAATCTATTGGTGATGGGATTCAAACAATTCTGAATGATGAGAAGGGCAGAATTCCTGTACAAAATGAAGATGATATTTTCACACAATATTTCAGAAACACTGTTCAGTTTCTGGAGGTAGAGATGACATTTTTACAGTTTTTTTAGTGTGAGATTGCTCTACCGGGGCAACGGGACAATAGGGCCAATTAAAGAAAATACAATTTTTAGCAATCAAGTGATCAGGAACGATGTTAAGACAAAATTCTTGATCAGAAATCTTCAGTCATGGAAACTCAGAAAATTTGGTCTTGGCTCTTGAGTTGCAGGACAGCTTTGAAACAAAGAGAATTTCAGATTAGAATGAACTGTGGACTTTAAATTAATTTCAGTTAAGCTAATACCTGTACCAACGCTTTGGCAGTGTGATCCTTGTTGAAATCAAGTACTTTATACGGCCTGGATGACTCTTTGTTTCAATCAATGACATGTAAGGCATCCCATTTGTGGGTTTAGTGAGGCAAAGATCTAAATGTGGTTTTTCAATGGTAAACACGGTTGACTCATCAAAAAGGACCATAAAAACTTCAAATGCCTCACCAGGTTGCATCAAATGTTGCACCCAGTCTAGCACCTCATCAAATGTTGCACCCACTCCACTGTCTTATCAAATGTGCACACACTCCAGCACTGTATCAAATAGCGCACCCTCTCTGGCATCACATCAAATGGTGCACCCACTCTAGCACTGCATCAAATGTTGCACCCACTCTAGCACCTCGTCAAATGTTGCACCCACTCCACTGCCTCATCAAATGGTGCACCCACTCTAGCACCTCATCAAATGGTGCACCCACTCTAGCACCTCATCAAATGGTGCACCCACTCTAGCACCACATCAAATGGTACATCCCCTCTATCACAACATCAAATGGTTACCCACTCTAGTACAACATCAAATGGCACATCCCCTCTAACACCACTTCAAATAGTGCACCCACTCTAGCACCTCATCAAATGGTCCATCCACTCTAGCATCTCATCAAATGGTGCACCCACCACAGCACCACACCAAATGGTGCACCCACTCCAGCACCTCATCAAGTGGTATGCCCATTCTAGCACCACATCAAATGGTGCACCCACTCTAGCACCTTATTAAATGGTACACCACTCTAGCGCTTCATCAAATGGTGCACCCACTTTAGCATCTCATCAAATGGTGCACACAGTTTAGCACTGCATCAAATAGTACACCCACTCTAGTGCCTCAACAAATAGCGCACCCACTCTGGCACTTCATCAAATGGTGCGCCCTGTCTAGCACCTTATCTAATGGTGCACCCACTCTAGGGTCTCATCTAACGGTGCGCCCACTCTAGCACCTCATCAAATGGTGCACCACTCTGTCGCTTCATCAAATGGTGGACCCACTCTAGCACTGCATCCAGTGGTGCACCCACTCTAGCACCACATCTAATGGTGCACCTACTCTAATTTCTCATCTTCCAATGGGTCACTTGCTGATTCAATGGCTTCTTTCTCAGAAGCTTCTTCAGGAAAGAACCAACCTCAATCCAAAAGGTTTTCTTTTGGATGGCCATTGTCTGTTGCAGTGCCTTGTGGTCCACATCTTCTGACCTCGCTTCAGGAAGAATGCTGAGATCGACAATCTCCTTCTGAGCCTGTGATTTGGTGCCTTGTGTCTGTGTGATGTAGTGTGAACTGTCAGTCAATAAAGAAACCTCACCAGCTGCTGTCAATTATAAATTTACCACTTCTACACATGACTTTGAAAATCCCTCCATGAAAGTTGTCCTCAGTTTTTTCCAGAATCCACTGTAAAGGCATCACTGATCATTAAAGATTTGTTCTGATTGTAGACAGCATAGTTGGTCTCAACAATGCCTGTGTAGCAAAGGCGGTGATGAGTTAATCTTATACTAAGCCACTTTGATCTGGCAATGTAATATATTGATGAATGGAAGTATATTGTTTGGCGCCAGTCAAGATGATCAGCTGGTATTGTAAATTAGTTTGCCGTTGATCTTAAAGTACAATGGCCCAGTGATTAGCACTGCTGCTTTACAGTGCCAGGGACCCGGGATTGATTCCTGACTTGTGTCACTATCTGTGTGGAGTTTGTACGTTCTCCCCATGACTGCATGGGTTTCCTCTGGGTCCTCTGGTTTCCTCTTACAGTCCGAAAGATCTGCTAATTAGGTACATTATCCATGCTAAATTCTCCCTCAGTGTACATGAACAAGAGCCAGAGTGTGGCTATTAGGGGATTTTCACAGTAACTTCATTGCAATGTTAATATAAGCGTACTTGTAACACCAATAAATAAACTTAAACTTCAAACTTAAACAGTTAATTTCCACTGTAAATGACAAATGATTGCTTACTTCTCCCAGGAACTTTGTGGGTTAGTCATTATTTTTGAATAGTTTGTGTTCCAGCATCCTGTCCAGTCTTTCCGCAGTGCACCCCCTGCTGGCCAATCTTGCTGCTATTATGTTTCAGAACATGAACAGCCCAAGATGGCTACTGTAGAGTTTCCTGCCAATTCACCCATTTTGACAGTGTTCTGAGTGGGTGGGGCTGCCATCCTTGTGCCTACTCACCTCACAGAGTAATCTAAAGCCTTGATGCCACGTTGGATTTTAGGCTGATTTAATTCTGAGTTTGGCCTGCCTAGTGTACTGCACTGCTCAGTCAAGAGTGAGGTCACATCATCTGTGAGAAACCCAACAGATTTTTGTGACAGACCCCAATGGCAAAGTCATCATTCAATGTACCATATTCTCAAAAATGGATTAGCCAATACAGGTTGCTAAGATTCAATTTAATAGATTCTCCAGGTCTTTGGGAACTTTGATTAAATCACACTCTATCAGTAGGCTTTGTTTCAGACTAGAGAATGTGCTGAAGACTTTAAAGATCATATTGAAGTTTGTGGAGTCTTCAAGAGGACATCACTATTGACCAGTGCTGTGGTGTGAAGGAATGAACCAACCTGTTGCTGATCTTTAGTGTGAAGGCTTGGTGCTGCTTGATGCTGGAGGAAATGTTCCTTTTATAATCCCACTTTAGCCTCACTGCAGACCCTCAAGACTTTCAAACTGGCAGGGGTAGTGACCGCCCACCTAATATTGACATTGCTACCACCTTCCAGTTTGTCTCTTTCATAGATTCTTGCATTTAGCATGATTTCTTCCCATTTCACACCATGACTGTTGTGTCAATGGTAGCAACCCTTCCTTAGATTGATGTCACCACTGCTGCTACCATGTTTTATACACTAGATGTAGGGCCAATCTTATCTTGAGTAACTGTGGTCTAACTCAGGTAATTACTTCAACCAGTTTGATTCACATTAAGATAGGTTAGAGAACAGCTAGGTACAGACCCTTCCAACCTCTCACCTGGCTCTCTATGACTGCTGATGTCACTGCATCATGATATACATCACTAACTCATCACCATAACTATATATTAGCCTATAATAGTACACAGTCCTTTGAAAATACACATTGAAAGAAAGAAAGATGCCTTTCACAACCTTACAATGTTCCAAAAGCACTTTAAGTAAATAAAGTCCTTTGTGAAATGAAGTCACTGTTATAATTAAGAAATGTGACATTGAATGTTTAATGCTTCACTCTGTAAATAAACATAAGAGTGAATGAAGATTGGTTCCTGTTCCATCCTTCACCGGAATTATAACAATTACCTCTCCCTCAACTTACTGACAGTTCCACAGGGAATAAGATGAAGATTGGAAAGATGGGTGCAAATGCCTTTATGGGCATTTGATCACTTGAATAAATATTCCAGGAAATGAAATGTAGACTGGGGAGAAGGTACTGAGTAGGGCTAAGCTCAGAGTCATGTTATAAAGAAATAAACTAAAAGAAGCCCTTAGGGCCCAAGCAGCCTAGGATGTTTATGAAAAGGACAGAAATTTGGACTTTCGGAAGGTTTTCAAAAAAGTCTCTCATAAGAGATTAGCATGTAAAATTAAAACACATGAGATTGGGGGCAGTGTATTGAGATGGATAGAAAAGTGGTTGATAGACAAGAAACAGAGTAGGAATGAATGGGTCTTTTTCTGAATGGTAGGTAGTGACAAGTGGAATTAATGACTCATATTATTAGATGAGGGAATGATGGGCAGCATGTTGGCACAGTGGTTAGTACTGCTGCTTTAAAGTGTCAGTTTTCAATTCCAACCTTGGATCACTGTCTGTGTGGAGTTTGCACATTCTCTCCATGTCTGTGTGGGTTTCCTCCAGGTGTTCTGTTTGTTTCCATAATCCAAAGATGTGCAAGTTAGGTAGATTAGCCACAGAAAATGTGTGGTGTTACAGGATAGGAAGAAAGGATAAGCCTAGGTGGGATAGTCTTTCAGAAAGTTGCTGCAGATTCACTGAGCCAAATGGCCTCTTTCTGCACTGTAAACTACGATTATATTCTATGGTTCTAAATATAATGTCTCCAAATTTGCAGATGACACAAAGCTAGGTGGGAGGGTGAGCTGTGAGGAGGATGCAGAGATGCTTCAGTGTGATTTGGACAAGTTGAGTAGGCAAATGCATGGCAGATATAGCATAATGTGGATAAATGTGAAGTTATCCACTTTGATAGCAATAATAGGAAGACAGATTATTACCTGAGTAGCTATCAACTGAGAGAGAGGTATATGCATTGAGATCTGGGTGTTCTCATACATCAATTGCTGAAGGTAAGCATGCAGGTGCAGCAGGCAGTAATGAAGACAAGTGTTACTTTGGCCTTGTAGTGAGAGAATTCAAGTATCGGAGCAGGGATGTCTTGCAACTGTTATACAGTACTTTGGTAAGGCTGGTATATTATATGCAGTTTTGGTCTCCTTACCTGTGAAGGATGTTCTTGCCATAGAGGGCATGCAGAGAAGATTTACTAGATTGATTCCTGGGATGGCAGGTCTGATGTATGAGGAGAGATTGAATCAGTAAAAATATATTATCTGGAATTCAGGAGAATGAGGGAGGAATCTCATAGAAACTTATAAAATTCTAACAGCACTAGACAGAGTAGATGTAAGAAGAACGTTATCGATGGGCGGGGTGTCCAGAAACCAAGGGTCACAGTCTGAGGATACAGGGTAGACTGTTTAGGATAGAGATGAGGAGAAATTTCTTCACTCAGAAAGCAGTCAGCCTCTTTCTGCCTACCACAGAAAGTAGTTGAGGCCAAAACATTCAATGTTTTCAAGGAGCAGTTTGATATAGCATTTGGGGTAAAGGGGATGGAAAGGATTTGGAGGGAAGACAGGATCAGGCTATTGAGTTGGATGATCAGCCATGATCATAATGAATGGTGGAGCAGGCTCGATGGGCTGACTGGCCTACTGCTCCTATTTTCTACATTTCTATGAAAGATTAACAGTGAAAGTCTTGTTCTGACCATGTTTTACATTGGCTGTTCCAGTTTAGGTGCTGCGGAGTTTCAAACTACACCGACTGGTTTGAGACCTTCAACATTACTCGAGTGCCAGACTCCTGCTGTCGAGAATACAGTGTGAGCTGTGGCCTGCACTCTCCAGAAACATGGTGGAAAGATGTAAGTACACAGAGTACTGTCACCTATGAGTTCTGCCTGGATCATGGTTCTCAGATGCACCAAATGGTAGCGGATGCGGGGGGGGGGGCGAACCAGACGGTAGCAGCTCAGCCTATTTCAGTCACAGCCTACTCACCCCAAAGGTGGTCAGGCAATAATCAACAAGTTGTTCTGCTGATGCACTCCACAGTTGAACAGTAATCACACACAATAAATGACAACTTGCAGGAAGCTGCTGAATGCTTGTAGAAGTGTAGGAATCTGAGGGTAAAACAGGGTTATAGGTGAGAAAATATCCCCATATGTCAGCATTTGCGATCTCACTGACATTGATCCCGTTACATGGTTTTTTGTGTACAGTAAGTTACTGTTCTATCAGATCAATCCCACTCAACTTTATGATGTTAACTATGCCATAAATCATTGAAACATTTGCTATTGTAATAAAATGAAATTGTCTGTGTATTGTCCTAACCAGAATTACAGACAACATTAAATCAATATACCACACAGAATCAGCCAGTCAGCCCAACCAATCCAGACAAATGTTTATTTGTCACTAGAGTCTCCTCCCATCAATTCTCATCAAAATCAAGAAATGTAATCCTCTATTCTCTTCCTCTTAAATGCTTGACTGTTTCCTCCCTCAGTCCGAAAGACGTGCTGGTTAGGTTCATCGTCCATGCTACATTCTCCCTCAGTGTACGTGAACAGGCACTGGAGTGTGGCATCTAGGGGATTTTCACAGTAACATCTTCCAAGTAATAAGTGACCTCCATAATCTTCCTGCCACAATATATGTAGAAACATAGATTCATAGAATTCCTACAGTGCAGAAAGAGGCCATTCGGCCCATCAAGCCTGCGCTGACAACAATCGCACCCAGGCTCTATCCCTATAACTCCACGTATTTATCCTGCCAATCTCCCTGACACTAGTGGTACATGTTCATAGCTCCTTGAAAGTGGAGTCATAAGTGGACAGAGTGATGAAGAAGGCATTCAGCATGCTTAGTTTCATTGGTCAGAACACTGAATACAGGAGTTGGGATGTCTTGTTGAAGTTGTACAATAAGAACATAAGAAATAGGAGCAGGAGTAGGCCATCTAGCCCCTCGAGCCTGTCCCGCCATTCAACAAGATCATGGCTGATCTGAAGTGGATTGGTTCCACTTTCCCGCTTTCTCCCCATAACCCTTAATTCCCTTGTCTATCAGAAACCTATCTACCCGTGACTTAAATATATTCAGTGAGGTAGCCTCCACCACTTCAATGGGCAGAGAATTCCAGAGACTCACCACCCTTTGAGTGAAGAAGTTCCTCCTCAACTCCGATCTAAGCTGCTCCACCCCCCCTTATTTTGAGGCTGTGTCCTCTAGTTCTGCAATCCTTTCTAAGCGGGAAGAATCTCTCCACCTCTACCCTATCCGTCCCTTTCATTATCTTATATGTCTCTATAAGATCCCCCCTCAGCCTTCTAAACTCCAATGAGTACAGACCCAGTCTATTCAATCTCTCCTCATAGGCTAATCCCCTCATCTCCGGTATCAGCCTAGTGAACCTTCTCTGCACTCCCTCCAAGGCCAATATATCCTTTTGCAAATGCAGCGACCAAAACTGCACACAGTACTCCAGTTGCGGAGACATTGGTAAGGCCACACTTGAAATACTGTGTATAGTTCTAGTCATCTTATTATAGAAAATATATTATTAAACTAGAAAGAGTGCAGAAAAGATTTACTAGGTTGCTACCGGGACTTGATGGCTTAGTAATAAGAAGAGGCTGGAAAGATTGAACTTTTTCTTTGGAGCGTAGAAGGCTGAGGGGTGATCTTATAAAAGTCTATAAAATAATGAGGCACAGATAAGGTAGATAGTCAATATCCTTTCCTAAAGGTAGGGAGTCTAATACTAGAGAGCATAGGTTTAAGGTGAGAGGGGAGAGATACAAAAGGGTACAGAGGGGCAATTTTTTCACACAGAGGGTAGTGAATGTCTGGAACAACCTGCCAGAGGTAGTAGAAGAGGTGGATACAATTTTGTCTTTTAAAAAGCATTTAGATAGTTACATGGGTAAGATGAGTGTAGAGGGATATGAGCCAAATGCAAGCAATTGGGACTAGCTTAGGGCTTTAAGATAAAGGGACGGCATAGACAAGTTGGGCTGAAAGGCCTGTTTCCATATTGGACCTCTATGATTCTGTGACTTATGAGGCAGTAGTGCTAACCACTTCCACTTCCTCACACCGATCCACATTTGCCAATTATTTGCTCATTCTGCAAGTTTATTAATGTCCTCTTGTAATTCGCTTCAATCCTCTACTGTGATGACTTGCACATTCCTGTCTAAACTTGGTCCGACTCATCAACACCACACAACCATCCCCCCCAAACCCAAATGGTACCTCCACAGCCCCTCCAGCCCCCACCCCCTACCCCCCCGCCACCCCCATCACCTGCTGCAATTTGGTGTAATCACAAATTTAGAAATTATGTTTTTGATTCCAGAAGTCCAACTCATTAATGTAAATTGTGAGCAGCAGTGGTCCCAGTGCTAATCCTTGTGGAACACCACTCCCACCTTCTGAATAATTACTCTATACTCTCATTCTCTGAAACTAGCGTGCAATCCATTCTACAATTTCATGTTCTCTCCCCTTTTCAAGTATAGGGATTACATTAGCTATCCATCTAACTGTCCCTTTATCTAATGAATTATTAATATGAGTGATACAGCTCTCATGTCTTTCCTAGACGCTTTTGAAATACATCGATGCAATCCATCCAGGCAATTGGCTTTGTCCTCCTTGAGTTTGATTAGTTTATTCAAAACATTCTTTTTTATTTTAAATGCACTTGCCTCACAATTCATCTCATTATTCCACATCATGTCTACCTGTTCTATCCCCTGGTAAATCCTGAAGTGAGAATTATTTCATATTCCTGCCATCTGTCAATAGTTATCTGCGCTGAATTCTGTCTATCCCTTAATGATCCCATTTCCATCACAATCTGCCTTTTTTAAAATTAATGCACCAGTGAGTATTTTACTACTTTGTTTTATATTCCTTGATCATTTCCTTATCTTAGATTTTTTTAACTTTAAGCAGAAAATATTTTTCTTGCACTGAGTTGAACAGTTTCAAATGTTTTGCATTGTTTTCTTCATTATTGTTTCCTAGGTGCCCATTTTATTTTCTCAAATTCTATTCTCAACTCCTCAATCAGCTTTCCTCCAGTCTATTATCTTGATGCTTGTCATACTTTTGTCCTTATCTATCGTCATCTTAAAGCGTATGATCTTATGATGACTATTGCCTAGATATTTCCCTACTTTTAGCTCTCTTAACTGCTCTGGTTCAGTTTCCATTGTTAGATCCAATAGTAAATCTTTCCTGGTTGGTATTTTTAAACAAATAAGTAAAAAGGAGTTCTGAAGAAGAGTTACTTTCGGCTCAAAATGTTAACTTTAGTTTTCTCTCCACCAGTTTCTGCCAGACCTGCTGGGCTTTTCCAGCATTCTTTTGCTTTTATTATGTAAAAATAATCCTGTACACAGTACAAGAACTCCATTTTATTAGCCCCTTTACCTACCTCTTCAGCTCAATTCCTATCAGGGTAAGGGTTGAAATCCCCCCATGATTATTATGCAATGATTTATACTCCATTCTCTAATTTGTCCACACATTTCTTCCATAGTTGAAGAATTTTTAACTATGAGGTGATCTGCTGGCTACATTTGATAACGTGATTGACCATTTGTTAACTTTTATCTCTATCCTTATGGAATCTATTTTTTTAAAATCCTTTTCTTTCTGTTATTTTGAATAAATAAGCTGCTCCATCCCACCCCCTTGTCTTTTCCCACAACTTTTATTATTTGTTCTGCTACACTTATCCCTTTTTGTTTCTCTATTTGCACTAAACAGCTGGCTACCAGACTTGACGTCACTGAGCTCCATTCATAGAAATCATAGAAATCATAGAACCCTACAGTGCAGAAAGAGGCCGTTTAACCAATTGAGTCTGCACCAAACACAATCCCACCTCCATATCCTTACATATTATACCCACTAATCCCTCTGACCTACGCATCCCTGGACACTAAGGGGCAATTTCTTAGCACGGCCAATCAACCTAACCATCTTTAGGTTGTGGACTTTGGACATCTTTGGACTGTGGGAGGAAACCAGAGTACCCGGAGGCAACCCATGCAGACACGAGGAGAATGTGCAAACTCCTCACAGACAGAACTCCTCACAGACAACACATTCAATTGATATTGTGATCACTTTCCTCACATCAGGTACAATTGCTCGCTTTCAAAAACAGCATCTTCACAACCACTCCTTAAATGACTAACCCTCAGCCTTTGCATCCCACTTCCAAACTCCAACCTCCCTTTCTTCTCCAAAGTCCTTGAACACATTATCACCTCCTACAACTGCGCCCATTTCCCCCACAAGTCCATGTTTGAATTCATCCAACTTGATCATAACAAAGATACATCAATTTAATTTGATTTATTATTGTCACATATATTAACATCCAGTAAAAAGTATTATTTCTTGCGCTATAAAACAAAGCATACTGTATGTAGAGAAGGAAACAAGAGAGCACAGAATGTAGTGTTACAATCATAGCTAGGGTGTAGAGGAAGACCAACTTAATGCAAGGTAAGTCCATTCAAAACTCTGATGACAGCAGGGGAGAAGCTGTTCTTGAGTCAGTTGGTACATGACCTCAGACTTTTGTATCTTTTTTCTGACAGAAGAAGGTGGAAGAGAGAATGTCTAGGGTGCGTGGGGTCCTTAATTATGTGGGCTGCTTTGCCGAGGCAGTGGGAAGTGAGAACAGAGTCAATGGATGGGAGGCTGGTTTGCATGATGGATTCATGACCACACTCATGACCTTTTGTGGTTTCTTGCGAGCTTGGGCAGAGCAGGAGCCATACCAACTTGTGATGCAACCAGAAAGAATTATTTCTGTGGTGCATCTGTAAAATTTGATGAGAGTTATAGCTGACATACCAAATTTTCTTAGTCTTCTGAGAAAGTAGAAGTATTTGTGGGCTTTCTTAACTGTCGGCATGGGGGTACCAGGACAGGTTGTTGGTAACTTGGATACCTAAAAACTTGAAGTTCTCAACCCTTTCTACTTCATCCCCATTGATGTAGACAAGGGCATGTTCTCGTCTACGCTTCCTGTTGACATTGAGAGACAGATTATTGTTGCCTCACCAGTTCACCAGATTCTCTATCTCATTTCTTTACTCTTGTCGCGTCATTGTTTGAGATCTGTTCCACTATGCTGGTGTCATCAGTAAACTTGAAAATAGAATTGGAGGGGAATTTGGCCACACAGTCATGGATGTATAAGGAATACAATAGGGGGCACCAGTGTTGAGGATGATTGTGGAGGAGGTGTTGTTGCCTATCCTTACTGATTGTGATCTGTGAGTTAGGAAGTTCAGGATCCAGTCGCAGAGGGAGGTGCCGAGGCCCAGGCCACTGAATTTGGAGATGAGTTTCATGAAACAATGGTGTTGAAAGCTGAGCTGTCGTCAATAAATATATCTGACGTTGGTGTCTTTGTTATCTAGGTGTTCCAGGGTTGAGTGCAGGGCCAAGGAAATGGCGTCTGCTGTGGACCTGTTGTAGCAGTAGGCAAACTGTAGTGGATTCAGTTAGTCCGGGAGGCCGGAATTGATTCGTGGCATGACTAACCTTTTGAAGCACTTCATAATGATGGATGTCAGAGCCACCGGACAATAGTCATTAAGGCATGCTGCTTGGTTTTTCTTAGGTACCGGTATGATGGTTGCCTTCTTTAAGCAGATAGAGACCTCAGATTGTTGTAAAATTTTGTACAAATGTGATAAAGGTAAACGTTCCCTCCTTATTCTTCTCTATCTTTGTGCAGCATTTGATATGGTTGATTTCCTTCTCCAACATTGTCCAGCTAGCTGGGACAAGGGCTGGTTCTATGGGAGTGGAGAGTTGAAAGTGCTACACTCTTTTTCAAGACAGATGTAAAGATAAACCCAGCAAATACAGATCAGTCAGTTTCACTTCAGCCTTGGGGAAATTTCTAGCAGCAATGATCTGGGACAAAATTAGTATTCACCATGACAAATTCAAGTTAATTAAAGAAGTCAGCATGGATTTCTTAACAGAAAATCATGTTTAATTAATTTGTGGTAGTGTTTGTGGGGGTAATGCTGTTGATGTGGTGTATATGGACTTTCAGAATACAGTGCCATGCAGCAGACTTCAGAATAGTTACAACTGATGGAATAAAAGGGACAGTAGAAGTGTACTTACAAAGTAGATGAATAATAGAAAGCAGAGAGTAACACTTAATGGATTGGAGTAAGGTTTGCAGTGGTGTTCCCCAGAGTTATATATTGCGTCTCCCCCCACCTTTTTTGATATATATTAATGACCTAGATCTTGGTGTACAGGTTAACAATTTCAAAATTTGGAAATAATGCAAAACTTGGAAGGATTTTCAACTGTGAGGAGGAAAGTGCAGGAGAGGTGGCAGGTGAAGTTCATGAGGAGCAACGTGAAGTGATTCGTTCCAGTGGGAAGAACATGAAGAGACAGTATAAAAGAAAGGGTATAATTCTCAAATGGCTAGAGGAGCAGGAGGACCTGGGTATTCATCTGCATAAGTTATTAAAGTAGCAAGTCAGGTTAAGAGAGCAATTAATAAAGAATACAGCATCCTAGGCTTTATTAATAGGGACATTAAGTACAAGAGGAAGGAGGTTATCCTTAACTCGAGTAAAACGCTGGTTCAGCCTCTGCTGGAGTATTGTTTCCAGTTCTGGGAGCTAGACTTTAGAAAGAATGTGATGGTATTGGAGATGATGCAAAATATGAAAACAGATTGGAGAAGATTGAAATGTTCTTCTTAGAGAAGACAAGGCTCAGATGAGATTTGATAGAGATGCACAAAATCATGAGACGTCTGGTAAGTGTAGATGGGGAATAATCATTCCCTTCATGCAAGGATTGAGAAGGTGTAGGCATAGATTTAAATAATTAAACAAAAAGTAAAGGTGATGTGAGGAAAATGTTTCTAAGGCAGTGAATGGAATCTGGAATGCACTGCCTGAGAGTGATGGGGGCATGAATAATAAACCCCTAAAGGGAATTTGACTGCTATCTAAAACGGAAGTGGGTGCAGGGTTGTGGGGAGAAGATGGGGAAATGACACATTGAGAGAGCTGGTGCAGACACAATGGGGCCCCCTCTGCACTATAGCTATCCAGTGATTATGCCATTCTTGCATATCCAGCAATAGTCAGAAAATCACTTGCAATGACTTCTCTACCTGACTCCGGAGTTCTCCCAAGGTGCTATCCTTGCCTCCTGTTATTCTCCAACTACATGCTGTTTGTGAGCTGTATTTTTTGTAAGATAGGCTTAGTTTCCATGTGTACACTGATGATACCGAGCTCTACTCCATCATGACCTCTTTTTGACCCCTGCACTGCCTCTGATTTGTATGCTATTTGGTGATGGGTGAGCTGCAATTAATTCTGATTTAACACTAGGAAGTCTCAAAGCTATTGTCTATGGCTCCCCATTTATTGTGAATTCCACTGCCTGTACCCTATTCTCATGCCTGACTATTGGATTCCAGTCCAGCAGTACCCCAACTTTAAAATTCTCAGTGTTTAAATCCCTTCCTGAACTTTGCCCCCACATCAAAACATCTGTTTTTCTAGTTCTGGCCTTTGTGCTTGCCCCTGTTTCCTGATATTGATGGTCATTGCTTCTGCCACCCAGATACCACGTTCTGGAATTTATTCCCTGCAAATACTGCCCCTCTCTCCTCTTTCTAGCCCTTCATTAAAACTCAACTCTTAAAGCTGTCCCATTTAATATCTCCTTTTTAATTCAATGTTGAATTTTTCATATTGTATTTCTGTGGAGCCTTTTTTGAACTTTAACTTTATGAAAGGCTATATGAGAAAGACAAAGTGTAATTATTTCTGTCACAGTGAAAAGGCTGAACATTTGAAGGAAAAACAGTGGGGGGGGGGGGGGGGGCAGGGTGCGCAGGGGATATAAATAATGAATGAAGGTTCAGTGAATAAATGCTCAATGTAATAGGATTGCTCGGTAATTAGCTTGGAGCTTCCAGCACCTCCTAATGCACTCAGCTATCAACTACAAACATGTAATTTAATTGGGCATTTCCAAATCCCATTGGTCCAATATGCAGAGCTACAGTTTCAGACTTAGGTAAACCTAGGCAGCTGTTCACCATCCACACTCTCCAGGAACCACACGCACACAATTTATTAGGTCCTGATTTGAAAGCTCCAAAACAGTTTCAGACTTACTTAAAAACACATGTGAAATGAAAAGGCACATCAGCATCTTAACTCTCACCACATCCTGGTCAGCCCTGTGCTCAGTGATCTTGTGTTTGTTTCTGATCCAGTAATACCTCCATTTTAAAACTCTTGTTTTCCAGTCTCTCCGTGGCCTGGCCTCCTGCCATCTCTGAAACCTCCTCCAGTCTCCCCTTCAATTTATCTGAGCTTCTCCAATTCTGATCTCTTCATGTCCCTAATCTGAATCCTTCAGCTGTCTGGGCTGTAAGCTTTGGAATTCCCTCCTCCATCCTCTCTGCCTCTCCTTTTTTTAACCCATCCCCTTTCACCTGATGTGAAATCTCTGAATGTGGCTCAGCATCTAATACCGCTTGTAAATACTTCTGGGAAGTGTCATGGCAATTTTACAATTTAATGGCTTTACATAGATGCAAGTTGCTGTCAGCAAGATAACAGGGGTATAGGGAAGGTACTCTCAGATGCTGTTCCTAAAGTCAAAGAAGTGTTTGTCCCTTTCCATTCTCAAGGTGAAGGTTGGGAAATAAAGCTGTCACCGTGATCAGGTTCCCAGCTGCTGGACTGCTCATTATTCATGTGTGAATCAGACAGCTGATTTAATTTTGTGGAGAAACTGAGAATGGCCCTTACATGACATTGAGATGCATGCTGTTTATTAAAGGTTAAGAATCATAGAAGCTGACAGCACAGGTGAGGCTGTTCAGCACATACTGGATCTCAAAGTTAGGCAGGATTGTGATCAACTGCTCATTTTCATTAATTCCCTTAACCCAGACCTCTGATCAATGTATGTGACTGTGGTTCAGATCTATTGGGGATCCAGCTTGGGGACATTGTGGCATTTGGGTTTGGTGTATTAAATCCACAGAATTAGCAGGTCACTCCGGTTGACCATATAGCACCTCACTGGGATCTGAGAGTAATGAGTAGCTTGTGTCCTTTTTTTTTACAGGCCTGCTATGAAAAGGTCAAGATGTGGCTTCAGGACAACCTTCTGGCTTTGGGGATCTTCACACTTTGCTCAGTGCTGGTCCAGGTTAGGCTGCAGTGTGCTCATTTTATTGTGAATCAGTGTCTGCTGCCTGGAGCACTTGCTTTTCCAAAGCCCATCTCACTATGAAGAGGGATGCGGGTGTTCTTGCACACAAATCACAAAGTTAACAAGTTGATGGTAGAAGCATCAAGAAGCGTAAATGATACGTTTATTACAATGGGATTGGAGTGTGAGAGTAAAATTTAGGCATTGCTGAGATCACAGTTAAGAGTACTGTGTATGGTTTTGCGCTCCTTATCTAAGGAAGGATAGGTTTGTTTTGGAGAGATTGAAACATAGCTTCCTCAAATTAATTACTGAATTGAGGAGAAATAGATTGATGAAGCCCATGCTTTCTATGGACTTGGAAGACTGAGAGAGAAAGGTACTTGACAGGTAGATGCTGGGACGATATTACACCCGGTTGAGGCCTTTAGATGTGTGGTCATGTTTGCTGAATAAAGGGTCAATTTTGGTCTATGAAGGGAAAAAAAAGTAATCTTACAAACGATTGGCAAATTTTGGAAATCATTACTCAAGAGATGCAAACAGTGTTCAAGACAAAGATTATTGAAGTGAAAGATATTTAAAGAGGGAATTGAGGATAATATGGAAATGTGGGGTTGAGGCAGAAATGACTCTAATCATATTGAATGGTGGAATAGGTATGACAAGGCGAAATGCCGACTCATGCTGGAATATCTAACTTCAGATCGCCTTAATGCCCATATTAATCCTCTATCTATCCTGCACTGTAATTGCCATATCTGTTCTTCTCTATTGCACATTAATCACCATATCTATCCTCTCTCTCTATACTGTGCTGCAATCTCCATATCCATCCTTTCTCTATACCGGGCTGTAATCTCCATATGCATCCTCTCTCTATATCGCACTGAAATCTCCATATATCCTCCCTCTATCCTGCATTCATCACCATATCCATCCTCTCTCCCTATTCAACACTATAATCTCCATATCCATCCTCTCTCTATATTGCGCTGTAATCTCCATATATCCTCCCTCTATCCCGCATTCATCACCATATCCAGCCTCTCTCCCTATTCAACACTATAATCTCCATATGCATCCTCTCTCTATATCGCACTGAAATCTCCATATATCCACCCTCTATCCCGCATTCATCACCATATCCATCCTCTCTCCCTATTCAACACTATAATCTCCATATCCATCGTCTCTCTATATTGCGCTGTAATCTCCATACATCCTCCCTCTATCCCGCATTAATCACCATATCCGTCCTCTCTCTCTATCCAACATTGTAATCTCCATATCCATCCTCTCTATACAGAACTGTAATCTCTCTATCCATCCTCCCTCTATTCAGCACTGTAATCTCCACATCCGTCCTTTCTCCAGTACTGTAATCTCCATATACATTCTCTCTCTCTATCCAACACTGTATTGTCCATATCTACCCTCTCTCCAGCACTGTAGTCTCCATATCCATTCTCTATCCAGGACTGTAATGTCCATATCCATCCTCTTTATCCAGCATGTAATGCCCATATCCATCCTCTCTGTCCAGCACTATAATGTCCATATCCATCCTCTCTATCCAGCACTGTAATATCCATATCAGCCCTCATTATACAGCACTGTAATCTCTATATACATCCTCTCTATCCAGCACTGTAATGTCCACATTCGTCCTCTCTATCCAGCATTATAATTTCCATATCTGTCCTCTCTATACAGCACTGCAATTTCTATATACATCCTCTCTATCCTGCACTGTAACGTCCATATCCGTCCTCTCTATCCAGCACTGTAATATCCATATCAGTCCTCACTATCCAGCACTGTAATATCCATATCAGTCCTCACTATCCAGCACTGTAGTGTCCATATTCATCCTCTCTATCCAGCATTATAATATCCATATCCGTCCTCTCCATACAGCACTGCAATCTCTATATACATCCTCTCTATACCATGCTGTAATCTCGGTATCCATCCTCTCTCTATACAGCATTGCAATCTCCATATCCGTCCTCTCTATATCATGATGTAATCTCCATATCTGTCCTCTCTCTCTATACCACACTGTAATCACTATATTCATCCTTTGGTTTTTGTGGAATCGATTCTTGAATGTATTGTGTGATCATTGGTTTGTTGTCTGTCTCCTCAGGTTGTGGGATTGACCTTTGCCTTGACCTTGTACTGTAATGCAGTGAAAGCTGACACCTACTACGCCTAGTGACTGACCCCACGCCCTGCTGCTCTCTATGAGTGATAGATTGGGGATAGCTGCGGTGTCAGCTCCTGTTCCATGTTGTTATCCTGCCCCACCTGATATCCACCTGACCAATGGATTGTTATTATCGCCTTCTAGTACTCAAACAACTGGCGGGAAGAGCAGGCAGCAAGCAGAAGGTGTCAGTAATTCAAGCATTTTCAAATGGCAATCACCTTGAAGATTTGTGTGTAATTGTGTTATGGTGCAGAGTGTGAATGGAAATGAAAATAACTGCAGACAAAGATATTGGATATTAGACAGGAGTTCACTGGTTTTGAGACAAGAAGTGACCATCAAAAGAATCTAATTGTGATGCCAAATATTGCCCTGTATTTTGGAGGAGAAGTGGTAGCAAAGCCAGACAGTCTCCATCCATTATGGGGCAGGGAATTTATCTTTCAGGGTTTCAAATTTAACAGCAGGATTATATTTTACCAAATACATAAATCACCCTGCAACCTGGACACTGCTGTCCATATGCTTTACCTGGCAAATAATTATTGTTATCAAATCGTACACTGATTTGTGCTGGTGTTTCCTTAAATGATTCCTCCAATGTCTTCATCCTCCATTCAGGAAATCATAGCACAGATGTTGGAATAGACAGTGACCCAGCTCATCAGCAATAAACACTTGAGGCGCCAATGACAGTGTGCACTGTTAAGCTCTGACGCCATGTAATGTGAATCCTGGCTGAATATTACAGATACAGGGAAATTATACCTCTTATTCTCAAAGTTATTTGAATAGCTTTAAGCTTTAAACATTGTGATCCTTCCTTTTGTGGCTTGCCCTCATCTTTTCAATGAACTGACAGGAAGCTGTGATGGAATACAACCCGACGTGAAGAAAACAAGATGGCCAGCAGCAACAGGCAGAAGAATTCCTGAAGAACTGGCTTTCTGCCATGTGCACAACTAACCCAATCAATTCCAGACCAAAATAACACAGCAATCCAACAAATGGTGCTGCTGCTGAACAAACTGGCATGTTACACACAATAAGGGGTGTCTCTGACAAGAAATCAATCATACAATCCAGCTAAACACTTATTGTGGTGCGATGGGCAAATGGGGATTGTCTAGGCGGGATGGGGAGACGGGAATTGTCTAGGCGGGATGGGGAGACAGGGATTGTCTGGGCAGGATGGAGAGACGGGGATTGTCTGGGCGGGATGGGAAGACGCGGATTGGGTGTGATGGGGAGACAGGGATTTTTCTGGGCGAGATGGGGTTTTTCTGGGCATGAAGGAGAGACGGGGATTGGGTGTGATAGGAAGACGGGGGTTGTCTGGTCATGATGGGGACATGGGTATTGGGCATGTCAAGGTGACGGGGATTGTCTGGGCGTGACGTGGAGATGGGGATTGTCGGGTATGATGGGGACATGGGGATTGTCTGAGCATGATGGGGATTGTCTGGGGTGTTGGGGAGACTGTTAAAATATCGGCAACGAGTGGGAATAGTGACTGCCACAACCTATTACGTATCGGAAGGAGGGGGGTGAGGGAGACTGGATAATCACAATCTGTTACAGTATTAGGAATGGTGATAGTCACAACCTGTTACAACATTCGGAGGGAAGCAACCAACCAACAGTTATGGTATCGTTAATGGTGACTGTCACAATATTACGGTGTTGGTGCGAAATGACTGTTACAATCTGTTACAATATCGGGGAATCAGTGACTGTTACAATCTATTACAGTAAGATGTAGAATGGTAATAACATCTGCTTATTGTAATTTTATATTCCATCACTTTACAGTGTCACTGTTTAATGTGAATTGTCATTATTATGTACAATTTGTAATTCCTGTCTTTACTCTATGTTAATATAAATAACTGTCAATTTTGGTGAAAAATAAAATCCTCTGATTTACTATGCAAATGTCCAAAATGATTTTCAAAATGCTGTGTTTAAAATGCAACATTTGGGCAAGTTCTTAGAGCTCACCGTGCAATACCAAAAGTGCAGGAAATTTCCCCGTGGGGTAATCTCACTCTAATACACATGGTGCAGGAAATTTCCCCATGGGGTAATCTCACTCTCTAACAGACATGGTAAGAAGTCTCACAGCACCAAGCTAAAGTCCAACAGGTTTATTTGGTAGCATGAGCTTTCGGAGCACTGCTCCTTCATCAGGTGAGTGGAGGATTGGGTTCATAAACAGGGCATATGTAGACACAGATTCAATTTAAAAGATAATGGTTGGAATGCGAATCTAACAGGTAATCAAGTCTTTACAGGCACAGACAATGCAAGTGGAGAGAGGATTAAATACAGGTTAAAGAAGTATGAATTGTTTCCAGATAAGATAGTTAGTGAGATCTTGCAAGCCCAGGCAAGTTGTGGGGGTTACAGATAGTGTGACATGAACCCAAGATCCCGGTTGAAGCCGTCCTCACATGTGCGGAACTTTGCTATCAGTTTTTGCTCAGCGATTCTGCATTGTCATGTGTCTTAAAGGCTGCCTTGGAGAACGCTTACCCGAAGATCAGAGACTGAATGTCCTTGACTGCTGAAGTGTTCTCCGACAGGAAGGGAACACTCCTGCCTCGTGATTGTTGAGTGGTGCCCATTCATCTGTTGTTGTAGCCTCTGCATGGATTTGCCAAAGTACCATGCCCAGGACATCTTTTCCTGCAGTGTATCAGGTAGACAATGTTGGTCGAGTCGCAAGAGCATGTACCATGTACCTGATGGATGGTGTTCTCATGAGATGATGGCATCCGTGTTGATGATCCAGCATGTCTTGCAGAGGTTGCTGTGGCAGGGCTGTGTGGTGTTGTGGTCACTGTTCTCCTGAAGGCTGGGTAGTTTGCTGCAGACAATGGTCTGTTTGAGGTTGCGTGGTTGTTTGAAGGCAAGAAGTGGGAGTGTGGGGATGGCCTTGGCGAGATGTTCGTCTTCATCGATGACAGGTCGAAGGCTCCAGAGAAGATGTCATAGCTTCTCCGCTCCAGGAAGCGCTGGACGGCGAAGGGTATTCTGTCCGCATGTCCTGTGTTTGTCTTCTGAGGAGGTCAGTGCGGTTTTTCGCTGTGGTGCATTGGAACTGTCAATCAATGAATCGAACCCCACATCCTGTTCTTACGAGAGCGTCTTTCAGTGTCCATTGGTGTCTGTTGTGATCCTCCTCATCTGGAGGGATCCTGTGTATGCAGAGCAATGGCTTCTTTAGCATGTTTAAGGTGGAAGCTGGAGAATTGGGGTATTGCGAGGTTATCCATGCGCTTGAGGTACAGTGAAGTGCGGGTAACTGTCTGTAGTGTCCCTGGTTGTTCAGTTGTCAGTACACTTATTTGCAGTAATCCGTTCTGTTCAGTATGACAGTGGCTTGTCCTTGTCTGCTGGTTTGATGACAGTGTTGTGGTTGGTCTTGAGATGGCATTGCATTGTGCTTGATTGACGTTTGGGGGTCCTAGAACAGATCCCTGGGGCACTCCATTGGTCACTGACCTCCATGCAGAAAAAGACCCATCCATAACCACTCTCTGCCTTCTGCAGGCAACACAGTAAAAAGTCTGACAACACCAGGTTTTAGTCCAACCTATTTATTTGATAATATACTCGCAAGCTTTCGGGTTAGCCCGAAAGCTTGCGAGTATATTATCAAATAAATAGGTTGGACTAAAACCTGGTGTTGTCAGACTTTTTACTGTGTTTACGCCAGTCCAACGCCGGCATACCCACATCATGACTACTATCGACTTCTGCAGGCAAGCCAGTTCTGGATCCACAAGGCAACAGCCCCTTGGCTCCCATGCCCTTTCACCTTTTCAAGAAGTCTTGCATGGGGAACTTTATCAAATGCCTTGCTGAAGTCCATGTAAACTACATCCATTGAGTTTAGGAGTTGGGAGGTAACGCTGCAACTTTATAAGACCCTTGTCAGACCCCACTTGGAGTATTGTGCGCAGTTCTGGTCGTCTCACTACAAGAAGGATGTGGAAGCTATTGAGACAGTGCAGAGGAGATTTACAAGGACATTGCCTGGATTGGGAGGTATACCTTATGAAGATAGGTTGAGGGAGCAAGGTCTCTTTTCTCTAGGGAGACGAAGATTGAGAGGCGACCTGATTGAGGTTTATAAAATGTTTACAGGTATAGATAGGGTGGATTCTCAGAGGCTATTTCCCAGGGCTGAAATGGTCGCTACAAGAGGACACAGGTTTAAGATGCTGGGGACCAGGTACAGAGGAGATGTCAGGGATAAGTTTTTCACTTAGAGGGTGTTGAGTGGAATCGGCTGCCGTCGGTGGTGGTAGAGGCAAACTCACTAGGGTCTTTTAAGAGACTTCTGGATGAGTACATGGGATTTAACGGGATTGAGAGTTATAGATAGGCCTGGTAGGTATGGATATGATCGGCGCAACTTGTGGGCCAAAGGGCCTGTTTGTGCTGTAGTGTTCTATGTTTAATCCTGCAGCCCCACTCGGTGCCTACAACTACACACGCAGAAAAAAAAATGATACAACGTGTCTCCCCTACCACATTGTTCCCGGGCCGGATAATGCCTCTCCTTAGCCCCCACCACAATACTGACCCCTTATGGCCCATCCATCTTCCACCCAGACCGATAGCGGCCCCTTCTCCCTCACTGATCACAGGCAGAGTGGCAGCAGACCCCCTTCCTCATTGATCACAGGCAGAGTGACAGCAGACTCCCCTCCCAGATCGCAGCCATTTTCGGGTTTTTGTAAAAGGGGAACCGGAGCGGAGACGGGTACAGATCACGCTACTAACCACATGCATGACTTTCCCAAGTTTTGGCGCCCAAATATGGGTTAAAAATGTTAAAAATTGGGATCACCATGTAGGAACTTTCCCCATGGGTAATCTCACTCTAACACACACGGTGTAGGAGCATTTGTGAAAAATAAAATCCTCTGATTTACTATGCAAATGTCCAAAATGATTTTCAAAATTCTGTTTAAAATACAAAATGTGTGCAAGTTTTTAGAGCTCACCCTGCAATACCGAAAATGCAGGAACTTTCCCCATGGGATAATCTCACTCTAACACAGTGTCGGAACTTTCCCCATAGGGTTAGCCAAAGAGTGCTGGAGCACCATTACACAAAGCACTCCAATTTGACAGCTAACAGTGAGACCTCCCACTACATTCCCACTCTATTCTATATTCTCTTTATCTGGTGCACTTTTAGATCTGCTCTACCCCACTTCCTTGCCTGCAGGTGACACCCGTCCATTAGTAATTAACCCGCCGCTTACTTACATGATTCTTTGACCTCTTTTTGAAATTGTCTGTTTAATGATAAAACTTCACTTATTTAACTCCCACAATTGAACATTAGTCAAGACTGGGTTTCATAATTACTGATTATAATTTTAAACATCAGCTATCCACACTTAGTCCTAGTGCTGTAAGTCCTCTCTGCAATGATTTATCATGTTTATTTTTACTCCATATTTTCAATAGCGTCTCTCGAATGTGTGTTGTTGGGATAGTCAGCAAGTGATTTGTGAGATCACACAGTTGCTGGCTGAGTTAGCTAGCACTGCTGATCAGAATAGGAAATGCTTTGTTGAAATGTGAAGTGGAGCAGACCTTGTAGACAGTATCCACAAAGGGCCACAACTCCTGACGAGTCGCAGTCACAGTCAGAATACCAATCCAGTTTTATCGAGTTTTTTGAAAAGGTGACCAAAGAGGTGGATAAGGGTAAGGCAGTTGACGTGGTGTATATGGATTTTTGTAAAGCATTTGATAAGGTTCCCCATCGTAGGCTACTGCAGAAAATGCAGATGCATGGGATTGAGGGTGATTTAGCAGTTTGGATCAGGAATTGGCTAGCTGATAGAAGTGGTGGTTGATGGGAAATATTCAACCTGGAGTTCAGTTACAAGTGGTGTACTTCAAGGATCTGTTTTGGGGCCACTGCTGTTTGTCATTTTTATAAATGACCTAGTTGAGGGTGTAGAAGGATGGGTTAGTAAATTTGCTGACGACACCAAAGTTGGAGGAGTTGTAGACAGTGAGGATGGATGTTACAGTTTGCAGAGGGACATAGATAAGCTGCAGAGCTGGGCCGAGAGGTGGCAAATGGAGTTTAATACGGAAAAGTGTGACGTGATTCACTTTGGTAAGAGTAACAGGAATAGAGGATATAGGGCTAATGGAAGGACTCTTAGTAGTGTTGACGAGCAGAGAGATCTCGGGGTACATGTGCATAGCTCCCTGAAAGTTGGCACCCAGGTTGGTAAGGTTGTTAAGAAGGCGTACGGTGTGTTAGCTTTTATTGGTAGAAGGATTGAATTTCGGAGCCGTGAGGTCATGTTGCAACTGTACAAAACTCTGGTGCAGTCGCACTTGGAGTATTGCGTACAGTTCTGGTCGTCGCATTATAAGAAAGATGTGGAGGCATTGGAAAGGGTGCAGAGGAGGTTTACCAGGAAGTTGCCTGGTATGGTGGGAAGGTCTTATGAGGAAAAGCTGAGGGACTTGACGTTATTTTCATTGGAGAGAAGGTTACGAGGTGACCTAATTGAGGCATACAAGATGATCAGAGGGTTAGATAGGGTGGACAGTGAGAGCCTTTTTCCTTGGATGGTGATGGCTAACATGAGAGTACATAGCTTTAAATTAAGGGGTGGTAGTTATAGGACGGATGTCAGAGGTAGGTTCTTTACTCAGAGGGTAGTAAAGACGTGGAATACCCTGCCTGCAGCAGTTGTGGACTCGCCAACTTTAAGGGCGTTCAAATGGTCAGCGGATAGGCATATGGATAACATTGGAACAGTTTAGGTTAGATTGGTTCCACTGGTCGGCGCAACATCGAGGGTCGAAGGGCCTGTACTGCACTGTAATGTTCTCTGTTCTAATCCACTCCTTTTAGTTTACACCAGAATAGATCTGCACATTCCTCACTCAACCTTCTGACTGGAACCCGGTGAGAAAAGTGCAGTGGGTTCCCGAGGCCTCAGTCCAGGGCGACAGCATCAGGGAAAAGGAAACCCCCTTTTCTACAGCATTTGCTGCCGTAAAGTGGATAAGTCCCAGCAGCTTGAGAAGGCAGAGAAGGGTCAATGTGTAAGGTAAGTGGGCAGGATGGGTGGAATAGGTTGGCGGGGGTTAGTGATGTAGTTGAGAAATAGTCAGGGGTTGAGAGTAGTCAGGAGGGTGGGTTTGTAGTCGGAAGGGGTGATGGTTGTCGGGGGTTAGATGATACACTATCATATCCACTGATGTCTATTGAAGCAGTTTCTCTACATTTACGCTAACAAACCCCACCATAATTTTCAAAATGTTGATCATTTCACCTCTCAATCTGCTCTCCTGATAGTTGTATTCTTGGAGTGAAAATGTCCTTTAACATTATTCAGTGCAAATCCCTTATCGGAACTGGCAAATTCAGCTACCCCTCACCCCAACCACTCTTAACATCAGAAAGTACCAATTAGGAGCAGGAGTAGACCATTTTCCTCCTCCAGCCTGCTCTGCCATTTAATAAAATCTGATGATCAGTGGCCTTAACTCAAGCTTTCTGTCTGTTTTCAGTAACAGTTGTCTGCCAGTAGGTAAAAAAAAACTATCTAATTCAGGCTGCAATATTCTCATGATGTTGGAGAGAAAACACAGAATTATACACAGTATCAGACTTTAAATCAGGCCTAGGACTTTTAAAAATGGACAGACAATTCAAAGATGGCTGAGCGTGTAAAGTGCTGCAAGGTGATTCTCTAAGAGACCACAGATCCCACCTTGTTACCAGACAAGGTTCCTCTAAAGACATCAGGGATTGATTACCATCTCTGATAGAGACAAAGGGACACAATGGCCATCTTATCTCAAGAAATCCTGTGAGTAATGCCTAGATGAAGTTATATCTCAACTTCCCAGATGGAATGTACAAAGAATGGGTTAAAAGCCAATGAAAAAGCTGTGCTAGTGCCTGACTGTGTGTTTGGTGAGTCCAAATGCTGGGAGTTGAACTGAGGAAAAGGCCGATGAGAAGCCATACAGTGCCCCAGTAAAAAGACAATTCGTTTTAGGTATCTCTCAAATCCCTCTCTCTCTGACTGTGAAAGCCAGCCCCGACACAATCAAGAGAGAGGGATTTGACCAAATGGATTGTACCTGTAAAGAGAATTGGGAAGCTTCTCTGCCAAACTACAAAACACTGGAAATGAAAAACCAACTTTTTGCCTGCTGATACCAACTCTACCGGAACTTCGCAATGTTCTGTGTACCTTTTTTAAACTTTAAACTCAGTTTCGCTAAATTTGTGTCACTATATATACATGTGTTTTACCATTTTCTTGCCTTTCAATGACCCAGCTTCCATTGCACTCTTCGCTGGAGAATTCCAAATATTTCTGACCCTCAGTAGAAATTCCTCCACATCTGCATCTTAAATAGGAGATAGACAGCAACTGATGGTGAGTCCTAGGCCCTAGTCAGAACTCTAATCACCTTCCTTGCAGATAATCGCAGCAGCTTAGAAGGCTGGTGGTCGCAGTCATTTGACTGGCAATCTACAGACCTAGAGCAATATTCTGAGGTCCCAGGCTCAAATCCCACCATGGCAGATGGTGAATCGCCTTGTGGCGGGCATGCGTGTGCTGAGA
This sequence comes from Carcharhinus amblyrhynchos, assembly GCF_965287045.1. Classification (NCBI taxonomy): domain Eukaryota; kingdom Metazoa; phylum Chordata; class Chondrichthyes; order Carcharhiniformes; family Carcharhinidae; genus Carcharhinus; species Carcharhinus amblyrhynchos. Next base: position 62,782,638 of record NC_137329.1, read on the forward strand.
AATTATTTAGATTTCCCCAGTGGCCTAGTGGTACAAGTCACTGAACTAGTAAACCACAAACCTGGAACAATGCTCTAGCATCTCAGGCTTGAATCCCACCACAGTGATAGTTAAATCTGAATTCTGAAATAAACTACTTGGGGCAGGTGAGGCTCACCTGATTAAGACCATTACAACCCTGAACAAACTGCGCAGTATGGCATCAGGATTTGGTGCGATAATGGAAAATGACATTTATTTGTTCTCCATAAATACAAAGACTTAGGTTAATTGGAGAACATGATCTGATTCAAAACCATTTATTTGCTTCTTATACTAAACTCAACCCCAATTGTTAACTCTTTGGGAAGTGACATTTGGAAAACATTACAAGAAAGAAAGACTGCGAGAATGAAGGAGGAGGAAATCTACGGAGTCTTTAAGCAGTTACAGATTGTGATCAATACCTCGCCTTTAAGCAGTTGAGTGAGCAATCCCAGACACACATTAATGACAAAACAACATGGTGCACTCACCTGGGAACCAATGATGAAAGGCCTCTGTCCTGCTGCTTCAGGCTGTTTTCAATTTACTGCACTTTCATATCCTGCTGTGATGGTTTTTCCTAACACAGTTCGAAGGAAATAGATGTGACTTGAGAGTCTAATCATTTGCCTGTGTGCTTTCCTAATTAAGAATAACTCTAAATATTGAAAGATAAATCACTGGTGAGAGAAAGCTGTTTGTTTTGAACCCATGCAGCTCAGAATCCATGTGTATTGAAATTAAAACATCCCTACAGATCTGATTGGTCAATTCAATCTAATCAAAGGTGTTTAGATATGCTGAGATTGGTGTGAATATCCTCTGGCCCCTTTCACTGACTGCTCCAACTTTTCAGTAAAGGATGGAAGATCACAAAAAATATCATCCTCATCTTGTGGGATCAGATTGACCATCGTTCTCCACAATGCCGCAGATATACATCTACACACACTCTCAATTGTTGGCCAGCCCTGTAACTGATGCATTACCAGCCATGCAAGCCACCCTCTGCTCCAATCACTGAGCCCCCAAACATTCCTGGGCCAGCCCAGTCTGCACCCGCAGCCCATGTATCCTTCACCCCCCCCCACCCCCCCCCACAACCCCAATTTCCCAATGCCCACTCTCGCCACTACCAGCAGCCCTGACCCACCCCAGCAGGGACCCTCCACTCCCACTATTCGCCCCCAGAGGATCATCGCACTGCCCCTTGGGCAATGCTGCGGTGACCAGGTTGACTGTCAAGGTGCTAATGCAGTCTGACAACATCAGGTTTAAGTCCAACCGATTTATTTGATAGTAAACTCACAAGCTTTCGAGGTTTTCCTCTTCGTCAGGTGAATGAAGAGTTCTGGCCTCAGACAGAGCATATAACCTCTTACTGTGTTTACCCCAGTCCAACGCCGATATCTCCACATCAAGGTGCTAATGCCCAGAGGCACCCCCTCCAGTGATTGACCCGGGGGGGGGGGGGGGGGCTTGATTGCAGCCCCCCCGCTTCACTCCAGTGGGGTTGGACTGCAAGCTCCCTTCAAGTTGGGAGCTATACTAAATCCTGCTGGAGTGAAATACTCCTGACCCAGGGGGCGAAAGGGAGAGGCTAGCGGTCCTAGAGTCATCAGTCCCAGGCCACTAATATTAAAATTGTATGTAAATTTGTATCTAACTAAATTATACAGCTTTATGCCGATTCCTGGCGCGGAGCTGACAGCTCCAGAAATCCAGCTGCTGGAGACGGCTAGAGTATCCTGGACCGCTGCAATAGAAAATTAGCGCAATGGGCTGGGAGAATTGCCCATCTCTATCCTAAACAGTCTACCCTGTAACCTCAGACTGTTGACCCCTGGTTCTGATCACCCTTACCACCAGGAATATCCTTGTATCTAAACTAAAATTTTATAGGCTTTCATGAGATCCTGTCTTATTTTTCTGTACTCCAGCAAATATCCTAACTGACTCAATCTCTCCTCAGACATCAGTCCTGCCATCCCAGGAATCAGTCTAGTAAACTTTCTCTGTACGGCCTCTAGAGCAAAAACATCCTCCCTCAGACCAGGAGACCAAAGCTACTCACAATATTTCAGGGTGTGGCCTCATCAAGGCCCTGTGCAACTGATACTGAGAAAATTTAGAAAATGACTGAAGGAAGGTGAGGTATCACTTACAAAGTGGAATTGATGAGGAGATCAGGACCTGAGGAGGTAAAAAATAGATGGAAAGATTTCAAAGAAGAAAGCTCAAGACATTTCACAAGATGGCTTTGAACCTGACCTTTCGGAATGTGAAATATTTTAAGCTATAGAAGGATTGGGGCCAGATAAAGCCGAAGAACATGATTATCATTCCTGCAGGAAGGATAAAGAGGACCTGGAGTGTAAGGGAGAATGGCCTGAAGACTTTGAGGAAAATGGTCTCATTGGAGAAACTAAATAGCACAAAATATGAACAGAATTTCACCACAATTATACAGGTATCTCATGTTACAGATCCTAGCAATTAGACTGGTAGTCAAAGCAAGCAACATAGCTGCGATCAGTTTGGTTTTAGGAAGGGTTGTGGAATGAGAGAGCCAACAAGAGCAATAGGTGAATGAAGCAGAGAACATCTGCTTTGTGGATTATGAAAATGTTTTTTGGCCAGGTGAACTGGCAAAAACTACTGAAATTGCTGGAGGTGAGACAGGAGAGATAAAAGAATGACAATAGCTTGCGACATGGGACAGACCACTACAATTCAACAGCAATTGCTCAAAGCAAAAATGGTGCAATTGACTGCAGGGTGAGATATGGCTGTTGATAATATCTATGTGGAACCACAACAAAAGATACACTGGATGAAGTACGGCAAAATATCAAAGTAGGAGTTTGTCTGATGAAGGTAATGAGATTTACAAGTAGGTAGAGCCTAGTAATTAGGACAAGAATAACGGATATCAGTGGATAGACTGAAGGAAGTAGTGGAAACTGACAATGAAAAATAATATCTAAAAGATGAGAGTTCTGAAGACTGCACTGGAAAAGTTAAAACTGGAACAAGTGTCACTATGCCAATACCTAGTCAGAAGATTGATATTTCCAGAAAGGAATCAGAACTAGAACAAAAACAGCAATGTCTACCTTCAATCCCATCAATTTCCCACAAACCATTTCTCTACTAATGCTGATTTCCTTCAGCTCCTTACAAAAACTTAGTTCTCTCAGAGCCTTTCTGTGTCTTCCTTTGTGAAGACTGAAGCAAAGTACACATTGAATTCCTTGGCCATTATTTATTTATGAATTTGCCCGACTCTAAGAGCTTACATTTGTTCTTGTCAATCTTTTTTTCTTTACATACCTAAATTTTTAGTTAGTTTTTATGTTCCTTGCTAGTTTTCCTTCATACTCTATTTTTTCCCTTCTTAATCAATTCTTGGTCTTTCTTTGCTTGATTTTAAACTGTTCCCAATCCTCAGGCCTATTGTTTTTTTTCTTGCCAATTTGTATGCTTCTTCCTTGAATCTGATACTATCTCTAATTTCCCTTGTAAGTCATGGTTTGGCCACAATTCATAAGAACGTAAGAAATAGGAGCAGGAGTAGGCCATCTAGCCCTTCGAGCCTGCCCCGCCATTCAATAAGATCATGGCTGATCTGTCGTGGCTCAGTTCCACATTCTCGCCCTCTCCCCATAACCCTTAATCCCCTCACTTATCAAAAACCCATCAACCCGCGTCTTAAAAATATTTAGCGAGGCAGCCTCCACCACCTCAACGGGCAGAGAATTCCAGAGATTCACCACCCTTTGAGTGAAGAAGTTCCTCCTCAACTCCATTCTAAACCGCCCCCCCTTTATCTTGAGGCTGTGCCCCTTTAGTCCTACTGTCCTTTCTGAGTGGGAAGAGTTTCTCCACCTCTATCCTATCCATCCCATTCAACATCTTATACGTCTCAATGAGATCTCCCCTCATTCTTCTAAACTCTAACGAGTACAAGCCTAGTTTATTCAGCCTCTCCTCATAGCTCAACCCCCTCAACTCCGGTATCAGCCTAGTAAACCTCCTCTGCACTCCCGCCAAGGCCAAAATATCCTTGCGTAAGTGCGGCGACCAAAACTGCACACAGTACTCCAGCTGCGGCCTCACCAATGCCCTATACAGCCGCAGCAAGACCTCCCTACTTTTATATTCAATCCCCCTCGCTATGAAGGCCAGCATCCCATTTGCCTTCCTGACCACCTGCTGCACCTGCAGGCTGGGTTTTTGTGACTCATGCACAAAGACCCCGAAGTCCCTCTGCACCGTCGCCTGCTGAAGTTTTTCGCCACGTAAGAAAAAGTCCTTCCTACCATTATTCCTACCAAAGTGGACCACCTCGCACTTGCCAACATTAAATTCCATTTGCCAGTTCCTGGCCCATTCGCCCAGCCTATCTAGATCCTTCTGCAGACTCTCCACACCCTCTGCGCAATGGGAAAATTCCGCCAATGGAATATTCTGGAGTCTGGGAAGTGAGCAGGAGTGTGTCATTACATTGGCTCACGTGGATTGAACACTGAAACAGACTTGGTATCCTAAACAGCCTTTTCCTTTGCTATAATGTTCTACAATTCTGTAAAGACAACGTCTCTGACAACGTGGCACTCAACTTGACATCAACATGCTGGACACAGAATAAAGGTAGCGTTAGTCCTGAACGTGGGGCTTGAGTGTAGCCTGCTAATAAAAGTGGGTGTGCTGTTAACTCAAAGGACATGTCATTAATTGTGCCGTTGTTCTCCCAGTAGCAACACACTAATATTACTGTACACAAAAACAGCAATTTAAAGCTAAAAGCCCTGTCCATCAGCAAGCTCTCAGCTTGTGCTCCAATCTCAGAAATAAACATACTTCAGTTACTTCTCCAGACTGCAATTGGCACCAAGTTCACTTATTTTCCGTCTCCTGGGTTTTCTGGATAGGAGTTAGAATTACATCTCATCTCCAGCACCAGAAGCAGTCAGAAGTGAAACTTGCATGACTATGTTAGCATAGTCTGAGAAGCTGATGACAGGAAGCTTGTCTATTGTGGAGAGCAAATACAGAGAAAATGTACAGAGATGTTTTCATAGAAACTTTTATTTAAGAGTGGCTTTAGGAACTGGACTTCTGCTTCCAGGTTAAAGTTCAATAATTATTTAAACTTCAAATCCTTCCCAAAGTGCAGGTGGACACTGGAACTGTGGAAAGTGTGACTGCGATTGGCTCTGGTCAGTTATTGTCTCACAGCATGACCTTTTCATAGCAAGTCGTAGAAATAGTCTAGTCCCTGTCCCAACTCCCAGATAGATATCCCGGTGCCCAATTCTCTAGCCAGCTCCAAGCGTGTCTGGATAGACTGTAAAAGAAGAATGTGCAAGAGGTGAGTCAATCTGCTGTACACATTGCATTATACTCCGTGCTTTTCACAGTCAGTGCCACTGTTTATAACGTACCACCTTCTCTTTAAAATCACAGTCTGAATGTGGATTCAATAGAACCAAGTTGAGACTACTAACTGAAATGTGATTCTACTGGATCCACATTCAGCATGCAAAAGCATGTGCAAAGTGGGCATGTGTGCACATTTGTGCAAGGATGTACAAATGCTCAAATATATGTGAGCATGTGTATTCATTCATATGTGAAAGTGTGCATGTGCGTGCATGTATGTGCAAGCATGCAAGTGGGTGCGCTCATGTTTGGGTGTATGAGCATGCATATGGTGCGAGTGTGCATTCCTGTATGTTTGCATGTGTGTACATGTGAGTCCATGTGTGCAAGTGTGCACGTGTAGGTGTACGAGCATGCTTTTGTGTGCTGATTTGTCTCCTGTCTGTATCATTGTTCTGGATGAACACTGTAGCTCACAGGCTGCAGAATTTATATGAAGTCTCAGCCCATCAATCAATGACAGGTTAGATAAACCACCACAAAGCTGTGGGACAAATTATGTCGCTGTAGCATCAGCCATCAATCAAACTGTTTCAAAATAACAGAATTTGGTTCATAACCCAGTTTTACTAAAGAAATTAGAACAGTGGATTCAGAATACAAAGATCAGCCTCTGCAGTGTTCAAATCCAATAACTTACAAATAGCATTTACAAAATACAGCAATCTCCCAACAGTGTTTCACATAGTTAGAAAGAGTACTAACCAAAACATGGTCAAGACTTTAGGCTTTGAGAGGACAGAGAGGAGCAGCAAGGTTAAAAATCATTAGGAAGGAGCACCTAGGGAAGGTGGAAGATTGGCTGATAAGTGGGAACTTGCAGAAAGAGCAGCAGAGAGTACAGAGAGAAGATTGAGGAATATCTGTATAGTGTAGTCACTGGGAGGGAGACAGAGAGCATTGAGAGGATTGAGTAATATCTGTACGGTGTAGTCACTGAGAGGGGACTGCGGAATATCTATACAGTAGTCACTGGGAGAGAGAGAAAGAGAGGGAGACAGAGCATTGAGAGAGGATTGAGCAATATCTGTATGGTGAGTCACTGGAAGAGACAGCACACAGAAAGGATTGAAGAATATCTGTACAATGAATCACTGGGAGAGAGAGAGAGCATTGTGAGAGGATTGAGGAATATCTGTACAGTGAGTCGCTGGTAGAGAGAGAGGGAGCATTGTGAGAGGATTGAAGAATATCTACAGTGAGTCACTGGGAAAGAGAGATAGAGTTTTGAGAGAGGATTGAGGAATACCTGTACAGTTAGTCATTGAGACAGCGAGCACAGAAGATTGAGAAATATCTGTACTGTGTAGTCACTGGGACAGAGAGGAAGTATTGAGAGAGGATTTAGGAATATCTGTATGGTGAATCACTGGGAGAGAGAGACAGAGCATTGAGAGGGGATTGAGGATTCTTGCCTTACGAATCTGGTAGAATTTTTTGAGGAGGTGACAAAAACGGTCGACGAAGGACAAGCTGTTGATGTCATCTATATGGATTTCAGTAAGGCGTTTGACAAAGTCCCTCACGGTAGGTTGGTAGAAAAGATTAAGGCTCATGGGATACGTGGCCAGGTATCTAGATGGGTTGAGAACTGGCTTGCAGAGAGGAGACAGAGAGTAGTGGTGGAGGGGTCCTTTCCTAGCTGGAGGTCTGTCACTAGAGGTGTGCCGCAGGGCTCAGTACTGGGACTTCTTCTCTTTGTAGTATATATAAATGACTTGGAAGAGGGAGTAAGTGGTGTGATCAGCAAATTTGCTGATGACACCAAGATGGCTGGATTGGCAGGCAGTGAGGAGCAGTGTCTGGCAATACAACGGGATATTGATAGGCTGGTATATTGGGCAGATACATGGCAAATGGAGTTTAATTCGGATAAATGTGAGGTGACGCATTTTGGCCGGAATAATGTAGGGGGAAGTTATACGATTAAGGGTAAGCCCCTAAGAAGTATAGAATCGCAGCAAGACCTAGGGGTGCAAGTGCACAAGTCTTTGAAGGTACAAGTGGAGGAGGTTGTGAAGAAAGCCTATGGTAATGTTAGCCTTTATAGGAAGGGGTATAGAATATAAGAGCTGGAGTCTAATGTTGCAGTTGTATAGAACATTGGTTAGGCCGCATTTGGAGTATTGCGTCCAGTTCTGGTCGCCTTACTACCGGAAGGACGTGGAGACTCTGGAGAGAGTGCAGAGGAGGTTTACCAGGATGTTGCCTGGTATAGAAGGACTGGGTTATGAGGAAAGATTGAACAAATTGGGGCTCTCTTCCCTTGAAAGATGGCGACTGAGGGGGGATCTAATAGAGGTATATAAGATTATGAAGGGTATAGATAGAGTAAACAGGTAAGCTATTTCCTATGGTAGAGACACATAGTATGAGGGGCCATGGGCTTAAGGTGAGGGGCGAGAGGTATAACACAGATATTAGAGGGAGGTTTTTCACACAGAGGGTAGTGGGGGTATGGAATGCTCTGCCAAGTAAGGTTGTGGAGGCAAGCACGCTAGAGTTGTTTAAGAGTTACTTAGGCACATGAGTGGGTTGGAGATGGGTGGATATAGGAGATTGTTTTAAACAAGGTTTATTAGCATTGGGGCGTCCCTGGTAAGGTAAATGGATATGGTACGATAGTAATGTTTTTTCCTCTTTTCATTCACAGGTTTTAAGTCGGTCCGCCTTGTTGCCCAACGAGGGGCATACATGCGATGGGTCGTACTTGGGCTGCTCTTGGTTGTTTGAGATTGGTCTAGTGCTTCATGTCGTTAGTGTGTGCTTAAGCTGGACCAGGTGCTGGGCAAGACGACAGCTCAGTGACTATCACTGTTTGCTGTGCAGACACATGGATTTGGGCCAGTGTCTGTGGGAGTCTGCGCATTCTCCCCGTGCTTGCGTGGGTTTTCTCTGGGTGCTCCGGTTTCCTCCCACATCCCAAAGATATGCTATTAGGCTGATTGGCAGTAATAAATTGTCCCTAAATTAGTTTCCCTCCATGTGGATGGCCATAAAACAATAGATAAGGGTCATGGGTGGAGGGGGGGTGCTGGTGGTGTTACAATGGTGGCGGGGGCTTGTTGGGCTAAAGGGCCTGTTTCCCGGGCTGTTTTGTTCTTTGTTTTTTGTACAGTGAGTCACTGAGAGAGAGATATAGAGGGCATTGTGAGAGGATTGAGAGAGACAGAGAAAGCACTGAGAGTTGGAAATATATCACTGTTCTGAGTCAGAAACCTAGAATTCCCTTTATAACAGCACTGTGGGTGTATCTACAACTCAGAAACTGCAGCGGTTCAAGAAAGCATTTCACCTCCATCTTCTGAAGGGCAACTAGGGATGGGCAATAATTGCTGGCCAAGCCAGCAACAACCACATACCATGAAATAATTTTTAAAAATAAGCAATGAAATAATTCATAATTCATATTATATATGTACATTCCCTTTTGGAATAAAAAATCCACAGGAAATGTGACCAAACTGTGGCTAACAGGGGAAGTTTATAAGATCTGATTAAGTTAAATGGTTTAGATACACTGGAAGTGCCAGAGGAGAACTACAACGTTATATTAGAGTTCAAAAAACAGAGAGAGGGATAAATGCTGCTTGATTCATCTAACATTGGTGGTGGCAAACTAACAGAAATCAGGAAAAAAGTAATTGGCACTTGATAAAGTAAATGAAAGTCAACGTACTTGTTAAAGTTATTTGATGAATTATCAGAAAATGATGGTGATAGTGTAGTTCACATTGCGTATATGAAATTTCAAAAGATGTTTGACAAAGTATTTGCTAGCTAAGGCCATAGATAAAAGGGTGAGTGGCTGAGTGGATATGAAGTTGACTAAAGGGCAGAAATTCGAGTATTGTGCTGAGGGCTGGGCTGGAGGAAGTAGATGGTGCAGTTACCCAGGGACTGGAAATGAGATCAATATGAATATTAATGATCTGGACGGGGGCATAGGGTTCTTAATGTCAATGTTTTAAACTGGCATTGAAGTGATAAACAATGAGGAGCACTGCAACAAACTTCAGGAGGTGAAAGAGAGACTGGTGAAATGGGCAGACATGTGGCAGGTGAATTGTCTATCATAATTTCTTGATTATCGTTTGAAAAAATGACAAGAAAATAAGGATTTGCATTTGTACAGCACCCTTCATGACCACAGGATACCTCAAGTGCAGTGAAGTACTTTGAAGTGTAGTCACTACTGCAAGACACATAGTAACCAATCTGTATGCAGCCAGAATCCATAAATAGCAACCTGCTTAGATCATCTGTTTTTACAATGTTGAGTGACAGATAAATATTGTCCAGGACACTGGGCATAACTTTCCTATTTTTCTTTGAAACAGTGCCACGGAACTTTTCATATTGACCTGAAGCGGCTGAAAGAGCCTTGATTTAAGGTCTCAATGAAAAGACAGTGCAGCACTGTGTCAGGTGTGGTATCTGAATCCATAGATTTCTGTCTCAGGTGAGAGTGCAACTAAATGCGCCATGGCGGACACTAAGGTAACATAAATTTATTTTAAAGGAGGTACAGGAACAGGGACAAGCTTAATCTTTGAAGCTAAGAAGACTGTTCAAAAAGCAAAGAGAATCCTCAGCTTTATAAAAGTTGACTCAGCGGAAGGGAGGCTAAAGCTTTATAAAACACCATTAGATTCCAGTTAGTATGGCTAATTCTGGGCCTCACATTTCAAGAATGTTATTGCAACCCCAAGGTGCTGCAGTAGGAATGTGCTATGATACCAGGATAACAAATTTCAGTGTCATGGAGCGGCTAGGATTGTTGCCCTTAGAGGAGAGATAATCAAATTCACAAAGGAAAAGAAACTGTTTTTAATGGCAGAAGGATCAGTAACCAAAGATGTGAGGCAATTTGTGAAAGGTGATGCAGCAAGTTGTTGTAACTGATCACTGGAACCACACTCCGAATTTGAACAAAATTGGATAAATATTCGCAGGGAAGAAAGCTTCAAGGCTGTGGGGAATAAAAGGGGGTGTGGGATTAGGATAGCTCTTACATAGGGCTGGTAAAAGCAGATAGAGCTGAAGGGCCTCCTCCTATGCTGTGCAAGTGTTATATGATACTATCATTGTGGTGCAACTTGTGAGAGATTTTACAGGAGTGAGCCACTATCAAAGGAACTGAGGAGGGAGGTGACAGTGAAATTCTCCACATTGAGACTCATCCCCATCAGAAATGAGGGGAATGTGATAAACATTACTGATGGACTCGTCAGGCACACCGAGGTCAAACAAGATTTTTAAAATCAGTGCAGAAATTCTTAAAAAGGTTCATTAACTTTCTTACCTTTAGTGTCGGGTAAAACACAACATGCCTCCCACCTTGGTGCCTGAAAACAAGTTCAGAGTGAGTGTTTGACAAGGATACATAATCACTCACTAACCCCTCGGCGGGCAGCCGCACTCACTAACCCCTCGGCGGGCAGCCGCACTCACTAACCCCTCGGCGGGCAGCCGCACTCACTAACCCCTCGGCGGGCAGCCGCACTCACTAACCCCTCGGCGGGCAGCCGCACTCACTAACCCCTCGGCGGGCAGCCGCACTCACTAACCCCTCGGCGGGCAGCCGCACTCACTAACCCCTCGGCGGGCAGCCGCACTCACTAACCCCTCGGCGGGCGGCCGCACTCACTAACCCCTCGGCGGGCGGCCGCACTCACTAACCCCTCGGCGGGCAGCTGCACTCACTAACCCCTCGGCGGGCAGCCGCACTCACTAACCCCTCGGCGGGCAGCCGCACTCACTAGCATCTGTGTACCCAACTCACTTATTAACCCGTGTACACAACTCACTCATCAACCCCGCTGTACGCAAAGAACACATTCTTCCATCAGATTTCTGAATGGACTTACCTCATATTAAGTTGATCTTTCTCTACAGCATAGCAATGACGAACTCTACATTCTGCACCCTTCTCCTTTCCTTTTCTCCAACCTATGTCCACTGATTACCATTAGCCCCTCATTACTTTGTAGATTTTGAAGTTTAATGTTTCAGTTTGACAGTTTAGTAGATAGGCACCATCGGAAGAACTGATAACAACTTTCACAGTTAGAATAGAGGAATTTCTCAACAATAAAGTCATGGAACTTTTAATGTGTTTTCAAAAGCTTACCTTTTATAATCAAAATAATGTTCAGCGATTTGCTCGTCCCAAATGAGCTGTGCCTTGTGATCTTTCAGAAGCTCAATATATCTGAAAAAGTGAAGCTGTCAGTGATCAGTTAATTCTGGGTTCTATGATGGAGTCTAATGGAAATGGTAATGCTAGTTCTTAATTCACTCTCAGCACAAGCTGCACTTAGTACTTTACTGAACTTACATTTGCCCAGAAATAGTAGCTCTGCTATCATTGTCGTGGGTTCAAGATTTGGACTGACACAATGCTGGAGGCAAGGTTCTTGGTAAACTTTACAAAGACTGAACACTATCGTAACTACAATATTAATACTAGATACAGGCTAAGTATGAGGCTCGACATAGAACTCTCTCTCATATACTTACATCACTGATGTAGGCCATGCATTTAAATATTTAACATTGATCTTTGAGATTATGGGCCCTATTTTACCATTTTCATTCTAAATGCTAGGTGGACTTGAAACTGGGAGTGTTTCAGGTTTGACTCAGGCAACCCCTGCCTGAAAAAATATCAGCGATTCTAAATCACGTTGCATAAGCCTGTGGATGGGGCTTAATATGCCCGACACCTTGCAGCTCCGATTGGACCTTCCAACTGAGCATGCAGAAAATAAAAAATAAAAGAATGCAGCTCCCCTTCCACCTGGACTGGTTATTGCCTCCCCTGGCCCTCACAGACATTGTCCCACCACCACAACATTACTCACCCCTTATTCCACCCACCCTGCCACCCAGACCAATCGTGGCCATCTCCCCCCAGCTGATCTCAGGCAGAATGGCAGCAGACTCACTCCCCCGCCCCGCACTGATCTCAGGCACAGTGGCAGCTGCCCCTCCTCCGCCCCCCCCCAACTGATTTCAGGCAAAGTGGCAGCAGACTCCCCCCCACCCCCACCCCCCATAACCCCCGCCACCTATCTCAAGCAGAGAGACTCACCCATTCCCCAGCCGGACCCTCCTGCACAAGGCCCCCATCTCCTCTAATATGATACCTCCCTCTCTCTCTCTCCTGTCCCCAATCATTGAGGCACTGATCCATACCCACCACCCCATCAGCACACCTGCAAGTGCTCACTTGCCTTCCCCTCAATGCTAACATGCTCCCCTGAATCCACAGCTTCTAGAAAAGTTCTGAGGCTGCAGTAGTGCAATTTCCAAGGGCTTTGTGCACATCCTTCAGCTGGAAGAGTGCTGAGTGCATTAGGACCCAGCAGCATCCTAAGACCCGCGGTCAGTGCTGAGACCCAGGTCTGTGCTGCTAATTGGATACCCTGCTGAGCAACCGGCCGCCACCTCTACCCCCTAACACTCACAGAGCTCCCACTGAGCAACAAAATGGCTGCAACAAAAGCAGCAGAGAGCAGTCGGACACTAGGCACTTACCTCCTCACTAACCCTGACTGATGGAGTGCCTAAATTGGACTCTCATGGGACATGTCTGTGTCTTTCCGATTCCGGATTGGCAAACGTGGTGGTAAAGGGGGAAAGCGCTGGTAAAGTTGGGCATGCAGCCCGTTAAGTGTATTGAAATGCGTGCATTTAAAACGGCCATCACACGCAGTCCCGATTGGGGCCATTTTCGAACCTTGGTAAAGGGGGGACTGGGGCAGAGGTGGGTGGACATGGATTGCGTTACTCGCAATCAAGTTTTATCAAGTTTTCGCACCCAAGAAAGAGCACAATGTGCTAGTAAAATCACCCCCTCTGTCTATCCCCCCAAATCAGTCTCTAATGCCACTGTATATATAATTTATATTTCTCCCTGAAGTCTCAGACTTTATTCCTGATGAACAGACATGTGTTGTGATGACTTCACCAATATCTTAACTTTGTTCCCATCTCTTTATGAAGTTGATAGGATTCTCTGTCAGGTACATTAGTTTGACTGTTGGCTCTCTGTTCAGTTTGTCATCTTGATCATTTGGGTAGTTGGTCCTTTATAGCGAAAGTCGTCTTTGTACAGAGAAATGCACTTCTGTTTCTTCTTAATATTTCACTTTCAGCCTCCAGAAGATCAGGCTGGATTCTTCTCTAGGACTTGGCCTTCTTGATTTTGGTCTCTAATCCAGACTGATTCACCTGCTTGAAGTTCTGATCAATCATGGACCCTATGGTATTGGGTGTCATTTCTGGTTTGATTTGCACAATACTCATCCTCCTTTTCCCCTACTTTCTGCATATCAGTTGCATTTAGATGATCTTCTCTAACGTCAGCAGCTTTTTAATACCAATTTTAAACAACCTCTTCTCTTGCAGAAATGACTGTTTTTGACAAGGTATTCTTCACACTGATGCAGCCTTTTCCCACCACATCGAGAACATTGAATAATGATGGCTACTGTGCCCTCCTCATTCTTTTTGGTCCTTTAGCACTTTGACTATGGAGGGCATCTCCCTAACAGGGACTTCTGGTCCCTGTGTAATTGTGGGATATTCTGAACATTTATTTTAAATCCTTCCTGGACCTCTTAACTTCACTGGCCTGGCTTTGATCTTGTTATTCAATCAGCTCTCACTCAAGCGTGAGTTTTATTTCAGCCTTTCGGAGCTCTGAACATTCCCCAGCCTCTGTTCTCTGGCAGATCTCCGCTGCCTGATATTGGCTTTTTTTCTTTTGCTGACCAAAATTTTGTTGCCAGCCAAATTGTTTCCCAGGAGGAAATCAATTTTTGCTACTGGTTGTTCAGGGACAATGCCCACTGTGACGTTGCCTGAAAACAAGGTCACACGTGAGGTGAACTCTATGGAGGGGTACAAGCATAGATCCTCCTCCCACTCCACTGTTCAGACCTTTAGCCTTCAGGAGAACCTCAGGAGGGGGGTGGTAGGTTTAGGTTTATTTTCAACATTAAGGAGTGAGTGGCCCTCATATCCCAGAGATGTACAATGGATTTGTTCACATTTTGGGATAGGGGGACACTGTTCTAGGAAGCTCCCTTGGTGTTTGTCTGGATCGGACACACTTAGTGCCATGCCCTCCAATAGATATATTTTATGCTGGCCCCAGGGACCGTGTGCTGGCAGTGCGATACTTTTCTCATAATACTCTTCAGTTTTTCAACAGAGCTTCCCCTACCAAGATGATCACTGCAAGTCAACCTGGATGTCATATGGCAGACTGTTGGAAAATTCCCTTCAGTTATCAGTGCAGCAAGAATCAGCTGCATTGCATTGCTAGACTACATAAGCAGAACACTGAGTACTGCTAAAGGCTAGAACCATCTTGGTGAAATTAAGAAGGGTATCTTGGAGAGTGAAGAATTTGCTGTGTGCATAAGTTTTGTTGCTGATCTTGGACTGTACAAAAACCCTGATTTGAATTGCACTTTGGCCTGTAAGAGAGCCCGCTCTGGTAATCTGGCCTTTTTGTCTGTATTTTGACTTTGCCTCTACCTTACCCTGTCGAAAGGCAGCTGCTGTTGGATACCGAGATAAGTATTCCCTGTCCAAATTTAAATAAGGATAATATTGTGTGTAAAGCTAGGCTCAAAGAAGAGCTAGGTGTTTATTCCCTCTTCTGTTTTGCTGAGTATTTGAAGACCTTCAAATGAACTTTAATTTTTATTTTGTATTTGGATAACTGATTGAACACCAGCTGGCCTATCACAATCCCCAGCATGTTGTCATGTCATAGTTTCAGTACTGAGAATCTCTGCCTGTTCTGTTATATTATTATCCACTGTGGTGTCCTTTGGTGGAATACTCGCATGGAGCTTTATTAGATCTACAGCATTCCTCAAACTCCAGCACTCAGTTCTGAGATAACTTGTTTTATTATACTAGGAATACACTGGCCTCTGGGTATTTTCCTTCTGGCTATAGGAGGGCTCCTTACACCTTGGTCTCTTCCTTTCTAGGTGGGGAGGGGGCCTGCCCTATCTGGGTCACACTGCTTATCTTTCCACTGTTCATGAGTGGTTTGGAAAGGGTCTGCTTGAGTTTCTGGGCCTATGGCTGAGATTGTAGACATCTGCTGTATCCTTGGCTATGAGGATTCTCTGCTATTTAAGTGCATGTACGGGTTGAAGTGTAAGCAGCATTTAAATTTGTTTAACAATATCAACTTTCTCAATTCTTAAGTGTGTGGGATCTTTTAAGGACCTTATCCAGCAGTCAAATGCAATTTGCTTCAATAGTTCAAACTCCGTGTAGATTTAGATTTATGTGGGCTTCTTACGGACATTCAGACTTGCTGGCAATATGCCTCTAGGACAAACTTTCAGGAACCCGGGTCTGCTTACAATTCAGATATCAGGAGCAACAATAGAGTAGATCAAGGACTCTTCCTGACAGCTGCCCTTGAAATTAAGGTCCAAATATCTGATGGCTGATTTCTCAAACTGACTCCATCAGTGTTTTTGAGATTGAGATTGAATCAAGCATACTTGAGGGCCTCAGTAGTTCTGTGTGGGGAGAGATTTTCCTTCAGCTTCTAGCTGTGAGGTTTTAGTTTGGGTTCCAATTTCACTTTCTCCCTTCTCTCTTTTTTTAATATTCTAGCTGCACTGAACTCTTTCAGCTTGAATGGGAGTACGATTACACACTTGTTCTACCTGTTTCATTAGATACGAGATCCAAACGTTCTGCATCAGTTCATCCCTTTGCTTTTTTGGGCATTTTTAACTACATTGCCAGCTATAGCTTTCCATTGCTCAGTGCTAAGGGCCAACAATGTTTCACCATTCAGATATCTTTGCTTGACTCACACCTGGGCATCAAAAGTTGCCATTTCTTTTTTGCTTGGTAAAAGGAATTTGCTGTTAGCTACTATTGGTTCCAGCCCCTGAGGCTTTCCTTTTGGTTTCCAATTTTTTTTTAAACAATCAGATTTGACTCGTGCCTCAAATTGAACCCTCAATTCAAATGGGCGATTCCAAATTTGAGCTACCAATTTCTGTTCCGGACAAGAGGCAGGTTAATTTAAACAGCGCTTCACAGGAGATCTATTAATGAAAAATTGCAAATAGCGAACTGGGGCATGTGGAATGTCCAATTTCTCCATGAGAAGAATGTAGGAAAGGTGAGAGTTCATTGCAAACGAGCAAAGTTGAGGCTGCAAACTGATTGTATCTACAATTAAATTTGCTATTTGAGGAGTTGTGAATGATGGACGTTAACTGCAATTTCTCCTTTCTCCATCCATCTGTTAATAGAAATGTTTTGTTTCTCTATACACAGTGTATTTCCCAGTTCCCTTAGTTTTGGGACAAATAACCTCACCACAAACTTTAGCTAGTATGAACTCAAAAGTTAACTTTACTTGCAAATACATAATGTGAAAAGATGGTTTGCAATGTCTTCATCTTCTGATAATGAAGGAAGAAAGATTTTACAATGCAGAGGCCACAAGAAATAAAAGATGTTTTACGTGAGTTCCAGAATCAAAGTCCAAAAGACTCATGGGCTGAAATCTGAGCTGGATAATTCACTTTTCTAGTGACGTTGATTTTGATGAGATGAGAAACACATGCAGAGATGAGTCGATCTTGCAAACAATGGTACAGAAACCAGGTACATAGGATTGGGTATACAACCTGGGCAGAGTTCCTGGTCTGTGAAGCTGCCAGAGGCAAACTGAGCTGCAGTTGAGCTAGATAATATTATTTGCTCCACAAGCCAAAAGCTTGTACATGATTCCCACTTTTCCACTGGGTTTTAGATTGTGGATATATACCCATCATGTGGATTCCAAAGACTCAATGTCTAGCCATTGGGAATTGAAAGGAATGTTGCCTGGGCCTTGTCTGAACAGATGATCCACCTCCTGTTGGTCTGCCTGGGCTACTAAATGCAGATGGCCTTTCTATGGGCTGCACAGTGGTTAGCACTGCTACCTCACAGCGCCAGGATCCCAGGTTTGATTCCTAGCTTGGGTCACTGTCTGTGAGTTTGTACATTCTTCCCATATCTGCACACGTTTCCTTTGGGTGCTCAGCTTTCCTCCTACAGTCCAAAAGACCAGCTGGTTAGGTGCATTGACCCGAACATGTGGTGGAATGTGATGACTAGTGGAATTTCACAGGAACTTCATTGCAGTGTCAATGTAAGCCTTACTTGTGACTAATAAATAAACTTTATTTTGTTTGGGACTGTGCAGTTCACTGGGTTGTTAGGGGCTCATCGGATAATGAGTTTTCTCAAAACTGCCAGGCAGCTTCTTTTGTCTGTCTGGGGGCACAGACAGACATTGGTTCAGCCACACGGGTCTTTGTTCCATTTAATTTTTTTAGAATGGCAATAAGGATACCTATAGATATATTTGAGCATTCTTACTGATATTTTGTAAAAATGTATCTCAGTCTTAGTCCTTTACGGCAGAAAATCTTTCTTAATCTCTTGTATTTTGTAAGCCATAAATATTTTGGATCTAATTATCCTGTGTTCTACATGTTCATCTTTTAGTGTGGATGCTTTGCACATTCAGATGAAAAGTCTTTATTTACATAAGTGTTATTCGCTAATGGACTATTTAATACTCTGTCCCTTCTATTCCACTCTGCATGTCTTCATTCAAATCATCACAACCTCTTATTGTCTCTACTTTTCATTTTATATTTCAAACTCTCTTCATCAAAGCATTGCCCTCCTATCCCCTGCCAAACCCACTTTAGTTTAATGTCCTCTCTTCAGCCCTAGTTATATGATTTTGCCAGGAATCTTACCCCAATCTGGTTCAAGTGGAACCCACCCAACATAACAGCTCTTCTGAGTACCAGTGACCCATGAATCAAAACCCATTCTGAGCCACATGCTTAATTCACTACTCAGCCTAATCCTTGCCAAATGGATGCAGGTTAGCTCCAATGATGATCAGCTTTATGGTTCTGCAGTTTAATTTGGACCCTAACTCCTCAAACACTCAGCAGAACATCGCTCCTAGTTCTCCCTATGTCACAGGTGGACTACTGTATCTACTCCTTCTGACCCCTGGCTCATCTCTAGCTGTGAGATGTCCTTCACTCTGAAGCAGCTTAACCTTTAGAGCTCTGTCACATCTAGAGAGCAGTATCTAACCCCCCCCCCACCCCTCAAATTCTCTCTCCTACCTCATTGCTTTTCACTTTCTACTGCTCTATTTAAACAGCAACTGCTTGCTTTGTCCCTCTGAAAGTTTAGCTCTGCCCATTCACATGAATTTCTTCTTGTCAATCAACTTTATTAAACCCAACTCTGCAACCCCAGGAGACAATTTAAAAATAAAAATACTGCATTATCTCTGATTAAAGCAAACACCCAATTAACTAGGAGCAATTATTCTTCTGCATTATCAGCATGTGGGTTGTCAGTTGCAGACAACTGGCACTGTAATCAGATAACAGTCTCCACCCCACTCCCCACAAGAAACATGACAAATCCATTTCTTAAATGCACAGTACCGTTATGAGGTTAAGAGCAGCTTTACTTATGTGAACCTCTCGATTAAAGAGCTGTTGCTATCGGAAGGAATGGTTACCAATCTAGCTAGAATGAAGGCTAAATGGTGCTGCTTCCTCTCCTATTCGATTCCAGAGTCCTGGGCAGTGCTGTGATGTGAGCTATTTGAGGTAAATGGACAAGAAAGCATTTTGTGCTGAGGTGAAAGAGACTGTAGCTAAAGAAATCAGAACCAGCTCTGGCAATCAAAGCCCAAACCATGCTGAAGTGAGACAGCTGAATAAAAGCCAGCTTCGTCCACAGCAAGATCCAGCTTTTTAACTGAACGGCACTTCATTTATTCTGACAGAAGCAATCTTCCTCACTTTTGGATCTCTCAGTATCCATTAAGGTTGAAATTCATCAATTGGAAAGTCTCAGGCAATCTGTCAGGGATTCCACATGTTGTAATCCAGTTAGCTCAAGCTGACAGACATCTTATTCATGTGTCAATGATGCCCATATACATTAGAAAGAATCAGGCAGTAACTAGCTCAGCCCAATATCTATAACTGAAATTTGTCAATATAATTAAGCAACTTAACTAAATAGGCCTGACAGTGTAATGATTACTGTACAGGTTGCAGTAATAATTATGGCAGAGTATTGTAGGGAAGGTAAGGTCAGTCTAATAATTACTGCAATGCACTGTACAGAAAGGTATGTAATTATGGTAGAATTGTACAGGAAGCGGTCAGTAATAATTACTACAGTACTGTACAGCTGGCACAGTGTAATTACTGTATAGGAGGCAAGCTTACTGTACAAGTGGCAGGGTCTATAATAATTACTGCAGAGTATTGTATAGGAGGCAGGGTCTGTAATTATGGCACAGAAAATACAGAGTCTTAATAATTCTGGTAGAGTACTGTACTGGAGGCAGGGTTAATATAATTACTGCAGAGTACTGTACAGGAAGCAGGGTCACACTGTAATTACTGCAGAGTTGTGTACAGAAGGCAGGGTCTGTTATTACTGCACAGTACAATACAGGAGGCAAGGTCAGTGTAATAATTATTGTACAGGTGGCAGAGGCAGTGTAATAATTGCAAAGTACTGTATAGGTGACAGGTACTGTAGGGTCTGTAATTATGTAAGCAGGGTCTGTAATTATGGTAGGGTCAGTGTAATAATTGCAAAGTACTGCAAAAGATGCAGGGTCTGTAAAAATTACTGCACAGGCGGTAGACTGTAATTATTGCAATGTGCTGTACAGGTGGCAGGGTCAGTGTAATAATTACTGCAGAATACTATAATCATTATTGTATAGGAGACAGCGTGACAGTGAATGCTGTACAGGAGGCAAGGTCTGAACCTGTATCTGGGGTCACCATTGTAGATGTCAGAGCAGCTTTCTTGAAGTTCAACCCACAGAAAGCAACTGGCCCGAACGGGGTACCCAGACGTGCACTCAGATTAAAAACCTGCTGTGGTAATGAATATTCAGGGAGGGGGAGGGGGAGGGGGAGGGAGAAAGAATCAAGTTTCCCAACTCTCAAGATTTTGGGAACTAGCCACCTGTGCAAACGGTGACCAATGTGGGGTCAAAATTGCCCCCTTTATAACTGCAATCGACTAGTCCCACAACCCTCAGGTATTCCAGCTCCTCTGATTCCGGTTTCTTCAACATCCCAGATTTGAACTGCTCCACCATTGACAGATAAAGTCACAGCTGCCAAACACCTGATGCTCTGAAAATCCATCCATCTTAAACCCTGCCTCTTCCAAGATAACCTGACTATCTCCATGCATTTTGGCAACAAACTGGGTTTTGAAAAAGTCACAATGAAGTATTTTAGAATGTTTTATCAACTTAAAGGCTCTTCGATATAGACAAATTATTGTTTTGACAAATTTTGTCTACAACCTTCCACAATCCAATGTTTCAAAGTCCTTCACCTGGCAATTAATAATTTCCACAATATCTTCTAATGCACCATGTTTATTTGGCCAATAGAAGCCATCATATCTATCATTCCCTCAGTGAAACTTAGTAAATTTCAGTCAGTGTAATATTAGATAACTGCTCAAACTCATGCGAGGGTTTCAGGTTAGGGGATAAAGGGGAGGGGCGAGATGGAAATTAGGTGACTGAATGCAATTACAGCAAAAACACAAGTCCCAAGGGCTGTAAAGTGTCTAACTGTCAGATGAACTGTCCTCCAGTTTACATTGGGCTTCACGGGAATGCTCAGCAGGCCAAGGACGGACATCAACTGACTGGAGAATTGGATTACCCTGGATAGCTATGGGAACAGTAAAAACAGGAGCCCTGCCCTCCTAATCACCACCCGCATTGACAAACATACTGTTCCAAATTGAGTTCACCCAAAAAACCAAATACTCCAGAGGCACCAACTGCAAGAATCATTTTGGAAGCTAGCTAGAGTCAGAGTATACGTGAAGGAGTGACTGTGCTGTATATCTTGCAAGACTATCTCTAGCTATAGTCTGAGTTGTCCATCTTACTGCAGTCTATTTTATTGCTATGTTTTGATCACAGTTACAGCAGAGCATTCATAAATCAAATCACTGCAACAGATACTCCCCAGGGGACATCAATGACACCACTGTTTCTGAGCCAGGCACATTGCTCACAGAAACACCAGTAAGTGCAGGACAGCCAGTGGTGATGTGATAGAAATCAGTGAGACAAAGACCAAATTAAAAAACACAAATCTTAAAGGTTACACAGATAGGGAAGGGGAGGCCACAGGGGTGCATTTGTTTGTCTGCATGGGTGGGTACAGTAACTCTGAGGCTCTGAAAACTGCTGCATATTAATTTAAAACAGTTAATAATTCCTTGGGCTCTGAGATTAATGAAATGTGATCAGGAACACACTGAGACACTATTCATTACCTGTCCCTGGAATTCTTCCCAACACATTCAGTCTCATTACCTCTCCAACTTCGAATCTCATTACAAACTGGCACCACTATTTGGATAATTAGTACAGTTTTAATACACATTCTCTTTATTATCATAATTAAAATGTGATAAGTTTCACATTTAAGTGTTTAATTAACTCCAATACAATAGAGTTCACACTGGTGAGTAAATGTATTATTGGTGTTTATTATTTGGTGATATTTTTGCAGTACTTTTACAAAGTGGCTCCACAATTTGCTCATGATTTGTGACTCAGCAACTAGAGCCTGACACCTCAATTCATTCACCAGCACTAAAGCAACAATATACTTGTGGCCTGGGTGATACAAATCACCAGGTTCAATAAATCACAGTCAGAAGATGAGAAACAACAGTCAAAAACGATGCTGAGGGGGAACAAAGTGTTATGGATGACCAGCAGGCTTGGGGGGGGAAAGAGTAGCAGTGGACAGAGATGGGAGCCTCCTCCAGCACACCGCCATCAAACCCACATTATTCCCCGTGGTAACCATTTCCAAATGCTCAGTTCTCAAGGTCAATAACTTCCTCCTGCATCTTGCTAGAAAATTCTCCCAGCCACCATCCTGCTAGATCCTCCCCCGGGTCAGTATTCCTCTTCCTCGAAAGTACTCCAATACAGTAAATCGGTACAACTTGCCTCCCAGTTCACATTAATTCAATGATTTTAACAATTGGCAAGGCATCTTTCCAAAAGCAAACCTGAAATACTAACACAATTAATTTTCCATTCTAATTTGTATTTACATCCACAGCACCATCCTGTGGAAAATATGTTTTGCAAACTCCTCCTCCCCCATGAATTGAGGGGGTTGAACTATGAGGAGAGGCTGAATAAACTAGGCTTGTACTCGTTAGAGTTTAGAAGAATGAGGGGAGATCTTATTGAGACGTATAAGATGTTGAATGGGATGGATAGGATAGAGGTGGAGAGGCTCTTCCCGCTCAGAAAGGACAGTAGGACTAGAGGGCACAGCCTCAGGATAAAGGGGGGGTGGTTTAGAACGGAGTTGAGGAGGAACTTCTTCACTCAAAGGGTGGTGAATCTCTGGAATTCTCTGCCTGTTGAAGTGGTGGAGGCTGCCTCGCTAAATATTTTTAAGACGCGGGTTGATAGGTTTTTGATAGGCAAGGAGATTAAGGGTTATGGGGAGAGGGCGGGAATGTGGAACTGAGCCACGACAGATCAGCCATGATCTTATTGAATGGCGGGGCAGGCTAGAGGGGCTAGATGGCCTACTCCTGCTTCTATTTCTTATGTTCTTATGTTCATACAGATCCAGTAATATTGTAACATACCTATTCTCTGCTTGAGAGACGGATCCTCAGCCCTGCTTAAGCTGCCGCTGTTGCCTGCTGCAGCTGCTAGGTGGCCATCTTGTCGGAGCGGACGAGGGAAAGGGGGGGCATCGGTCAAGTGGCTTGTGCTGGGCGAAAACACATCAAAATGGCTGAGGCGGAGATCTTGCCCCAGGCCTATGTGAAGATGCATCTCCATGCCGCCAAATACCCTTCCTGTGCGGTGAACAGCCTGTTTCTGGCACAGAAGGTTCTGGAGGATGGCAGCAGTGATGGCTGCTTGCATTCGACTGACTGCATGCCACTATTCCATAACTGCTTGGCTCTCAGCGTCATGTTGGAGGTGGCACTCAACCAGGTGGACCTGTGGAGTGCTGCCAATAGCCAGCTGATTGCTGGCCATTACCAAGCCAACCCCCACGTGATGGACACCAGCCCCAACTTGGTGGCTGTGAAGATCGGAGATCGAATAGCCAAACACGTTCGGGGGGGGCTGTGATGGTTATGCTAGACCACACCAGTTATCCGTCTTGTACTGGGGGCCGGCAGTGATAGTGCACGAGTGTCTGGATGGCAAGTGGACCCCCATGGACAAGAACCTGGTGATGTTGCGGGACTGGCTGGGAACCCGGGACTTGCTTGCTGAGCTGATGGAATGCCGTGCCTATGCCAGCCTTGTGGACTTTGACAGCCACTTGGACGATATCTTCCATGACAGGGCCAATGGACCCCTCAACGCTCGGATCGGTGCGCTGGACCCACCTCCAGTGGCAGCCCGGGATTCCCCCACCGCCCAAACCCGCCAGGAGTTCACGGCCCCTCCTCTGGGAAGCACCCTCAGTCCAGCCGCCCAGCAGGCAGCCATAGAGGGGAAGGGGGAGAGAGTGAAATGGGAGCTGGAGGTGGGAATGTCCTTCGTGTGACAGAGTGGGGAGGAGGGAGGTCTACCTCACCCCCCCCCCCCCCCACCTTCTCCCACCTCAACCCACTCCCAAACCCACCCCCAAACTCACCAGGGACGCGCACACAGCGTGATTCCCGATCGTCGCATCTCGTCTGTGATTTCAGAATAAAGTTGGATAATGTTTCGGAAAAAAAACACATCTGGGGCAAATTTTCTCAAAGGAGTCCCAGGTTCAGGAAATTTATCTCTGAATACTCAACCCTTTTAGTTTCAAGTTTTGTATGACATCCAATTTATGAATTTTAAAGTTTATTCATTAGTGTCACAAGCAGGCTTACTGCTTTCTGGTTGTATCACAGCTTGGTATGGCTCCTGCTCTGTCAAAGACCGCTAGAAACTACAAAAGGTTGTGAATGTAGCCCAATCCATCTCTGTCTACACTTCCTGTTGCCTCGGAAAAGCAGCCAGCATAATTAAAGGCACCCTGGACATTCTCTCTTCCACCTTCTTCCTTCGGGAAAAAGATACAAAAGTCTGAAGTCATGTGCCAACTGACTCAAGAACAGCTTCTTCCCTGTTGCCAACTGAATGGACCTACCTCACATTCAGTTGATCTTTCTCTACACCCTGGCTTTGACTGTAACGCTACATACTGCACTCTCTCCTTTCCTTCTCTGTGAATAGTATGCTTTGTTTGTATAGCATGCAACAAATAATATTTTTCATTGTCTACTAATGCATGTGACAATAATAAAGCAAATCAAATCACTACAATGAAGTTACTGTGAAAATCCCCAAGTTGCCACACTCCGATGCCTGTTCAGGTACACTCGGGGAGAATTTAGCATAACCTAACCAGTACATCTTTTGGACTGTGGAAGGAAACCAGAGCATTCAAGGAAACGCATGCAGACACATGGAGAACATGCAGACACATGGAGAACATGCAGACTTTACACAGACAGTGGCCCAAGCTGGGTTTGAACCCAGCGCTGTGAGGCGATGGTCTCACCACTGTGCCACCGTGTCTAAGTGAAGCACTGCACAGTTACTTAGTGTCAAACGAACTGTAATAAACCAAACAGCACTATTAATGTTGCCATAGCTACAACACTAACTGGCATCTGACTCAAACACTGATTGAACATAAGAACATAAGAACATAAGAAATAGGAGCAGGAGTAGGCCATCTAGCCCTTCGAGCCTGCCCCGCCATTCAATAAGATCATGGCTGATCTGTTGTGGCTCAGTTCCACTTTCCCGCCCTCTCCCCATAACCCTTAATCCCCTCTCTTATCAAAAACCCACCAACCCGCGTCTTAAAAATATTTAGCGAGGCAGCCTCCACCACTTCAACGGGCAGAGAATTCCAGAGATTCACCACCCTTTGAGTGAAGAAGTTCCTCCTCAACTCCGTTCTAAACCGCCTCCCCTTTATCTTGAGGCTGTGCCCCCTAGTCCTACTGTCTTTTTTGAGCGGGAAGAGTCTCTCCACCTCTATCCTATCCACCCCATTCATCATCTTATACGTCTCAATGAGATCTCCCCTCATTCTTCTAAACTCTAGCGAGTACAAGCCTAGTTTATTCAGCCTCTCCTCATAGCTCAACCCCCTCAACTCCGGTATCAGCCTAGTAAACCTCCTCTGCACTCCCTCCAGGGCCAAAATATCCTTGCGCAGGTGCGGCGCCCAAAACTGCACACAGTACTCCAGCTGCGGCCTCACCAATGTAAACTGTTGTCTGGTGCTGCATTAGAGTAATTATGTATTTTTATTAATTTTTATTGGTGTACTAAGTTCTGATGTATTAATATATTCACGTATTCCAACTGCAATGAGCTTCTAACTTTGCTTTGCTAACTATTTGTGACTTAAATTAGGGCAACAAAGCCCTGTAGCCGCTGGACGCGGGCAATAAAGCCCTGCAGCAGTTTTAGATCTTGGTTTGCTAAATAAAAGGCTCAGGTTGCTGGCTTGTGTGAAAGAAAAATCAAAGTACCTGCTGGAAACCCATTGCCAAGTCTGCATATGGGGAACCTCCATTAGTAGAAAGAGGTTGTCTTCACCATTATGGGATCCTTTGATGAAAATGTAGAGTGATGGAGCTCCCATCCTGAGTTTTGACTATTTTGGGCAGGGAAGCAAAATAGCTGAAGATTTTAAGGTGCCCCACTTTTCTGAGCGTGATGGGGGGGGGTGGGGAGAGTTTAACCTCTCTGTATTTTAGTGCAATCTGGAGCCTGGCATCAAAATGGATAAACAAATCGTAGATATTTTGCGAGCACTTTGTTCCACAAAAGATGGGAGTCAATTGCACAATTTGTGATTATGCCAAAAGGACTTGCAGATTACCGAGTATGGAGATGTGCTGAATGACACCATTTGGGACTTCTTTGTCTTTGGTCTGCACTGTGAACCAATGCAGAAAACATTTGCTAATGGCAAGTAACCTTATTCTGAAAAGGCCATGGAAATTGCTGTTTCAATGGAACTGGCTGCAAAGGAAGTTCAATAATTTGAGTTTGTATACTCAAATGCACAATATGACAGCTGAATCAACATCCATGAGCCTATAAATTTGTACATGTTACCAGCATGCAACGCCAAGGCATTCTGCAGCTGAATGCTGGAGTAAAGACATGGTATGCCACAGTTGTGGACGGAGAAAGGATGCATGGAACATGCCTGCTGGAAGAAAAAGTTCTAAGTGAAAATAAGAAACAACAACAATCCAAGATAGCATTTAGCCAGAATAAAAGGAGAAACGTTCATGCTGTACAAAAGAGTCAAGAAAAACATAATGGCTCATGGTTCAAGGGAGGAAGTATCACTGAATGTGCTGGGATTGCTGGTGCTACACACCAATACTGGGCCACTCCACTGCTGGAACAACAGCCAGTAAGGATGGAAGTTGATACTGGGGCAGTAATCTTGCTAGTGCCAGAGACTGTTTTCAGGGAGAAACTTAAACATATTCCCTTGAAGCTGTCAAGGAGAGTGCTGAAGATGCAAGAAGGTGTATGGGCGGCACGGTAGCACAGTTGCTTCACAGCAACAGGGACCTGGGTTCGATTCTCAGTTTGGATCACTGTCTGTGTGGAGTTTGCACATTCTCCTCATGTCTACCGGTGCTCCGGTTTCCTTTCAGTCCAAACGTGTGTGGATTAGGTTGATTGGCAATGCTAAAAATTGTCCCCAGTGTCCTGGGGTGTGTAGGTTAAAGGGATTAGTGGGTAAATATGTAGAGATGTGGAGCAAGGACTTGGGTGGCATTGTGGTCGGTGCAGACTTGATGGGCTGAATGGCCTCTTTCTCTACTGTAGGATTTCTATGATAGGTGAAGTGGATCCACTGAAGGGCCACACTGTAATAGCTGTGCAACTTGTACAAACAAACCTGCTGTTTGCTCATCATGTATGGCTTGTATACGGCTGGAGAAGATTCAACAGAATTCGACTGAAGTCAACATAACGACCAATGGAAAATCAAGCCTCAGAAGTTTAAAGAAGCACACAAATGTTTTTGGAGAATTAGGGGGGCACAAAAGATAAAAAAAGCCAAGCAAAATGGCTGAAGGCAAGGTCTGTACCATATGCTGTTAGGCTGAATCTGACTTGGAACAACTTTTGAAGGCAAGAGTCATGGAAATTAAAAGAACAATAGATTAAATCCTGAGTGGACTGAGCAGTATCCAGTGCTATCTGAATGACATCCTAGTCACTGGAAGAAATGACGAAGGACATCTTCAAAACTTGGATGCCATACTCCAGAGATCGAAGACACTGATCTTCGCGCCACACAAATACCAGGCAATGACCATCATTAACCACCCCCCTGACCTTTTGACATTCAGTGATGTCACCATCACTGAATCCCCCACTGTCAACATCCTTGGGGTTACCATTGATCAACTGGATTTGCCACCTAAACACAGAGGCTAGGAATACTGCAGCAAATAACTCATCTCCTGACTCCCCAAAACCTATCCACCGTCTACAAGGCACTAGTCAGGAGTGTGATGGAATTCTCCCAACTTGCCTGGATAGATGCAGCTCCTTAAGAAATCTGACAACAGTAGGTCAAGTCCAACTGATTTATTTGATAGCTTGTGAGTTTACAATCAAATAAGTCGGTTGGACTTAACCTGATGTTGTCAGATTTCTTACTGTGTTTATCCCAGTCCAACGCCGGCATCTCCACATCATAGATGCAGCTCCAACAACATAAGAAGCTTGACACCATCCAGGGCATCCAGCTGTTTAATTGGCTCCACATTTACAAACATCCACTCCCTCCACCACAGACGCAATAGGTACTATCTACAAAATGCACTGCACCAATTTATCAAAGATCCTTAGACAGCACCATCCAAAGCCACAGCCACTTCCACCTAGAAGGACAAGGGCAGCAGATGCTTGGGAACACAACCACCTGCAAGTTCCCCTCCAAACCACTCACCATCCTGACTTGGAAACACATTGTCGTTCCTTCGCAGTCACAGTCAAAGTCCTAGCATTCCCTAATGGTATTGTAGGTCAACCCACCACACATGGAATGCAGTGATTCAAGAATGCAACTCGTCACCACCTTCTCAAGGTCAATGAGGGCTGGGCAATAAATGTTGGCCAGCCAGCAACAGTCATGTCCCACGAATGAATTAAAAGAAGAAGTCTGTAAGGACAAGTGAGTTCCAATCCTTCTGAATATTTGGGATGTGTGATTTTTCACCACTGTCTTTCTCCTTCAAAGGTTAAGGCCATTACAGAGGTGCCTGCACCTCACTACATTACTTCCTGGGATTGCTGAATGATTATGGAAGACTTGTCCCATTCTGAAAATATTACATAACTTCTTGTGCCAGGACAAGACATGGAATAATGCAATAATGTCTTCATGCAAGTCAAAAAAACTTTATTCAAATCTGAAATCCCTCTAAATTTTGATCCTGCTCTATCTACAGTCAGCTTGTAATGCACCTCTTTATGATGTAGGAGCAGTGGTCTTTCACAACATGCCGTTGGATGAAGAAGGACCCGTTGCTTTTGTGTCTCAAACCTTGAGCGAGGCTGAAGCAACTATGCACAGATTAAAAGGGAAGTATTAGCGATAATCTTTTAGAGTAAAGAAATTCCATCAGTTCCTATGCAGGAGAGAATTTACATAGTTGAACATCATTTATGGACCACACGTGGGAATTCTATCACGAGTAGCAAGGGGAATGCAAGGATGGGCATTGCTTTCGTCTCCAATGATTACGCCATTAAACATTGACATTCAAGACTACATTGTAATGCAAACAGACTTTCAAGATAGCCATTGCCATGCAGCTTGTCAGACTCCTCAAACAGGAATAACTTCTACTGTTGAGCAAGTAGGCAAGACATCAGTCATTGAAGAAAGCAACACTTCATCTACTGATCAGACACAAGCAACCTCGTGTTCCTATGTCAACGCCAGTTAAACCCAACACCGTGACATTCTGGCAAAAGCAAAAATACCAGAGATACCATCAGTTAAAGAAGATGATACCGTAGATTCACCATCAATTGATGCGAGACCATGACCTTAGACCACTTAACTTTAACTTATTGATTATTGTTCACTTTGAACTTGTTGGGGATATTCAATTTGTATTCTTATTAATTCTTATTGGGGTACTGAGCCCTGCTGTATTAATATATGCACTAGAAGCGACATCACAAGTCCCTAGCGTGGGAAACAGGCAGAGACGAAGCAGCCATGTAAGAGAACACATTTGTAAATAAAGCTCCATTGTTTTTAACCCACCGTGCTCTAGTAAAGAACAGTACTTCTTGCTTTAATAATCAGCTTCAAAATGATTTTCCATAGTTACAGCCAACTGGAAAATAAACACCTGTATTATGTTCAATATGCCAGTCAGAATTTTCCAATTCCAACATCTATGAAAAAACACCTGTAGCACAAAACATAGCTTAGCTCGACACCTGTTACCAAAATGTTTTAACCAGTCCAAACTTGAATCAATAAACTAGGTTATATATAGACAGTCCCAAGGACAGAGTAGGGAAAACTCCTGGCTCACCACACCTACCAAGGTGGGATCTTTGCTCTAGGAAGGTGAGAGTGGATAGAATCAGGCCTACCACCCTGGGACACAGATGGAAGGCAGTCACAAGGGTTGTAGAGTGCCAGGGTGGGGAGGTTAAAAGGTCCGTCCCAATTCTCTGGGGCTTTGTCCCAGTTGTTTTGTTAAATATTAGGACTTACAGATCTCATAACCACACTCTCCTGCCTCCATCCCATGCCAAATCTATTAACTCGTGTTAATCCATGCCTTTCAACCTGCTCATAGCCATTACAGCCCCTATGCAAGCTAGTGTCAATTCTTATGCCTCTCCCATCCTTTCCCCATGAACCTGCCATGCCAAATCGCTTTTTTCCACAAGAACTGAACCCAGGAACCAGGTTGATGTAAAACAAAATAAAATTCTAAATATCTATTACTGACTTCACTATATCATTCATGAAAGTTGACTCAATACTTCAATTCTATTTGTATTCATAACTCCACAAAAGTATGATACAGCTCCTCACTTGGATACGCTGACATATTGCACAAGGCAGTCAAGCATTAACAATACAATCAAGATATATGAAGTGTTATATCAACAAACAGCCATTGAAGAGTTTTTTCCAACTGAGATACAGGCAGTTTCAGTTTTCAATTTTTTAAAGGGCTGGCTAATTAAATAACTTACTTTTACAGACCTTGCCCACACTTCAAGAGCAAAATTCATAACTGTTACTGCAGGATCAGGCCCTTGTTCCAGAAAAAAAATGGGGCACTGAGTTCAAATGGCCTAGTTGAGTCTGGGCCACGTGTGAGTGCCTTTCCTTTCCAGTGAACTTAGGATGTCGGGTCTTGGTTCTGCCTGCCATTTTTAATGTTTCCATTTTTAACGGCTCCCAGAGTTTTCAGGGCTCTGAAAATCTCAGCCTGAACGAAGGGGAACATACACAATAAGGGGAGGGGCAGAGTTTAGTGCACATGGGTTTGGAGGTGGTTCCGGTGGAGGAAGTGGAGGGGCTTGTCCAGCGTTGTGGGTTTACCTGACAATACAAACTCCCTTCTGAGTCTAATTCCAGCTCCTCCGCACACACAGAACTCTCAAGTCCACTGTCCACTCCCTCCTGCACTAGGCAAACTCAGTCTTGGTTAAGGATGGGGAGCTTATAAATATCCACATTCACCTTCTGAATATCTGTAAATAAATATTTTCTTAAAAGTGTTATCAAAACATTCTTTACTGCAACACTTCACACCACAACGCTATGGGGAGTCGTGAATATGAATTAATCTGAAAAGGAATCCTTTCTTCACAACACTAAGACTCACTGATCTTCACTTTGCTGAAATCTCAGATTAGTACAAATGCAGTCACTCATCCCTGAAATTAATGGTCACATATACTCAGTAGCAACAGGCATCTACACGTTCCACAATTGTAGTTACTTTCCTCATTATTCCTCACAGTCCCACAATGCGAAGCCAGTTTCCTGGAGCTGCATAGGTAGAACAATTTCTTTCCTGACCACAACACAAAACCCGTTCAGTCTGAGTCTGTCCATAGTCAGGTCTGTGACCTTCGCCTGATGCTACTGATAACGTAAAAGCCTATGTCGTCTTTGTGTTTTTACTAACTGGCTCATTTGTGTAGACGCAAGGGCTGATGTCTGAAATTCTTGAACTGAAAAGATTAACCAGCCACTTTTAATTAACCTGGCCTATTAAGGCTTTTTTTTAATAATGCACTTGTACATGTCAGGACAAAGTGTTCATCACATTCTTCTCGGAGTCATTCTTGAAGCCTCGCACCCATTAACGAAACAGAAGAAGGTAGCCTTCACCCCGCCTAATTGTCAACCCTAAAGACTGACAGTCGGAACACAATCATAGTATCAGTGCAGTGGCCTAGGGGTTAATACCTAACCCAGTAAAAGGTTAAACTTAACATTTAAAATCAAAAGCTGCAGACAACAAAAAGGCAACAGGTAGACAACTAATATGAGTCTGACTCACCCTGACAGAGTTCAAATTGTCAGCTCACTCACTGGGCAACAGGACCCTCTTAATGCTTTCTGTATTCATAACAGGATCCCAGTCGGATGAACACCATGAATAATTCCTGGACTAAGCCCCACTTTGGGGTGTTTTTCTATATCACCATTACCATCCCAAGGTATTGATCAGAAACAGAAACGGGAGTACACTATATAGCCTATACAATTCCAGTTTGGTTGATCTTGGGTTTCGACTCCACTTCCCAGCTTTAAAGATAGTAGTGTAACTGACATAAATGTTTATATATTTTTCTTATTGTTATGATCATTGTTGCCCAGTGGATCCTTTATGACAACATCAGTAATTAATATTGCCTCATTGCATAAATGCACTTCACTAGAACATCATAAAGAAAGATACCGACAGTATATCCTACCTGTGCCCTACAATAGGTTCTGCTGTTCCTCCAAGAGTAGCATAATCCATTCCATAGAAATTCAGTCCCAAAAGAATCTTACTTCTCCAATTTGCATTTGGGTCCAATGTCTGAACACAAGCTCGTATCCAGGCGATAGGGGAATTAGGGCCAGGTCTGAAAAACGAGGAATGTTTCAGTTCATGACACCGGGCCACTACAGACAATCTTCACATCTAACTGAACATTTCTGAACCGCACCTGTAGCGACTCAAAAGGCCATTTTGAACTTACCGGGTAAAAAAAAAACTTCAAACCGATAGTTAAAACAGTTCAAAAAATTAAAAGCTAGCTCGTCATGTTTACCGTCAAGGCAAGGGTCATTAACGCTAATAAATGGAACACTTTTTATTTTACACACTCAGTGTCAGCATCAAGCAATCCAAGGTCAGGTAGAGTATCGTACAGAAACAGGCCCACCAGTCAGATACCGTACTGGAGAAAGGCAGACCAAAACTCCCTTTACACTGTTAAATCACTCACCAGTCAGGTACAACTAGGTCAGATCATGTGTTGAATCCTCAAAAATTCTCCATCAACATTTTGCAATTTCAGGCACCATCTTCTTTCCCATTTCCTGCCAACTACTGCTCAGTACTAATTAAATACTGGTTTATAAGATTGATGAGGGCTGGATTTACCCGTTCCAAAACAGATGGACACTCACGCAAGCCAAATCTGATAGTTCCAGATTTCCATTCTAAACGGGGTTAATTCTATTGGAACACAGCTCCAAACGGGGTCAGCGCCATCTGATCCCATTGGGAGTGGGATTCTGTGTCGTCAAAACTGCTGGAATGCCACACCCAACGGGATCAGCACCATTGGAATGCCACTCCCAACAGGATTGGCGCCATTATAACATCGCTCCCATCAGATCAGTTCCATCGGAACTCCATTCCCAGTGGGATCAGCACCGTCGGAATACCATTCCAAACAGGATCAATCCCATTGGAATCCTGTTCCAAGCAGACCGCTGGGGAAGTGAGGATTACAGTGCATCATTCAATGAACGCCCACAATTATTGCCACGGGGCTGGTACCAAAGTTTGTAGAGCATCAGAACGTGTTATACAAAATAAATCTGTTGTCAGTTTGAATCTGGTTTGTTCTTGTCTTCTTTGATATATTTAATAGTTTTAGGATTGACATGTTTAACAATTTATAATTCCTATCGCAGGTTGTACAATGCTTCTTGCCACATGAACACTATGGGCCAATCTTACCGATGTGAATTTGAATAGTCATACGTCATGAGGCTGAATCCATCCACGATCTGGGCCAGCTGGTCAAAATCCTGCTTCCCAAACATTCCTGGCTGACTGCTCCTTCAAACAAGGATATAAATATCAACCTTAAAAAAACACAATGATGCTTAGACACAACACCTGGGACAGAGGGTTAGGTCATAAGGTAATTCAGGCAGCAATCATTTCCAAGGAATTTTAAACAGCCGTTCCAAGATGCGGATTGTTCAAAAGTGGATCATTGTACCCAAAGGTTCTGGACAGAAATAATTAGGATCATGCAGCAAAAAGTTTGCAGAAATATCGCACCTCCTCTCTTGCTCAGACAGCTCACACTATTTCCCCCTTCCTCTCTCTCTCAGACTGTTCACAATGGAAACCCTTCCTCCGACAGCTCACACCATTTACCCCTCTTTCCCCTCTCCCTCCAACAGCTCACACTGTATAGCCCTCCCTCCCCATCTCTGATTCCCCTTAACTTCATTATTGAACTGAATAAAAAATGCAGTTTTTATTTTCTCAAGATGTTAAGTCTTCCTATGATAGATAATTCCACCAAATGCTATATTGTTGAACCTTCCCCAGGTTCGTCATTTGACAGAGCTGAAAGAGATTTTTAAATCCAAGAGGGGAGACCAGCCTTTGCTTTAACCTTTCTGCATGTTGCTGCAGTAGCTATCAGTCTCCAGCTCACAATGGCTGAGTTACAGACCATCAATCTGCTTGGAAATCTACTATCTAATTCACACGTGCCTGCAGCGCACCAACACCTCCTCTTTTTCAATCAATCACTGCCTCTTTTCATTCTCACTTTCTAATCCCATCCACTTCAACTCGTATCTCAAATTCCATCTTTCACACCTGTCATTCCACCTTGAATTCAAATCCAATTTACCTTGCTATGTAGTTATTACTTACCTGATGAAAACACTGTTACCACTGGCACACAATCAATACGTCATTTTAGTTTATGTATCAATGTTCAAAAACAGATTAAAACTTTTCCTTTTGTTAGTGCTTTAAGGCTTTGATTAATCCCTAACAGCACTGTGAGTGTACTTTCAGGAGAGATTGCAGCAGTTCAAAAAAGCAGCTCACCACCACCTTCTCAAGGGCAATTAATGCTGAATGAGCCAGTGAAGTCCACATCCCATGAATGAGTAAATAAAAACAAATTTCTATGTTGTTGCCAACAATTCTTAATTCCCGGGATTTAAGTTTAGTTTGTGTTAAAACAGGTAAAACTTGGTTCTAGTTTTATTTAGAGTTTATTTTGTGGGCTAGGTGCCAGGAAGTCTGATGGCCTTGGGGACAATTCTCCCAGCCTGTTGTGCTGCGCTAATGGTGCAGCACCGGAAGACATAAGTGGAGGCCATGTAGCGAGCTTCCTGCTGGGTGCCATGGCTTCAGTATATTCCCGGCCATCAGACTTCCAGTGTTGTCAGATCCAGAAACTGGTGCTGATTAAAATACTTAAATCAGCATTTGAATATCATTAGTAGGCCTGGGACTGAAGTCCCTGGGTTTGCTAGCCTCTTACATGACACCCCCCCCCACCACCGTCACCATCATCAAGAGTGTTTCACTCGGGGGGGCGGTGGTGAAGGCCCGGAAACATCCGGGCGATCCAGACTGTGGGAGATTCATTGTGAAAATTCCACTGACAAAAGCAGCAGGATTTATTCCAGTTTTTATACAAGTTCGGCACTTTGAATTTTTTTGGGAGAATTCCATTCCCTGTTTATATATATGCCTTTTAATGACGTTTTACAACCCACAAAGTTAAGACGTGGGTTACAAAGGTTTACTGAATTTAGGAAAAAACAATACTAGAATAAACTGTGCTGATCCCTAGCCATAGCGGCTAAGGGATACACAGAGAGGCAATGGAAAACACAAGGGCATTTCAATTAGCGCGTGTATGCCAGATGGTAAATGCAGGGGTTCTAAGCTGTCTGATAAAAAAATCATGATGTGGATGTGCCGGCGTTGGACTGGGGTAAACGCATTAAAAAGTCTGACAACACCAGGTTTAAGGCCAACCAATTTATTTGATAGTACACTCACTAGCTTTCGGGTTAGCCCCTTCGTCAGGTGAATGGAGAGTTCTGGCCTCAGACAGAGCACGTAAAGCACAGACAGTTTACAGATTACTGATTAGAATGTGAATCTTTACACCTAACCTGCTGTTCAAGTCTTAAAGTGGCTGACAATGTGAGTGGAAGGAGCACTGATCACAGGTTAAAGAGATGTGTATTGTCTCCAGACAGCACAGTAGGTGAGGTTTTGCAAACCCAGGCAAGTCATGGGGGTTACAGATAGTGCGACATGAACCCAAGATTCCTGTTGAGACCGTCCTCATGTGTGTGGAACTTGGCTGTCAGTCTCTGCTCAGCGACTCTGAGCTGTCGTGTGTCGTGAAGGCGGCCTTAGAGAATGCTTACCCGAAGGTCAGAGGCTGAATGCCCGTGACCACTGAAGTGTTCGCCAACAGGAAGGGAACAGTCTTGCCTGGTGATTGTCGAGCGATGTTCATTCATCCGTTGTCGTAGCGTCTGCATGGTCTCCCCAATGTACCATGCTTTGGGACATCCTTTCTTGCAACGTATCAGGTAGACAACGTTGGCCGAGTTGCAAGAGTATTTACCATGTAGCTGGTGGATGGTATTCTCACGTGTGATGATGTCATCCGTGTCGATGATCCGGCATGTCTTGCAGAGGTTGCTGTAGCAGGGTTGTGTGGTATTGTGGTCAGTGTTCTCCTGAAGGCTGGGTAGTTTGCCGCAAACAATGGCCTGTATGAGGTTGTGTGGTTGTCTGAAAGCAAGAAGTGGGGGTGTGGGGATGGCCCTGGCAAAATGTTCATCTTCAATGATATGTTGAAGACTCCGGAGAAGATGTCGTAGCTTCTCCGCTCCAGGGAAGTACTGGACGACGAAGGGTACTCTGTCCACCGTGTTCCGTGTTTGTCTTCTGAGGAGATCGGTGCGGTTTTTTGCTGTGGACGCTACGACAATGGATGAATGAACATCGCTCGACAATCACCAGGCAAGACTGCTCCCTTCCTGTTGGCGAACACTTCAGTGGTCACAGGCATTCAGCCTCTGACCTTCGGGTAAGCATTCTCCAAGGCGGCCTTCACGACACACGACAGCGCAGAGTCGCTGAGCAGAGACTGACAGCCAAGTTCCAGACACATGAGGACGGTCTCAACAGGGATCTTGGGTTCATGTCGCACTATCTGTAACCCCCGTGACTTGCCTGGGTTTGCAAAACCTCACCTACTGCACTGTCTGGAGACAATACACATCTCTTTAACCTGTGATCAGTGCTCCTTCCACTCACATTGTCAGCCATATTAAGACTTGAACAGCAGGTTAGGTGTAAAGATTCGCATTCTAATCAGTAACCTGTAAGCTGTCTGTGCTTTATATGCTCTGTCCGAGGCCAGAACTCTCCATTCACCTGACGAAGGGGCTAACCCGAAAGCTACTGAGTGTACTATCAAATAAATCGGTTGGACTTAAACCTGGTGTTGTCAGACTTTTTACCTAATAAAAAATCCTGCAAGACTTTTGGGGAACTGAGTTTAGCAAGTTTGTGTTTGTTCTAAAATTGAAGTAACAGTGAGATAAGATTATAGTTTTTAGGTATCTCAGGGAAAGAAACTAGCCTGGGGGAAGCATCTAGTGAATACTCAGAATTCCGCAGGAAGAAAAAAACGTTTGCAACTGGGTCAGCCCAAACAATTAGAACAGCGCTAACCACTGTGCCATCGTGCCGTCCGGACACAGTAGTTTGCGCTGCTGCCTCACAGCTCCAGGGATCAAGGTTCAATTCTGACTGGAGCTTGCACATTCTCCATGTCTGTGTGGGTTTCCTCCGGATGCTCCGGTTTCCTCCCACAGTCCAAACATGTGCAGGTTAGGTTGACTGGCCATGCTAAATTGAGTAACTTATCTCACAACACCAGGTTAAAGTCCCACAGGTTTATTTGGTAGCAAAAGCCACTAACTTTCGGAGCGCTTGTCCGTAGGTGCTCTCACGTAGGGGATGGCTTCTATAACGTGTTTAGGGTAGAAGTTGGAGAAGTGGAGCATCATGAGGTTATCCGTGGACTTGCGGTACAGTGAAGTGGTGAGGTGACCGTCCTTGATGGAGATGCGTGCGTCCAAGAATGCAACCGATTCCAGAGAATAGTCCGTGGTGAGTCTGATGGTGGGATGGAACTTGTTGATGTCATCACATAGTTGTTTCAGTGATTGTTCACCATGAGTCCAAAAGGAAGAAAATATCATTGATGTACCTAGTGTATAGCATTGGTTTAAGGTCCTGTGTGGTGAAGAGGTCTTGTTCGAACCTGTGCACGAAGATGTTGGCATATTGAGATGTGAATTTGGTCCCCATGGCTGTTCCGTATGTCTGGATAAAGAACTGGTTGTTGAAGGTGAAGACATTGTGGTCCAGGATGAAGCTGATGAGTTGTAAAATTGCATCTGGAAACTGGCAGTTGAGTACTGAGGCAGTTGCAGCAATGCCATCGTCATGGGGGATGTTGGTATAGAGTGCCAAGACATCCATTTTGACAAGGAGCGCTCCTGGTTCAGTTGCTCCATGTGTGCTGAGTTTCAGTAGGAAGTCCGTAGCGTCGCGACAAAAGCTGGGAGTTCATTGTACAATGGGTTTCAGGTTGCCCATGACGTATCCAGAGAGGTTCTTGCACAGGGTTGCGTTGCCCGATATGATGGGACGGCCGGGTGTGTTTGCCTTGCGTATCTTCGGGAGGCAGTAGCAGTATCAGATAAATAACGTTGGTCGCGTTCCAAGTGCATGTACCGTGTACTTGGTGGATGGTGCTCTCACGTGAGATGATGGCATCTGTGTCAATGATCCGGCACGTCTTGCAGGAGGGCAGGTCTGCCATGGTGTGTGTGTGGTTGGGGGGGTGGGGATGCGGTTGCTGTCTGCAGTGGGTATTGTCCCTGCTGGGTGGGGGGAGAGGGGGTGAGGCAAACCAGGATGGGTGTTTGGGGCTGGCCTGCAAATGGCTACTACCTCCAAAGATCCTGGACCACCATGTCTTCACCTTCAACATCCAGTTCTTCATCCAGACAACAGACACCTTCAGACGCTGAAAGATGCCCTCATAAGGACAGGATATGACACTCGACTCATCGATCGCCAGTTCCGACGCACCACAGCGAAAAACCACACCAACCTCCCTGAAGACAAACACAGGACATGGGGAACAGAGTACCTTCTTCATCCAGTACTTCCCGGAGCGGAGAAGCTATGACATCTTCTCCGGAGCCTTCAACATGTCACTGATGAAGACGAACACCTCGCCAAGGTCATCCCCACACCCCCATTTCTTGCCTTCAAACAACCGTACAACCTCAAACAGACCACTGTCCGCAGCAAACTACTTAGCCTTCAGGAGAACAGTGACCATGACACCACAACCCTGCTACAGCAACCTCTGCAAGACATGCTGGATCATCGACACACATGCCATCATCCCACGTGAGAACACCATCCGCCAGGTACACGGTACATACTCTTGCAACTCAGCCAACATTGTCTACCTGATAAGCTGCAGGGAAGAACATCCCAAGGCATGGTACATTGGGGAGACCATGCAAACACTATGACAATGGATGAATGAACACCGCTCAACAATCACTAGGCAAGACTGTTCTCCTCCTGTTGGAGAATACTTCAGCAGACACGAGTATTCAGCCTCTGATCTTCGGGTGAGCCTTCTCCAAGACAGCCTTCACGATACACGACAATGCAGAGTCGCTGAGCAGAAACTGACAGCCAAGTCCACACACGAAGATGGCCTCAGTCGGGATCTTGGGTTCATGTCACACTATCTCTAACCCCCACGACTTGCCTGGGCTTGCAAAATCTCAATAACTGTCTCGTCTGGAGACAATACACATCACTTTAACCTGTGCTTAACACTCTCTTCACTCATGTTGTCTGTACCTTTGAGACTTGATTATCTGTAAAGACTTGCATTCCAACCATTATTTTGTATATTGAGTTTGTGTCTTTATATGCTCTGTTTGTGAACAGAATTCCCGCTTACCTGATGAAGGGGCAGCACTCCGAAAGCGACTGGCTTTTGCTACCAAATAAACCTGTTGGACTTTAACCTTGTGTTGTGAGACTTCTTACTGTGTTTACCCAGGTCCAACACCGGCATCTCCACATCATGCTAAATTGACCAGCGTCAGGAAGATTAACAGAGTAAATGTATGGGGTTACAGGATTAGGGTCTGGGCGGGATTG
Organism: Carcharhinus amblyrhynchos; assembly: GCF_965287045.1. Lineage (NCBI taxonomy): Eukaryota > Metazoa > Chordata > Chondrichthyes > Carcharhiniformes > Carcharhinidae > Carcharhinus > Carcharhinus amblyrhynchos. The sequence goes on from NC_137329.1 coordinate 62,822,856, forward strand.
TAGTCAGTGCAGACTCGATGGCCAAATGGCCTTCTTCTGCACTGTAGGGATTCTATGGATTCTAAGATGCCTTGGTGGTAAACCTTCACTGGAGTTTTATGTCTAAGGTTATTGCTGACATAAAAGGAATCGAAAGAGATTAGGTCATTTTCTGGTGTTTGTATTGAAATCTTTCCAATCCCTTTGTCTCGTGTAATATTGTTTGTGTTTGTGTAACAAACATTTATTCTTTGTGGTTAAAGTACACAGGCAGACTCTTGTGAACGTATTCACTAACTGAGCTCCATGGGTTCTTAAAATAATGCAAAGTTAGGGTCTATCAGGACAGGTTTGATCTGGGTTCAGGCTTGTCCAATATTAACAGCAGCTGGCATCAGAACAGATGTTACAATTTCTCTGAATATATGAAACTTTCTAGTTGATGCAAAGCTGAGTTTGGGACATTTCAGCAAAGGAAACAATTCTGCTATGAACCTTGAGGAATATAGGAAGTGCAAAACGGAATTTAAGAAAGCAATCAGAAGAGCAAAAAAAAGGGGACATGGAAAAGGATTTGCGAATAAGATTAGGGAGAGTCTTACGATATTCTGTAATACATTTGGGGAAGAGGTTAACCAAGGAAAGAGAAGGGTTCATTAGAGATCAAGGGGGCAATTTGCGTGTGAAGCCGCAGGGCACTGGAAAGGTATTAAATGAATACTTCTCATCGATCTTCACTCAGGAAAAGGAGCAATAGAATTCAGGAAAACGGACTGTGAGGAACTTGTACAGTTTGACATAGGAAAAAAGAGGCATTGGAGGCTCTGAAGGGTTTAAACATTGATAAATCCCCAGGCTCAGACGAATTACATCCTAGGCTGCTGTGGGAGGCGAGGCAGGAAATTGTGTGGGCTCTGACACAATTTTTAAATTTCTCTCTGGCTGTGGAGAAGTGCCAGGGAACTGCAGGATGGCTAATGTGGTTTCCACTTTTTATGAAGGGTAGTAGGGATGAACCAGGAAATTACAGACCCATAAGACTCACGTCAGTGGTTAGGAAACTATTGGAGAACATTCTGAAGGAGAGGATTAATCTCCACTTGGAATGGCATTGGTCTTTTTTTAGGGGTAGTTGGCATGACTTTGTCTGAGGAGTTCACGCCTAAAAATTTTTTGAAAATGTGATTGATAAATGAAGTGCAGTTGGCGTAGTTTATGTGGATTTTAGAAAAACTTTTGACAGGGTCCCACATGGGAGGCTAATTGAGACAGTTGAAGTACATAGAATTCAGGGAAACCTAGTGATATGGATCCGAAACTGGCTTATAGGACTCAAAGGGTGGTCGTAGAGGCCTATTTGAGTGACTGAAGGCCAGTGAACATAGTGTACTACAAGGTTCAGTGCTGGATTTCTTATTGTTTGTAATATACATAAATGATATAGATGATAATGTGAGGGGAATGAAAAGCAAACTTGCAGCTGTCACCAAGATTGGTGGGGTGGTTAACAGTGAAGAAGGATGTTGGTCAATTGAGCAAGGCAGTCACAGATGGTATTTAATGCTGATAAGTGTGAGATGATGCACTTTGTAACAAGACAAGGGCATATTTAATGAATGACTGGACACTAGAAAGCTTAGAGGAACAGATGGATCTCGGGGTACTTATTCACAGGTTCCTGTGAGGAGGCACAGCAGATGAATAGGATAGTTAAGAAGGTATATGGGACTCTTATTTTCAGTTGTGGCATAGTGTACAAGAGCAAAGAAGTTATGTTGGAGCTGTACAGAACATTGGTTAGGCCACAGCTAGAGCACTGTGTGCCGTTCTGGTCATCTCACTATAGGAAGGATGTGATTGCACTAGAGGGGTTACAGAGGAGCTTCACCTGGATGCCTGGGATGGAGCATATGAGCTCCCAGGAGAGACTGGATAGGCTTGGATTGTTTTCTCTAGAGCAGAGAAGGCTGAGGGGGGACATGATTGAGGTGTATAAGATTGAGGGGGGAATGGACAGTTGTACAGGAAGTAGCTGTTCCCCTTGGTTAAGGGGTGAATCACTAGGGGGCATAGTTTAAGGATAAGGGGCAGGAGATTCAAAAGGGATTTGAAAAAACATTTTTCACCTCACTCAGAAGTTGAATATCTGGAATGCATTACCTGGAAAGATAGTGGATACGGCAAACATTACGACCTTTAACAGGTATCTGGATGAGCCTTTGAAACATCATAATATAATATTCAAGGATATGGTGCAACTGCTGGAAAATGGGATTAGTGCAACTTGAATGGTAGTTATTGTCCGTGTGGACTCGATGTACAATTCTACGATTCTATAATTAAGAATGGTGCGCAGGCTGTCAAGCCTGGGGGCCGAAAGGAGGCCGTCCTGCAATGACACTTTGACAGTCCCATTATCTGAGGTGCAAGCTGCCTAGGTGTATAAGACAGCAAGAGAGAAGGGTAAAAAATGGGTGTCTCACATTGTAAATAAGTGTCCTTGGAAAGTCAAAAAATGTTCAAATATAGAAAAGACCACAGCTGTCAGGCTTTCACTTCCACTGAATGGCAGGCGTCTGGCAGCCATGGTGGGTGTGAGTGGTGTCTCTGCTGAGATGAAGCACAGCTTCCTTCCTTCTGTGCCATCCAGAGAACAACTCTATCCCTAGCTGGTATTTCTGGTGGAAAATTCCAGTCAGCTTCTGTTAAGTGGTCTTAACAGGCTTTTTATTTAGCCTTAATAGGCTAGCTGATGCTTCTGGCAGATAGCTGTCACCCACCATCACCTACTCCTCCTGTGCCATGCTGTACTGGCTAGGGTTATGCACGAAGCCCTGCCTTCTCAATCTTAACCCTCACCTGAGATGCAACGGTCTACAGATTAAATCACCACCATTCAGCTCTCTCCTTGTCAAAGAGGAGAGCAGCCTATGGTCATCTGGGACTATGAAAATTTTACCTACTTCTCTGGTAACAGAAATGCCCTCAATGAAGGAGCAAGCTGGCATCCCGATCTGCAAGCCACTCCCAGATAACAAATTTCAGGCTTGCGAACCTCCAATTCTACTTTGAATGAGAATCGAAAATCATGCCTATTAGGTCTGACAACCAAAGGTTAGGTCCAGTATTTACTGTTTTCCGACATCTGTAGTTCTTGACTCTTGGTATCATAGAATCCCTGCAGTGCAGAAGGTGTCATGATGTGGGTATGCCGGCGTTGGACTGGCGTAAACACAGTAAAAAGTCTGACAACACCAGGTTTTAGTCCAACCGATTTATTTGATAAATAGACTCAAGCTTTCGGGGTTAGCCCCTTCGTCGGGTGAATGGAGAGTTCTGGCCTCAGACACAGCATATAAAGCACAGACAGTTTAGAGATTACTGATTAGAATGTGAATCCTTACACCTAACCTGCTGTTCAAGACCTGAAGTGGCTGACAATGTGAGTGGAAGGAGCACTGATCACAGGTTACAGAGATGTGTATTGTCTCCAGACAGTACAGTAAGTGAGGTTTTGCAAACCCAGGCAAGTCACGGGGGTTACAGATAGTGCGACATGAACCCAAGATCCCTGTTGAGACCGTCCTCATGTGTGTGGAACTTGGCTGTCAGTCTCTGTTCAGCGACTCTGCGCTGTCGTGTGTCGTGAAGGCTGCCTTGGAGAATGTTTACCCGAAGGTCAGAGGCTGAATGCCCGTGACCACTGAAGTGTTTGCCAACAGGAAGGGAACAGTCTTGCCTGGTGATTGTCGAGCGATGTTCATTCATCCGTTGTCGTAGCGTCTGCATGGTCTCCCCAATGTACTTGGGTTCATGTCGCACTATCTGTAACCCCCATGACTTGCCTGGGTTTGCAAAACCTCACTTACTGTACTGTCTGGAGACAATACACATCTCTGTAACCTGTGATCAGTGCTCCTTCCACTCACATTGTCAGCCACTTCAGGTCTTGAACAGCAGGTTAGGTGTAAGGATTCGCATTCTAATCAGTAATCTCTAAACTGTCTGTGCTTTATATGCTGTGTCTGAGGCCAGAACTCTCCATTCACCTGACGAAGGGGCTAACCCCGAAAGCTTGTGAGTCTATTTATCAAATAAATTGGTTGGACTAAAACCTGGTGTTGTCAGACTTTTTACTGTGCAGAAGGTGGCCATACGGCCCTTTGAAATTGCACGGACAACAATCCTACTCAGGCCCTACCCCCATAACTGCACATATTCACCTGGCTAATCCCCCTGACACTCAAGGGCAACTTAGCATGGACAATCAACCTAACCTACACAATTTTGGACTGTGGGAGGAAACCCCTGCAGACATTGGGAAAAGGTGCAGACTCCACAGACAGTCACCCAAGATCAGAACTGAACCCATGTTCCTGGCACTGTGAGGCAGCAGTGCCTACCACTGTGCCATGTTCTCCTTACTGCTGCTTCACAGAATGACAGGCAGCATGACTAAAACTTACAGCTGGGAGAATGTTGGCCTTTGCCTGATTTTTGAAGTATTAAAGGTCTTGAAATTGAATAGCACATTAGAAAAGTTCAAAGACCTGGTGCAACAATCCTCTCTCTTGTTCTTGTCTGTGTTGAGTAAATCATATGTAATGATATTCTCTTTGCCATGTTCTATTGGCTATCAAACATGAGGCAAATCAGATTCACATCAACATGCCTGTGATACACAGTGGGGACCGCAACGAAGATAACAGACTACAACTCTATGAAGTGGTATGAGAAAATGGGACTATTCTCCTTGGTAATTTCAGGTAATAGGGAAAACAACTAGATGAGAATTGATATGCCCTGGGATTCACTGGCTGAAAGATACAGATTCAATATCAAATTTCAAAAAGTAATAGGGTAAATATTTGAGGGAGAAAAATGGAGAATGTGGAAATGAGCAGAGGGGTGGAATACTTGGATAGCTGCTACAAAAAGAGGCAGCATGATTAGGATGTGTGAAATGGCCTGTTTCTGTTCTGTATGTTTCAGAAGGTTAACAACATGTGGGGGTCATTGCACCAGAGAGCTATACACAATAAGTGCTCATTTGAAACAAAGCAGCAACCTGGAACTGGGGTCCACAGAGTGAAGAGTAAGGAGCATGCAACAAACAATCAAACTTCCAAAAACTTGGTGGAGATGTACTGTCCAGAAAACTGAAAGTCCAACTAGAAAAATTCAAACAACATAGAAATCTGGAGCCATTTCAGGAGACCTAATGAACATCTGGGCGAACAAAAAAGCTAACAGACAAATTGAAATAAACACAACTCAATTCACCACAAATACATAAAATGCAATTAATCATGCAAAATAAAACTGGATATCTGGAGATTGATCGAACCTCTACACACCCACACACAATCCTAATCGCAGTCATTGAACAGTGTTAAATCAGGACCCCTCCCTAACCTGGTGGAACCAAGGCCAATTGTAAAATGTTTACCATTACTTCAGCTGTAACCAACAAATGGGGAATAATGTAGAAATCAAAACCCTGACTTACATTTCTGTAAATCAATGTAATATCTTTACCCACAAAGCCATGGCAGCAGATCTCACTCCTGAAACATTTACTTACCTGCACTAAATTCAGGACATCTGTAATCTCCCTTGCACACTCTTAACAACACATCCTCACTTACACTCTCACCAAAAGCTGGTTAGGCCACATTTGAAGTACTGTGTCCAATTCTGGTCGCCGCACTACCAGAAGGACATGGAGGCTTTAGAGAGAGTGCAGAGAAGGTTTACCAGGATGTTGCCTGGTATGGAGGGTCTTAGCTATGAGGAGAGATTGGGTAGACTGGGTTTGTTCTTCCTGGAAAGATGGACAATGAGGGGAGACCTAACAGAGGTGTACAAAATTATGAAGGGTACAGATAGGGTGAATAGTGAGAAGCTTTTTCCTGGGTCAGCGGTGATGATCGAGGGGTCACAGGCTCAAGGTGAGAGGGGTAAGGTATAACTCCGATATCAGAGGGACTTTTTTTAACGCAGAGGGCGGTGGGGGCCTGGAATGCGCTGCCTAGTAGGGTGGTGGAGGCAGACATGCTGGCATCATTTAAGAATTACTTGGATAGACACATGAGCAGCCTGGGAATGGAGGGATACAAACAAATGGTCTAGTTGGACCAACGCGTGGCACAGGCTTGGAGGGCTGAAGGGCCTGTTTCCTGTGCTGTACTGTTCTTTGTACACATTACTATGACTTTCTGTGGATTTGCTTGCAGCTCCTTGTGATGCTAGTGTACCATTAAGAATTGAAAAAAACAGGTTCTCTGCAGTTTGTAAGCAGGCCTTTTGGTTTCATTGTGGCATTGGCTGTCTGCTTAGAAGTTCTTTCATTGCTGCTTCAATGGTTTAAATGGGTTTTGTTTATTTTTACTGTGGGCTTCATGCAGCATATGGGATTTTACAATCTTTTGAATTGTTAGGGGGAAGATTGATTAACAAGTCAAAGTCAGGTGGTTCCTCCCAGAAGAATCCAAAGGTTCACTTTCAGTTTTGGTTCAGAGTCAGAAGATGCCCCGGTTGTCAATTTGCAGGCAGAATTTCTCTCTCTCTCTCTCTCCCTGGTATTATAGATTCTGCTGGCTAGCTGGAATCAGGCCTCCTTGACTTCCTGGAGCGAAAACTGTGCTGTCGATGGTTTTCTAGTTAATACCTAGAGTCTCTCTCCCTGATGTTTTGGGAAGCTATTCTGACTTTAAGTTTGTCTGTGGGCAAATCAAAAGGGCTGCTGGAAGTTACAAGGCTGGGAAGTCAGAGTTTCAATTCTACAACCAAAAAAACTCAGGTCCAACATCAAGTGAACATTCGTAATTTCTGTGCTAAACCTATGGCAAGGGTTTTGTTCAAGGAGATTTGTTTGGTTAGAACACTTCATATGTTTGTCAAGGGTTAAACAATATTATGATTGTTCTTTTTTCCTTGTTTATAATTGGTAAACGTTATTGCTAAATGTTAACTGTGTTCTTAAATAAACTTTATTTGATAAAAGCTCCCTAGTGGGTCAGTTGAATCATACCTGGGGTGAAACATCTCACACCCACTCTAGCCAAATTCAAATTGCAAAACTTATGATCCAGGCAGACTTCATAAAACATTTTGGAGTTTCTGACATGTATTCCTGTTCCCAACACACATAGGAACAAAGATGCATACGTTTAAACTGATCTTGTTTAGTCACATTGTGCTGGATTGCTGTTTAAGTCCTAGTGCATTGTAATACAGACTGGACAGCGATTCCCATCACAGTGCAACTGGCTCAGGCTGGGGAAGAACTGTACATCTTTGTGAGCATTAGGACTTAACAACAGAAGATTAAGAATAAGATTTAACAACAGTTTGGAAACAATGGGCTTTTTTGTAAATCCAGGTGAGGGATGGGTTTATTCTTCTTGGAGGGGCTCTTTACTGGGCTAAGCGAGACCCTCTTGTAGGTTTCCTTGATAAAGCAGCACCTCAATGAATGCAGAGACATTTCACTGCTCAGTGATTACGTGTTCTAATGCATTTTTTCCTGGATATCATACAATCATCTACATTTCCAGATTTGAAAAGCCACACGTTATTCAGTGCTTACCCTGGAGAGATTGCTGGAGGAATCACCAACACAACTTTCAGCTTGGCTTTATGCAGCGATTCAGATAAGTGGCGGATCACGTGGACCAGTTCTCTGCAAGACAGACACATCCCATCAAAGACAAGGAGAGGGCTGTGCCCATGTCATTAACCTGAATTCTTCTAAACATACCATGTTAATGGAAGCAGCAGGAACAAAGCAATCAATTTTTAACAAAAATGAGTATTGACTGTAAGGCAAGCTCACAGCAGTTTCAACTCCTTTCTAATTTGAGTGACGGGAGTTCTGAAGTGTATAAAGTGGTTTGATCCATTTACTAGCCTCTCTGATCCAAGTACTTCAGCATCAGCATGCACATCTGCCTACTGCTATCAGATGCATGGTCTTTGAAGATTATTGAGCAATAGAACATATGATGGAACGAGCAGCAGAAGTCTGCAGGCTAGGTCAGGATCAGGATCTTAAAATCTTTACCTTGAAGGATAAAGCAGTATGCATATGGGAACACCACATGCTCCAAGTTCTCCTCCAAGTCACAACCCATCCTGACTTGGGGAAACACTGGCCCAGCCATGATGGAAGAGGAGTGAAATCCTGACCTAAGAGCACAAATATGAGTACTTCCACCACAAAAACTATAAGGGTGCCCAAGAAGATAGCTTCTCAACATTCTCAAGAAAATGAGGGATGGGCACTATTGTTACCGCTGCCAGCATAGCACCCTCCCATCAAAGACACTGGGACAATAGGAGAGTGGGATTTCTTGAGGGTGAATGAATATACACTTATATAGTGCCTTTCATAACCTCGGAGTATCACAATGTGTTTTACAGCCAACAAAGCACTTTTGAAGTGTAGTAACTGATGTAATGTAGAAAACACTGCAGACAATATTTACACAGCAAGTTCCCTAAAAAAAACACATAATAAATCAGTTTATTTTTAGTGACATCAATTGAGAGATAATTATTGGCAAAGATACCAAAGAGAACACCCCTTCCAAGCAGACAGGGCCTTGGAATAACACCTCATTGGAGGCACAAGGCGCAATATTCTTGAGAAGTTGTGGTATGAAGAGAGTGCAGGTGGTGAGCAGAGAGCTGGAGAAGTCAGAGAAAAGCACTCAGATAACCAAAGACTGCACTATCATGCCCCGTACATGTTATATAATGAACTTTCAGTCTACACTTTTCAAAAATTGGACACAAACAAATATAGCTGCTACAAATCATGTGACTTCTGGGTTTTGGACTATACACAGTGGGAAATTTCTGTCAAATAAAATATGAAAATAGACAACAATGCCTCCCAGCCATTTATAGAATTCACACATCTCTTGTTAAAGGATGGACCAACACCTAAAGACTGAGATTCCAGACCCTGTCCCCAATTTCATACTAGACAAAGAGGAAGTGCTAACTCAGCAATCATGTGATTGAAGCCGATTTCAGGGACTACACTCTCGATTACCCCAGGATTCAGCAGGTTAATCTCAATGATCAGCCAATCTGAGAATCAAACTCAAACAAGCTGAAAGTCTTCAAGGAGCCAAAAGCTTAACCTGTTCTGGTTTCAAAGTACACTGGGAACCACCCTCCTAGCTATTCAACTACCAAACAACCTGCTGTGAACCTTTCACTTTACCATGTCCTCACTTCAACTTTAAATTGTTAAATCCATTCAAAAAATTGCTGAGACCTGCCACCTGGGAGACCATAAATCATAAATTAGAGACTGAATTAACTGTAATCTGTAAAAACGCACTATTTTTTAATCTATATTCAACCTTTGTATGTGTATATGTGTCGCATTGCATTAATTTGAGCTAAAGTGAACGTGAATAATAACCCTCTTCATTTGAGCTCACAAAAAAGCTTGCTGCTGAATTATTTAATTGGAAGACACACTCCCAATAGTTTACCTACCAATGACGTGAGACTCACCAGTCTGTAATTTCCTAGTTCATCACTACCAACCTTCTTAAAAAGTGAAACCATATCAGCTGTTCACCAGTTTTCTGGCACCTCTTTCATGGCCAGAGAGGAATTAAAAATGCCGGTGGGAGTCCCTGTAATTTCCTGCCTCACCTCTCACAGCAGCCGAGGATGCAATTCATCCAGGCCTGGGACTTTGTCCATCTTTAAGCCTGTCAGAGTCTCCAATATCTCACTTCCTAAGTCAAAATGCTCGAGGTTGCTGTGCTGTGGGTCAGACCTATGTTTGGGCAGAGGGGTTAATTAGTGTGCATTCTGTCCAAAACACCGATCAACATTAATCCCACAGTCAACATCACTATCCAGTCATCATCACATTGATGCCAATGTGTCATCTTTCAATGATTGCCAAGTTTCCTACAGAACAGTAGTGGCTGCAGGAAACAGTCCTTTAGCTTTGTGATGGTCCAAGGATATGATGGGCTGGTTTATAAATACGATTATTTCTTTACTAATCTTATTAAGTTATTTCACTGTAATAGGCATCACTACCCAGTTTAATCCAACCCTTCCCTGAAATTCACATAATTCAGTAAGGACCAACAGATGATAACCAGTTTGGGGAGAGCTGACTAATTCTGCTTCAAAAATCAGACATTGGGCAGAGGGAGAGAGAGAGAGTTTTAGAGATTTACAGCACAGAGAAAGGGCCTTTGGCTCATCGTGTCTGTGCCGGTGAAAGACAAATCAATTAACTATTACGAACTCATTTGAGTTACTGGCAAGGAAGCAGATTTATACAAAGGTACCTAAAGCTCAATAGAATTTAGAGATAAATCTTGAACTGCTGCTACTGTAATGAGCATGGATCAGTTGGAACGGTGAAAAAAGTAGTGCCATAAAGCAGATTCAGCCTGGAGCTAATGGAGATTCTCTGCTTCGGTCCAAAGGTGGTCATGATGTGGAGATGCCAGTATTGCACTGGGGTAAACACAGTAAGAAGTCTCACAACACCAGGTTAAAGTCCAACTAGTTTATTTGGTAGCAAAAGCCACTAGCTACGACATCTTCTCCGGACCCTTCTGCATGTCATTGATGAAGACGACCATCTTGCCAAAGCCATCCCCACACCCCCATTTGCCTCCAAACAACTGCACAAACTCAGACAGATCACTGTCCGCAGCAACCTGTCCAGCCTTCAGGAGAACAGTGACCACGACACCACACAACTCTGCCACAGCAACATCTGCAAGACATGCCGGATCATCGCCATCATTTCACGTGAGAACACCATCCACCAGATACACGATACATACTCTTGCAACTCAGTCAATGTTGTCCACCTGATACGCTGCAGGAAAAGGTGTCCCAAGGCATGGTACATTGGGGAGACCATGCTGATACTACGACAACGGATGAAAGAACACCGCTCGACAATCACCAGGCAAGACTGTTCTCACGGGGAACACTTCAGCGGTCATAGGCATTTGGCTTCTGATCTTCAGGTAAGTGTTCTCCAAGGTGGCCTTCACGACACACAACAACACAGAGTTGGTGAGCAGAGACTGATAGCCAAGTTCCACACACGAGGACAGCCTCAACCGGGATCTTGGGTTCATGTCACACTATCTGTAACCTCCATGACTTGCCTGGGCTTGCAAAATCTCATTAACTGTCCTGTCTGGAGATAATACACATCTCTTTTACCTGCGCTTAACGCTCTCTCTACTCACATTATCTGTACCTTTAAGACTTGATTATCTGTAAATTCCAACTGTTATTTTGTAAAGTGAGTTTGTGTCTTTATACGCCCTGTTTGTGAACAGAGCTCCCACTTACCTGACGAAGGAGCAGCACTCTGAAAGCTAGTGGCTTTTGTTACCAAACAAACCTGTTGGACTTTTAACCTGGTGTTGTGAGACTTCTTATTCTATCTAAAGGAACATGGGTCCCCCTTCACTTCCACACACCAATGATCTATATCGCCATTATTTTGTTTTAAGGTGAAGAGATTCGCCATTAGAGCCTCACAGCACAGGCTACAGTGTGTAGCTGCTCTAGATGGAATGAAACAGCACAGGGTACTGGGAATCCATTACGAGAACTGTGACACCACCAAGACTGCAGCCTGTGAAAATGATTGTGTGCCTCATAATTCAGAGCAACATGTAACTTTCACCACACTCTATTCTCTTGGGTCTCAATGGTTTGGCAGCTCTGATGGTTTCAGTTTTGTGCAGAGTACCAAGCCCATGATTCCTGCAAGATTTACACACATTCAGAAATTAACAAACTTGAATTCTTCATCTCAAAATACAAACATCAGCCATAAAATTGCTGTTTTTCTGCAGCTTTCAACAGATTTAAACATCTCTGTGCCTAAGTTTTGGTTTCTCTGCATTATTTCTAAGATTCCAAAACTCTATTTTATCTTCACTTCCTGACACTATGTTTTATGTTTAAAGACAGCTGCATTTTCACAGTGCTTTCTCATTGCAAGTCTTTATCAAACTCACTGTAAGATGGCAGTTTACTGAGACATTGCCCCATGTAGAGGTCACATGACAACAAGCCAGGCTAGACATGTGGCACTACTACACATCAAAACGAAAACAGCCCCAATCTAGGCATTTAAATGTTTGTTATAGGACAGTCAATGAGCTATTCTACATCTGTAAGACAACTGCTGTAAGACTAAGAGCTGTGGACAGCATGGTAGCATAGTAGTTGGCAATGCTGCTTCACAGTGCCAAAGACCTGGGTTCGATTCATAAGAACATAAGAAATAGGAGCAGGAGTAGGCCATCTAGCCCCTCGAGCCTGCCCCACCATTCAATAAGATCATGGCTGATCTGTCGTGTCTCAGTTCCACATTCCCGCCCTCTCCCCATAACCCTTAATCCCCTTGCCTATCAAAAACCTATCAACCCGCGTCTTAAATATATTTAGCGAGGCAGCCTCCACCACTTCAACGGGCAGAGAATTCCAGAGATTCACCACCCTTTGAGTGAAGAAGTTCCTCCTCCACTCCGTTCTAAACCGCCCCTCCTTTATCTTGAGGCTGCGCCCTCTAGTCCTACTGTTCTTTCTGAGCGGGAACAGCCTCTCCACCTCTATCCTATCCATCCCATTCATCATCTTATATGTCTCAATGAGATCTCCCCTCATTCTTCTAAACTCTAACGAGTACAAGCCCAGTTTATTCAGCCTCTCCTCAGTTCAACCCCCTCAACTCCGCTATCAGCCTAGTAAACCTCCTCTGCACTCCCTCCAAGGCCAAAATATCCTTGCGTAAGTGCGGCGACCAAAACTGCACACAGTACTCCAGCTGCAGCCTCACCAGTGCCCTGTACAGTTGCAGCAAGACCTCCCTACTTTTATATTCAATCCCCCTCGCTATGAAGGCCAGCATCCCATTTGCCTTCCTGACCACCTGCTACACCTGCAGGCTGGGTTTTTGCGACTCATGCACAAGGACCCCGAGGTCCCTCTGCACCGTCGCATGCTGCAGTTTTTCGCCATGTAAGTAATAGTCCTTCCTACCATTATTCCTACCAAAGTGGACAACTTCACATTTGCCAACATTAAATTCCATTTGCCAGCTCCTGGCCCATTCGCCCAGCCTATCTAGATCCTTCTGTAGACTCTCCACACCTTCTGCACAATTTGCCGTTCCACCAATCTTGGTGTCATCAGCAAATTTCGACACCATACACTCGGTTCCCTCCTCCAGATCATCTATATAAATGGTAAATAGCTGAGGCCCCAGCACTGACACCTGCGGCACTCCACTAGTCACCAACCGCCAATCCGAATAGCACCCATTAACCCCCACTCTCTGCCTCCTATTTGACAGCCAATCCCCTATCCACGCTACCACCCTACCCTCAACTCCATGCCCCCTGACCTTCTGTAATAACCTCTTGTGAGGCACCTTATCAAACGCCTTCTGAAAATCAAGAAACACCACATCCACCGGCTCTCCTCTATCCACCGCCTTAGACACATCCTCATAGAACTCCAATAAATTCGTCAGACACGACTTCCCCTTAACGAAACCATGCTGCGTCTGCTCTATCAAACAAATCTCCTCAAGATGCCTCGCTATTTTCTCCTTGATGACGGATTCTAACATTTTACCTACAACAGACGTTAAACTAACCGGCCTATAATTCCCTGCCTTTTGCCTGCCACCCTTCTTAAACAACGGCGTAACATTAGCCGTTTTCCAATCTTTCGGCACTTCCCCGGAATCCAGCGACGTTTGGAAAATAATCACCAAGGCATCCACTATCACCTCTGCCATTTCTTTCAGAACCCTTGGATGCATTCCATCCGGTCCTGGGGACTTGTCCACAATCAGTCCCTCCAGTCTGTCGAGCACTGCCTCTCTAGTAACAATAATGTCATTCAGGCCCTCCACTCCTACCATCTTTCCATCACTAACAACCGGCAAATTATTCACGTCCTCCTCCGTGAAGACCGATACAAAAAAGTTATTCAAGGCCTCAGCCATTTCCCCATCCCCTACTACTAAGTCCCCCCTCTCATCCTCTAAGGGTCCAACGTTCACCCTAGCCAGCCTCTTCCTTTTTATATATTTATAAAAACTCTTACTATCCTTTTTTTATATTAAGCACTAGCCCAGCTTCATAGTTTATCCTACCCTTCTTTATCAACTTCTTTGTCATTCTTTGTTGACATTTAAACCTCTCCCAATCCTCTTCTCGCCCACTACTCTTAGCTACTCTAAACGCATCTACTTTTAATTTAACACTTTCCTTTACCTCCTTCGTTATCCACAGCTGATTATCTCTCCTCCTACGATCCTTTTTAACCATCGGAATAAATTTCTGCTGAGCACCAAGAAAGATCTCCTTAAAGATCCTCCACTGTTCCTCAGCAGACCTACCTTCCAACGCGCTCCCCCAATTAACATTCGCCAATTCCTCTCTCATCCTACCGTACTCCCCTCTGTTCAAAGGATACATGTCCGGGAACCCACTTTCTCCTCCTCCATCTGCATCAGAAACTCCACCATACAATGATCACTCTTCCCAAGAGGATCCTTCACCACAAGGTCCCTAATTCTACCCGCCTCATTACATAGCACCAGATCCAAGATAGCTCGCTCCCTCGTCGGCCCCAACACACACTGTTCAAGGAAACTATCCCGGCAGCATTCCAAGAACTCCTCCTCAAGCCCACCGCGTCCAACATGGGTCGACCAATCAATATGTAGATTGAAATCCCCCATAATTATCGGCGTTCCATTCCTGCACGCCGCATTTATTTGCGCGTTAACAGCCCGCCCCACCTCCAGATCATTATTTGGGGGCCTATAAACGACACCCACTAGCGTCTTCCTCCCTTTGCTGTTCCTAATCTTCACCCACAATGATTCCACTTTCTGCTCTTTGGCTCCTATATCATCCCTTACTACCACCCTGATGCTGTCCTTAATCAGCAGAGCTACGCCCCCCCCTTTTTCCTCCTGCCTATCCTTCCTAAACACTTGATACCCCTGTACATTCAGCTCCCAGTCCCTGTCACCTTGCAGCCACGTCTCTGTAATGGCCACCAGATCATATCCATTTGTGCTGATCTGCGCCACCAGCTCATTCACTTTATTCCGAATGCTTCGTGTATTCAGATAAAGTGCCTCCATCCCAGCTTGGATAAAGCTTGCAGCTTTATAAGACCTGTGTCAGGCCCCACTTGGGAGTACTGTGCGCAGTTCTGATCACCTCATTACAAGAAAGGTGTGGAAGCTATTGAAAAGGGTGCAGAGGAGATTTACAAGGATGTTGCCTGGATTGGGTGGCATGCCTTATGGGGATAGGTTGAGGGAGCTAGGTATTTTCTCCCTGGAGAGACGAAGGATGAGAGGTGACCTGATAGAGGTTTATAAAGATGTTGAGAGGTATAGATTGGGTGGATTCTGAGAGGCTATTTCCCAGGGCTGAAATGGTCGCTACAAGGGGGCACACGTTTAAAGTGCTGGGGAGTAAGTACAGAGGAGATGTCAGGGGTAAGTTTTTCACTCAGAGCATGGTGGGCGAGCGGAATCGGTGGTGCTGGAGGCGAACTCGTTGGGGTCTTTTAAGAGACTTCTGGATGAGTGCATGGGATTTAATGGGATTGAGGGTTATAGGTAGGCCTAGTAGGTAGGGACATCATCAGCGCAACTTGTGGGCCGAAGGGCCTTTTGTGCTGTCTGTGTGGACTTTGCACATTCTCCCCATGGCTGCATGGATTTCCTCCGGGTGCTCCAGTTTCCTCCCACATTCTGAAAGATGTGCTGGTTAGGTGCATTGGCCCAGACAGGCGATGGACTGTGGCAAATAGGAGAATTTCATTGTAACTTCAGTCAGTGTTAATGTAAGCCTTACTTGTGACTAATAAATAACTAACTTTAAACATTAAAAAAAAGGAATGTTTTCTGGGACACACAAAGCCTAGCTCTGAATAAAGACCGGGACAGACTGGGCTCAGATTCAGCACACATCTGGAGTTGTGCTTTTAATCCTAAGTGGCAAATGCCAACAGGGATTCCTAGTGTAACACCAAGTCAAACAATCATCATCATGGCAGAAAATGTGCACAAGAAAAGAAATCAATAAATACAGAAACCTGTATCAGTCCTTCTGGTTCCCCTGGGATCCAATCAAAAATCATCAGAAGCTGAAAAATCCTCTGAGTTTCCTAAACTGGTAGCTTCGCATTACCTTCTATGTGTGTTGTAACATTCATAGGACTACTAATTTAAATATCTTATAAAACCAAATGCCCAATTCTGAGACAAAGCTATAAATTAAAACACAAGCAATTTATAACAACGCCAATTGATCAAGAGGATAGTGCATTAGAATGGATTTTTTTTTAAAAGAAGTAAATGAATCATGTTCCACAGTGATTTAATCAGAGTCCACACAGACTATAACAAGTAACACATTACACAGAGTGGGCTATCGATGCAGCCTCCAAAGTACACTCAATGGTCACAGCATGCTCCAACTCAAATGGCTGACCCATCAAGAAAGATTTTTGGTTTTTAAATAACTACAAAGATCCAGGAACTGGGAAAATTTTAATAATAGGTAACCTAAATAAATAAGAGACTCAAATAAGAGTGCCTGCGGGGAGAGAAAATATCAATAGCTACCGGGAATAAAGCAACAAGACCTTGAGCAAACTCAAGGACATTCTAATCCTAAACAATATACTTCATTATAACACCACAACTCAAATACAGAGCACGTACACATACCAAGCTACTCCCAGTAATTACATTGATCTCTAACCACGTACCAGCACAGGTTTGGAAGATGATGATAAATGGATGAAATGCCACATACAATGCACCAAGCAGTCATATTTACATGCTGCATCATCTTAACCCAACCAGTCCTATAATAGTGTATTTAACAAGTAACTGAGTGCTCACCGTGGACTGGGGGTTGCAGAATTAGCATTTTCTAACTACCACTCCTTACTGCATATTTAGTAAGGACCCTAGCCGAACATAATCCACCAACAAAACACATGACTACACCTAATGGCACACTGTGGGGATAAGGAGATTTATTCTAACCCTGAGTTGTACCTGACGTAGGAGTGCTTGGTGGGGGCAATGAAGAGCTTTACTCTGCATCTAATCCCATGCTGTGTGTGTCCTGGATGCGTTTGGCAAAGACGGTGTAGAGGGAGCTTTACTCTGTATTTAATCCCATGCTGATCCTGTGCTGGAGGTGTTTGATGGGGACAGTGTAGAGGGACTGTCCATTTATGGAGGCTGGTAAGGATTGTGAGGGTTGCAGGGTGAAGGCAGTAATGCCCAAGTTAATTTAATTGTAATGTTAAGGGCTTGAACTTCAATTTTATAAGAGGCTGTTGCTAGGTGCTCTAACTCTGATGATTTGATTTGTATTGATATTCTACACACCACCGACTCTAGAAGACAGGTTTTGAGGCCAAGAGAAAGTTATCAACTGGTAAGTTTAGACATTAGCAATTTAATCAAGATCCTCCTTTCTCAAAAGCAGGCAAAGGATAAACTTGTATCTGCAGCTCACAGGGTCAGAGTTCCTCTTTGCCAATCATTGTAACAGATCACAAAACCAACAACAACTTGCCTTGATATGGAGTGAAAGCATCCCACTGCAATTCCTCAGGAATGTCATAATTCCAGCTGATGATACTGGACAGTCAGATATCAGGGTGGAACGCAGCTTGACAGATCCTAACATTGATTTTTTATTTAAAGTGTGGAGGACGGCTACTGAACAGTCATAAAGGCTGCTGATGTACATTCAACAAAATAATTAACCATTTATTAAACAAGGAAAGATGAACTATGATACATTACTCCATAGCAACCATACCTTGACAGATTTGTAAGGATAACTCAAGTTACACATTTATTTTATACTCTAATATTCTAAGTCCACAGACCACGTAAACAAAAAAAACAAAATATGGCCAAACACCCCACACTCTGAAATCAAGTGACTGGTGTCACTCAAAACAACTTCTCTGGATTTCTCATCAAATTCCCCTAGGCGATTCACAGAGTGAGCCAGCTGGTCTCATTGGAACTCCCCCCCACTCCGTGCTTCCAAACTCCATTCTCGTTGAACACACTTGAGTTTTCTCCCAAACAACATTCTCTCTTGTATAGCTTCATCAAGGATACACACCAGGGTTTCAACCTCACCTGCCAGTATTCTCCTGCCCTGGATCATCACATATATTGAAGCTTCCACACAATCTCAGGTACCCAGCCATGCTAACAGAATACCATTGGTTCACAGGTTGTACTGAAGTGTCACCAACCTTCTATCAAGTTGACTTTAAATCTACTTTCTGCAGGTGTCTTTTTCTGCTCCTTACTTTAACTTCATTGAACAGTACCTTTTTACCAGATTTCTGCTGTTTGTTCCTTTGACTTCAGTCTTCCTGCGCACTACACAGACAAACGCACTGTTCATAGAGAAGGAAACGAGAGAGTGCAGAATATAGTGTCACAGTCATAGCTAGGATGTAGAGAAAGATCAACTTAATGCAAGGTAAGTCCATTCAAAGTCTGACAACAGCAGGGAAGAAGCTGTTCTTGAGTCAGTTAGTACGTGACCTCAGACTTTTGTATCTTTCTCCTGAAGAAAGAAGGTGGAAGAGAGAATTAATTATGCTGGCTGCTTTGCTGAGGCAGCAGGATTGTAGACAGAGTCAATGGATGGAACACTGGTTTGCGTGATGGATTGGGTTACATTCATGACTTTTTGTAGTTCCTTGCAGTCTCGGGTAGAGCAGGAGACATACCAAGCTGTTATAGAACCAGAACCAGAAAGAATGCTTTCTATGGTGCATCTGTAAAAGTTGGTGAGAGTCATAACTGACATGCCAAATTTCCTTAGTCTTCTGAGAAACTAGAGGCGTTGGTGTGCTTTCTTAACTATATGAGGAGCATGGGGGGACCAGGACAGGTTGTTGGTGATCTTGCCAGTCTTGCTACATGCATGCACAAACTGCTTCGGTATCTGAGGAGTTGCAATCAGTGAACATTCCCACTTCTGCTCTTAGGAGATGAAGAGAAGGTCACTGATAAGGCAGCTAAAGATGGTTGGGCCTAAGACACTACCCTGAGCAACTCTTGCAGTAATGTCCTGAGACTAAGATGGTTGGTTTCCAACAACCACTATCTTGTTTTGTGCTAGATATGACTCCAACCTGTGGAGAAATATCCCTGCCCGCTTATTCTCCCTTAACTTCACCTTCCATATAAAAGGTCCCATACCATAGTCATGGCCACCTCTTTAACTTGTCATCTCATGTGGCCGTGCTGCTTCCATAGGTAGCTAGCTAAGATCATCTCTGATCACTTCCTTGGATTGTTCTCCATCCACAACTCATTTCCTCCTCTAAACCCCATATCATGGGGAAAACAAACCTCTCCTGCCACTTCATCGCATTCTCAAATTCCCAATATTCAACCCATTGGGTCTCCCTTCACCAGAATATTTTTGTCTAACCATACCCTCACTTCCACCTTTGATATCAAAATGATTACTCTCTAACATCCTGGACATTCACTCTTTCAATCCTCATCTCTACTGTCTGTAATTCATGGATCACGCACTTGAAAAGATATTGAGGACAACCGATTTAGCTATTCACTGCGATATCTAACTGGACCATAGTACCAGCAGCCTCCCATCTGCTTCCTTTTCAAGATCATCTTGGAACAGAGGTAACAACCAACCTCCTTTCTCTAATGCATAATCTCTTTTAAAACTCCTCTCACCTGCACTCCTACCCTCACCAACAACAAGTGCAAGCAACTCATGCACTTTTTTGCCATTAAGATTGAGACCATCCAATCAGCTGCTTTTGTCATTCCCTTTTTTCCCCTGAGCCACTAGGCCAAACTTCCTCCCCTAGCAGCTGTCTGATGCTGAACCTCATTCCTCATAACCTCAGCATTATATTTAACTCAGAAATGACTGATCAATCCTATATCCGTGCTGCAATAAGATCACCTACTTCCAGCTCTGTAACACATTTCAGTTCTTTGGTGTTGTAACCCTTATCCGTACCGTAATTACCTCCAGATGGACTATTCTGACATACGCATTGTCAGCCTCCTACATTCTAACCTCTGCAGAGTTGGGGATATTTAAAACTTGCACCAATGCACCCATCTCACCTCTATTCATTGGCTCTCAGTCAAACAACACCTCAATTTTAAAATTCTCCACCACTTTTTCAAATCCATCCTTATCTATGCAATCTTCTACATTCCCAAAAATCTTCAAATTTCCATGTTCCTCTAATGCTGGCTCTCGAACATCCCTGATTTGAAATGCTCTAATCTTGTTGGCTGTGCCTTTAGTAGCCTGGGCTTCAAGCTTCAGAATCATCTCCACAAATCTCCCTAGCTCACTTTCCTCCTTTGAGAGAGACACTCCTTCAAACCTAACTTTTTGGTCTTAAAATCTTTATGTCATGTGGTCTCATATTCTGTTGTATTTTGCTCCTGTGAAGTGTGTTGGGATGTTTTATGATAAAGTACTTAATAAAAATGAGTATTGCAGGGCTGGAGGAGGTGACAGAAATAGAAGGGGTTGAGGAAATTGAAGACAAGGATGAAAGGCATTCCTGAACTGACAGCCTATTTGGGTTACAGTGTACAGGGCAGATGGGACACAGTCACATAATGCCATCTCATCACGTACACTAGATTCAGTGTTAAGCTTCAGTGTCATTTCATCATCCATCAAGGGCAGAATCATCTCCATTTACATTATTAAAAGATGAAAGCTGATCTAAATCAATTCAGACATTTGCTTTAAAAACACAGGCCATTATTTGAAACATTATGTGAAGGCAGTTACTGACGTTTGCAATAATCAGGGTCAGGTTACAGACTGGCCAAATACCCCAATCAAAGTTTGCACACGTTGTGATCCACTGAGGAGAAACTCATTTCCTCTCAGGTTGCAGCTGGCTCCTTAGAAGATCATAAATCAAAAATGCGCATTCAAAACTGAAACACTCGTGCTGTCTCCCAAGGTCAGGAAGATTTCTGCACGCTGAACACTATGATGAACAATTGTTGCTGAACAAACTGATTTCTGAGGGGCAGACAAAAGGAACAGTAGCTGAAGAAACTCCACTGTGTGGCCAGTCACAGATACCCAATTAACAAGCTGTTAGCGGGGTTCCCCGGAGACCAGGTATCACCAAACTTTCAGCCAACACAAAGACTCATGAAAGCCAGTGTCCCAGTTTAAAGATATATCTTTTATTTGATCAGCGATCACAGGGAGAGATTATTGAAAAGGCGTAGGCCTTTCTAGACGAAGAGCAGCCTGACTTCTCCAATTGCTCTGATGTACAAAGTTTAGGATAGATTAATTATAGATTTCTCTTATCAAATTCTCCTGCCTTTCATTTGCTTCAATCGTTTTCTATACGCAAAAATCATTAATAACATACTTGTCAATGTCACATACTTTAGCCAATTGCATTTTATCCTCTGACAAAATGGGATTTAATTGGTCCGTAAACATCTGGATGCTTCCTCCCCTATTGCTGACTCAACTTCCTCGATTGCTTAGCAACCCTAGAAACTGAGCTACATAGGTCAAAGTTAATATTCCCACCAGTTTTCTCAACGTCACCAGCCAAACCAGACAAATGCTCGTTTTCATGCCCGAGAAGGTGCAGTCTTATCTGGATAGTGAATTAATCCTATTCATAAAGCTGCCTTGAGAACTCTGCTGTTAGTAACTTCCATAGACAAGAACTTGCACATTCTGAGGTTTCATTGTTTCCTAAGAACGTGGTTCTGTCTGAATGTCCCCGTACCATTCGATCTTGCAGCACCTACTCTTGGCTAAAGTGCACAATTACGTTATGAAATACAGCCAATACATTTACAATATCAAAATATGCATTTAAATCACAATCAGTTGTTTTAAACATCTTACTACATTCACTGGTGTGTAAACTGCTCCCTTGTTAGCTTATATGTCTGATCTAAATCTTAACTCAATGCTATCAGTTCGAATGCCTTATGGTTTAAACTTTCTCCAAGCTACTAGAAATTTTTCTTTCTCCAACACAAGTCCACCACAAATTAATTACAGGATCAATACTCATAATGCTGAGTACACTTTGATTGAATTCTCTATGATCTACATCTTCTGGGTCATTTTGGGGACCTTGCCTATCTGCTTACAATACTTTGAGTCACACCTGAATCATCTCATAACTGTTTCTTGGGAATTCCTCAGATCCATTCCTCTATTATCGCTGTTACGATTTTGTCTTTTGTTATAATAGCCAGAATTGCCAGAGGCACTTCTGCTCTTGCTTGTCTATAACATTTCCATTGTATTGATGTCTGCATCCAATATCTGGACCATTTCTAAATCTGACAATCATCATATCCTCTCTTCTTTGTGTCACTGGACATTGTCCCATTTGATCTATGAGGGCTGAAGTAAATGATTCGAGAACTGAACTTCAGCTAGAATAAGATGTTGTCCATGAGACACCTTAAACACAATCCAGCAACACAAATACTGAACTAGCATTCCCCAAATTACAATACAACCTATTGATTTCATGTTTTCTGAAACCTATCAAAGTCTGACTGTGCCTCATATCAGTATTTTTGTAAAAATAATTTAAGAATTCTATTAGAAGGTCCAACAAACCTTCATCACCACCCAACTGATGAGCGTATTCATAAATCCACTTCATTCTGCCACTGGTCTTATGGCTCAGACTCAGAATATCAAAAGGTAATCATATCATTTACACTTGATTTCTACCATTTTTTCAACATCAACTCGTTTCCAAAACAGTGCTCGAAAATCTCAGCAGGTCTGGCAGCATCTCTAAGGAGAGAAAAGAGTTGACATTTCGAGTCCAGATGACCCTTTGCCAAAGCTAAAAAGTATAGAAAGTGGGTAATATTTATGCTTTAGGGTGAGGAAAAGAAAGATAATAGCCACAAAAACAAGGGGAAAGGCTGCTAATTGTGCAGATAGATGTAAATGGTATGATAGAATTGGGATTACGGAGACATGGTTGCAGGGTGACCAGGGATGGGAATTGAATGTCCCAGGGTATTCAGTATTTAGGAAGGACAGGCTTAAACGAAAAGGTGGTGGAGTGGCACTGTTAACTAAAGAGGAAATTAACACAATAGTGAGAAAGGATATCAGTTCTGATAATGCGGAACCTGTATGGTAGAGTTGAGAAATACCAAAGAGCAAAAAACATTGGTGGGCATCATATATAGAGCCCAAACTGCAGTGGTGATGTTGGGAATGGCATTAAACATGAAACTACAGATGTACCTGATAAGGGAATATTGGTGATCACAGGTGATTTTAATCTGCACATAAATGGGCAAATCAAATTAGCCACAATGCCGTACAGGAGGAATTCCGGGACTGTATATGCAATGGTTTTCTTGACCATTATGTGGAGGAACCAACTACAGAGCAGGCCATCTTATACTGGGGACTGTGTAATGAGAAGGGAATCATTGCCAATCTAGCTGTGCGAGGCTCCTTGTTAATGAGCGACCATAACATGATAGAATTGTTTTATCAAGATGGAGAATGAGGTCATTGATTTGGAAACGTGGGTGCTGAATCTTACTAAAAGAAACTGAAGATATGAGGTATGAGATGGCCTTGATAGACTGGGGAGAGTTACTTAAAGGGTTGACAGTGGATAGGCAATGGCAAGTATTCAAAGAATGCATGGGGGAACTGCAGCAACTGTTTATCCTTGACTGGCACAAAGGCAAAATGGGTAACTGGGCCAATCTGCAGCTTAGAAAGGAAATTAGAGATAATACCCAATCCAAGGAAGAAGCATACAGATTGGTCAAGGAAAATAATAGGTCTAAGGATTGGGAACAGTTTAGAATTCAGCAAAGAAGGACAAAGTGATTGAATAAGGAGAAAATATGGTATGAAAATAAGCTTGCAGGGAATATAAAGACCGACATGAAGGCCCTTATTTTACCATTCTAAATGCTGGGTGGACTTGAAACTGGGAGAGTTTCAGATCTTACTTTTAGACCCGTTCTCAGGCACCCCCATATGTGGTCTGCCTTAAAAAAAAAATCAGGATTTCAGAATTGTGCTGCACAAGCCTGTGGGTAGGGCTAACGCATCCCAAGTTCTGCAGCTCCGATCAGCACCTCCAATCGCGTGTGCACAGAGAGAAAAAAAAAGATAGAATGCGGCTCTCCTGCCACATCCCTCCCAGTAAGTCTCGCAACACCAGGTTAGAGTCCAACTAGTTTATTTGATAGTAATCTTATAAGCTTTCGGAAACGGTGTTCCTTCGTCAGGTGCGTGGAAGGTTCTGATCAGAGAACCTTCCCTCCTGGGCCAGTTAATGCCTCCTCCTGACCCCCCACAGACATTGCCCCACCCCCACAACATTACTGACCCCCTTATCTTCACCCTCTCCCACCATCTAGTCCAATCGCGGGCCCCTCCTCCCTTCTCCTGAGGCAGAGTGGCGGCGTGCTCCCATTTCAGCTCAGTCATCTCAGGCAGAGTGGCAGCGGGCCCCTCCCCCGCTCCCATCGATCTCAAGCAGAGAGCCGTCGGACGCTCGGTACTTAACCTCTCACTAACTGGAGCCTCCAAATCAGACTTTAAGGAACATGTCTGTTTCGCGCCAATTCTGGATGAGTGAACATGGTAGTAAAGTGGGAAGTGCCAATAAGGTTGGGCATGCAGCCCATTAATTCAATTTAAGTGCATGCTAACATACTTAAATAGCTGTTGTGTTGTTTCAGGCACGGTCCTGACTGCAGCCATTTTCGAGCCTGGTTTATCAAGGCCCAAAAATGGCTGCGATCAGGACCGTTACTACCGCATGGAGGCGGGCGCGGTCCTGCAATTAGGACCCTTACTACCGCATGGAGGCGGGCACGGATCACACTACTCGCCTCACGTTACAAGTTTTTGTGCCCAAAAATGGGGGTAACTGGGTGGTAAAATCAGGCGCAAGGGTTTGTATAGATATGCGAAGAGAAAGAGATTGCTGAAGACAAATGCAAGTCCCCGACAGACAGCAATGGGGGAATGTATAATAGGGGACAAAAATGGCTGAGCAACTGAATACATACTTTGGACCCAAATCTGATACCAGAAATGTTGGGGAATGCAAGATTTAGTGAGGGGAAAATCAATATTAGTAGTGAAATGGTACTGGGAAAATTGATGGGATCAAAG
Organism: Carcharhinus amblyrhynchos; assembly: GCF_965287045.1. Classification (NCBI taxonomy): domain Eukaryota; kingdom Metazoa; phylum Chordata; class Chondrichthyes; order Carcharhiniformes; family Carcharhinidae; genus Carcharhinus; species Carcharhinus amblyrhynchos. Next base: position 62,848,136 of record NC_137329.1, read on the forward strand.
GAGGATAAATCCCCAGAGCTTGATCATCTACATCCCAGAGTACTTAAGGAAGTGTCTCTAGAAATAGTGGATGCATTGGTGGTCATCTTCCAGGATTCTATAGACTCTGGAACAGTCTTTGCAGATTGGAGGACAGCTAACGTAACTCCAATATTCAAAAAGGGAAGTACAGAGAAAATAGGGAATTGTAGACCAGTCAGCCTAACACCTGTAGTGGGGAAAATACTTGAATCCATTATCATGGACTTTATAGCAGATCATTTAGAAAGCAGTGGCAGAACCAAACAGAGTCAACATGGGTTTATGAAGGGGAAATCATGCTTGACAAATCTGTTGGAATTCTTTGAAGATGTAATGATTGGAGTTGAAAGGGGAGAGCCAGTCAATGTGATATATCTGGACTTTCAAAAAGCATTCGACAAAGTCCCACATAAGAAATTATCGTGCAAAATCAAAGTGCCTGGGATCGGGGGAAGTATATTGAGATGGATAGAAGACTAGTCGACAGAGGGGAAACAAAGAGAATAGATTAATGGGTCCTTTTCAAATCAGCAAGCAATAATTAGTGGGATGCCACAGGGATCGGTGCTGGGACCCAAGCTTTTCACAATATATATCAATGATTTGGATGAGGGAACAAAACGTAACATCTCAAAGTTTGCAGATTATACCAAGTTGGGTGGGAGGGTGAACTGTGATGAGGGTGCAGAGATCCTTCAGCATGATCTAGACAGGTTGGGTGAATGGGCAAATCAATGGCAGATATAGTACAATATAGATAAATGTGAGGTTGTTCACTTTGAAAGCAAAAACAAGGCAGCAGATTACTATCTGAATAGCTGTAAATTGGGAGAGGGGAGTGTGCAGCAGGACCTGGATGTCCTTGTGTACCAGTTGCTGAAGATAAACATGCAGGTGCAGCAGGCAGTAAAGAAGGCAAATGGCATGTTGGCCTTCGTTGCAAGAGATTTCAAGTTCAGGAGCAGGAGATGAGTTGTTGCAAATATACAGCACCTCAGTGTGATCACACCTAAATATTGTGTGCAGTTTTGGTCTCCTTTTCTGAGGAAGGATCTTCTTACTCTCAAGAGAGTGCAGTGAAGGTAAACCAGGCTGATTCCGGGGACGGCAGGACTGACGTACGAGGAGAGGATTGTTTTCACTACAGTTGAGATGAATCAGGGGGAATCTCAAAGACTTATAAAATTCTAGCAGGACTAGGCAGGGTAGATGCAGGGAGGATGTTCCAAATGGTGGGCGTGTCTAGAACTAGGGTCACAGTCTGAGGATTCGGGGTAGACCAATTAGCACAGATATGAGGAGATATTTCTTCACCCAAAGAGTGGAGTTCATTACACAAGAAGTAGTTGATACCTAAACATCGAATGTATTCAAGAGGCGGCTAGATATAGCACTTGGGGTGAGTGGTATCAAAGGTTATGGGGAGAAAACTGGATTAGGCTATTGAGTTGGACAATCAGCCATGATTGCAACAAATGACAGAGCAGGTTCGAAGGGCAAAACGGCCTCCTCCTGCTCCTATCTTCCATGTTTCTTTGTAATGGCAGTCCATAAAGGATGGGCTGCCATTAACAGCCTTTCCCCTCGTTTCTGTAACTATGGCTCATCTTTCATTCCCTCACCCTACAGTATAAATGTCTCCCACTTATTATGCCTTTTAGCTTTGACAAAATGTCAGCTCTTTTCTCTCTTTACAGATGCTGCCAGACTTGTTGAGATTTGCTAGTATTTTCTCTTTTGGTTTCAGATTCCAGCATCTGCAGTAATTTGCTTTTATCCTGATTTCTAGTTTTCTCAGCTTCCAATCTTCACCTCTGCTGCAGCATTCTACCCTGGAAAGCTAGAGAAGGTTAGAACTGGATCCAATCTTTACACACTGTACATTTATTTACAGAGTGACAAACCGCAAACATGTATCTCCTAAAAGAACATCCACGGTGTGTGTCTATATTTAGGGCAAAAATATCCAGTTAATGGCAACTACCTGCATACAATTAAATACAATTATTATACAACTGACAAACTCCAAAGATTCATTATCTTTTGAGTGAAGAGATTTCTCATCTCAGTCCTGTATGGAGATCCCTTAACCTGAGAGTGGAACATCCATGTTTTAGGTTTCGCAGCTAGACAGAAATACCTCATATCAATCCAGTTAAGCCTCTCCTGAAGAGGAAGCAGAAAACCGTTCAGCTGCTCTCCAAATGGAGGGCATGGAGCACTAGTTTAGCTGTTTGCAAGAAACTGCATTCCTCCTCCCAACAAAGAGACCTTTGCAGGAGAACCACAAAGATAAACTAAGCGTGGGGACAAATAACCTCTCACCAAACTCCTGTCCTTTCAAATCAGCAGCAACAGCTCATGATAAATTTAATTTCACTTACTTCCGTTTCTGACCACCAAGGTGGCTCCAGACCTCTAAGACAAAGCCATCAAACTCCTCAGCCTGGGAATAAGAGATCAGAGGAAAACAGTCACATTTATATAGAGATACATACAAAGACACACAAATCTGCCGCTAGAAAGGTCTATTCAAGATTGGCATTTCAACAGAGCTGGAATAAACAGCCACACAGGAAAATTAACCAGTACCAAGGGAAACACAAGAACACCAGAAATAGACGCAGAAGTCACCAGGCCCTTCAAGCCTGCCCTGCCATTTAATACGATCATGACTGATGTATACCAACCTCAACTTCTTTTCTGGGTAATTTCCCTGTAGCCCTTGATTCCTCTATCTATCAAGTATTTATCTACCTCCACTTTAAATTATTTTACAGTTTGGAGCAGAAAATTCCAGAGATTTACCATGCTCCGCAAGAAAGAATTTCTACACACCTCAGTTTTAGATGACTGTTCCCTTGTTCGATCCTTTCCCACTAGCGAAAACATCCCACTATCTACCCTGTCAAGCCCCCTAAAGATCGTATATGTTTGAATAGTAAGGAAGCATGATGGCCCAGTAGTTAGCACTGCTGCCTCATAGGGACCTGGGTTCGATTCCTGGTTTGGGTCACTGTATGGCATTTGCACATTCTCCCCATGTCTGCGTGGGTTTCTTCTAGGTGCTCCAGTTTCCTCCTACAGTCCAAGTATGTGCAGGTTAGGTTGATTGGCCATACTAAATTGCCCTTTCGTGTCAGGGGATTAGCTACGGTAAATGCATGGAATTATGGGGATAGGGCCTGCATGGAATAGCGGTCAGTACAGGCTCGATGGGCAAATGGCCGCCTTCTGCATTGTAGGATTCTTTGATTCTAAGAATAAGGTCACCCCTCACTTTTCTAAACTCTATGGAAAAAAGATCCAAACTATTTAGTCTCTCTTCATAGGACAACCCTCTCATCCCAGAAATCCCTGGTGAATCTCCTTTGACTGCTGCCAATACTACAATTTTAAGGTAGGGGACCAAAATTGTGCACAGTACTCCAGGTGAGGTCTCACCAATATCTGTATAATTTCAGCAAAATGTTCCCTATTTTTAAACTCAAATCCCTTTGCAATAAGGGCCAAAATGCCACTTACCTTCCTTCCTCCAGATCATTCATGTGTTATAGTAAACAACTGCAGGCCAAGAACTGATCCTGCAGTATTCCACTAACTATATCTTTCCACTTTGAAAAGGATCCATTTATTCCAACTCTGTCTTCTATGTGACAGCCAGTTTTCAATCCATGCAACACTTCCTTGCAATCCATGGGATTTACTTTATGCAACAGCATCTTAAGCAGCCAGTTGTCAAATGCTTTTTGGAAATCTAAATATATTATTGGTTTCCCTCAATCTACTCTCCCTGTTGCATCCTCAAAGAATTCAAACAAATTTGTCAAATATGATTTACCTTTCATAAAACCATGTTGGCTAGGCTTGTTTAAATTCAGCTTCCCTAAATGATAAGCAATTTTCTCCTTGATTACTGACTCCAGCACATTCTAGAATCTTGCCAATAACGTGTTAAACTAACTGGCTTATTGTTCCCTGGCTTCTCCCTTTTCGAACAAGGGCTTCACAGTGGCAGTTTTTCAATCTTCTAATACCCTCCTGGAATTTAGCGAGTTACAAAAAATTTCAATGTGTCCACTATCTCTGCAACCACTTCCATCAAAATCCTAACATGTAATTCATTGGGTCCTGGCAACTTGCCTGCCTTTAGCCCCTTGAGTTTCTCTAACACTATGTATCTTGTGCTTCCAATTTTTCTAAGTTCTACCATGTCATTTGACATCAGTCTATTTGATAACTTAGGGATATTTGCAATGTCTCCCAGAGTGAAGACTGGTGCAAAAAATGTATTTATCATATCCACCATTTCTTTGTTTGCTGCTATCAATTCACCTGTCTCATTCAGTAGCGGTCCCACATTTACCTTAGCCACCCGCTTCCTATTTATATATCCATAGAAACTCTTACTGTTTGTTTTTATGCTGCATGCAAGTTCTCTCTCAAATGAGTTTCTCCCTTGAGAGTTTTTTAGTCTTTTGCTGCTGGATCTGAAAAAATTCCCAGTCCTCTGATCTAACTTGTCACTTTGAATATCCTGCTTTTCAATTTAACATTAGCCTTGACAATTATGATTTCCGTGTTAATCATGGATTTTACCTCTGTGTGATTGGGATAAACTCCTGCTGAACATTTTGGACCAGCTGTTTGAATATCTGCCACTGTTCATCTACTGGCCTGCATCTTAGCTTGTTTACCCAGTTCACCATAGATAACTCCTCCTTCACACCAAGTTAAATAAGGGCAGTTATAATGAAGACACTGGTTATGGACCAGGGAAGGGTTTAAACTCATTTGGCTGAGAGTGAACACCAGAATAGCAGCGATTAGGCCTGAGGCAAATGAGAAGCACTCTAAAATGTGTTTAAAGTGCATTTATATAAATGCAGTGAACATGGTAAATGAGATCATAGAGCTGCAGGCACAAGTTACCAGATGGAACTATGTTTAGTGGCAATAATAGAAACCTGGTGGGAACTTAAAATTCCTGCCTCAAGTTACGTGACTAGAAAAAGAGAGGGAGAAAAAGGAGACTAAAACGGAGGCACTAATCAAAGAAACTATTATAGCTCTGGGGAGGGAGGATGCAACTGAGCAGCCAAAGACAGTGCCTGGTTAGAACTAAGGAACTGTAAAGGGGCTGCTCTCTTTCGGTGTATACACAATAGGACTTCAAACAATAGGAAGGAAATAGAGGAAGGTGTTTGCAGGCAAATTATTGCAAATATTAGAACTATTAGAGGAATAATGATAACGTAAGATTTCAAATATTCTAAATCAGACAATGATATTAACAGCTTACAAGGCAAGAAGGATTGGCGGAGAAGAATTTTTGAAATGTGTGCAACAGAACTTTCCCAATCAATATGTTGGTTGCCCGACATGAAGGGAGTTGTGCTGGATCTCGTTCTAGGGAATGCCGTAGGGCAAGTTGAACATGTTTCAGTGGGCAAGCAGTTTTTTTAAAACTGACTGATGAGAAGTGCGTGTTGCTGGCCGGGCCAGCATTTATTGTCTATCCCAAACTGTCCTTGAGAAAGGTGGTGGTGAGCTATCTTCCTAAACAATACAGCATGGCATGGCAGCACAGTGGGGGTAGCACGCTAACAGAGTGGTTAGCACTGTTACTTCACAGCTCCAGGGACCTGGGTTCAATTCCTGGCTTACATCATTGTCTGTGTGAAATCTGCATGTTCTCTCCATGTCTGCATGGGTTTCCTCCGGGTGCTCTGGGGGTTTCCTCGCACAGTTGGAAACTGGTTAGGTGCATTGACCTGAACAAGTGCCAGACTGTGATGATTGAGAATTTCACAGTAACATCAGCATTAATGTAAGCCTTACTTGTGACTAATAAATAAATCAACTTTATTTTAAAAGTTACAGTTTGTGTGATATTAGGGAGGGAGTTCCAGGATTTTGACCTGGTGACAGTGAAGGAACAGCGATATATTTCCAAATCAGGATAGTGAATAAGTTGGAGGGGAACTTCCAGGTATTATCCACCAATGTCTCAACTTTCTCAGGAATGATAAGGAAATCTGGCATGTCCACTACGACTCTAACTTTGACAGATGCACTATAGAAAGCATTCTTTCTGGTTGTATCATAGCTTGGTGTGGGTCTTGCTTTGTCCAAGACCACAAGAGACTACAAAAGGATTGTGAACGAAGCCCAGTCCATCACACAAAATAGCCTCCCATCCATTGACTCTGTCTACACTTCCCACTGCCTCAGAAAAGCAGCCAGCATAATCAAGGACCCCATGCACCCCAGAGATACTCTTTTCCATCTTCTTCCTTTGGGAAAAAGAGACAGAAGGCTAAGGTTACGTACCAACCGATTCAAGAACAGCTTCTCTCTTGCTGTCATCAGACTTTTGAACGGACCTACCTTGCATTAAGTTGATCTTTCTCTACACCCTAGCTATGACTGTAACACTACATTCTGCACTCTCTCGTTTCCTTCTCTATGTTTGGTAAGCTTTGTCTGTATAGCTTACAAGAAACAATACTTTTCACTGTATCCAAATACATGTGACAATAAGAAATCAAATCAAATCTGTTGCCCTTTAGACATTAGTGGTCATGGTTTGGATGGTATGGTCAGGACCTAAATTATCAGATTGTTCATCTGACATGTCTGTAGTGGAAGAGCAGAAATTTCCTCTTCATTTTTCTAATTCTCTCAATAATTTCATTCCTTGGCAACTTTCCTGAGTGACAATCTGTGATTATGTCACTTGGTGTCATATCTGGTCCTGACAGGAGGTTCTGATCTCAGGTTCACATAATTATTAAGACCACTAATTCCACGTCCAGAACATCACTTAACTTCATCCATCTCAGCTCACCTACTGCTGAAATTCTTTTGTTACCGCTAAACTCGACTATTTGATTTGATTATTGTCACATCTTTTGTTACAAGCAAAAACTGAAGTGGGAGAATCCGTCAAAGATAGTCATGCAATGTTGGTCTGAGGAACTGCATGGTTTCTTACGGGACTGCTTAAGAATCAGTGGATTGGACAGCATTTAAAAATTTTGTAACCAACCTGAATGAGTACACCACTACAGTAACTGACTTCATCTGTAAGTGTGTAGAAGACTGTGTGCCAAAGAAGCAGCCTTCCCAATTGGAAACCATGGATGAACATGGATATCTACTGTTTGCTGAAGTCTAGGTCTAAGGTGTTCAAGTCAGGCGACCCTGACCTGTACAAGAAACCCAGATATGATCTACAGAGATCCATCAAAGATGCCAAAAGACAGTACCAGACCAAGATAGAGTCCCAGGCTAACCACGTGGATCCCCGCCAACTATGGCAAGATCTGGAAGACTTAACACGCTACAAGCTGAAGGCATGTAAAATCTCTGGCTTCAACGCACCTCTCCCTAATGAGCTCAATAAATTCTATGCCCGTTTTGAGCAAGAGGTCAGAGAGGGTATGCTCTCCACCCTGGAAGCCTCAGATGAACCTGCATCTGAGGTCACCACTGCAGATATCTGAGCAGCCTTCTCGAAGGTCAGCCCAGGAAAGCGACTGGCCCTGATGGGATAGCTGGGCAAGCACTCAGGTCCTGCATGGATCAGCTGGCGGATGTATTCACAGATATTTTCAACCTCTCTTTACAACAATCTGAGGTCTCTATCTGCTTCAAGATGATGGCCATCATCCCAATACCAAAGAAATGCCAAATAGCCTTAATGACTATCATCCAATGGCTCTAACATCCATCATTATGAAGTGTTTCAAAAGGTTAGTCATGTCACAAATCTATTCAAGCCTCCCGGATTGCCTGGATCCACTACAGTTTGCCTACTGCTGCAGTAAGTCCACAGCCGGTGCCATCTCCATGGCCCTGCACTCAACCCTGGAACAATTAGATAACAAAGGCCTATGTCAGACTCCTATTTATTGGCTACAGCTCAGCCTTCAACACTATTATTCCTACGAAGCTCATCTCCAAACTCCATGGTTTGAGCCTTGGCTACTCCATTTGCGACTGGACTTTGAACTTCCTAACCCACAGACTAGAATCAGTAAGGATAGGCAACAACACCTCCTCCATGATCATCCTCAACACCGGTGTCCCACAAGGCTGTGTTCTCAACCTCCTACTATACTCCTTATACACCTATGACTGTGCAGCCAAATTCCCCTCTAATTCAATTTTCCAGTTTGCTAATGACACCACCATAGTGGGTTGGATCGCAAACAATGAGATGGAGTACACAAACGAGGTAGAGAAGCTATTGAATTGGTGCCATGACAATAACCTCTCCTGCAATGTCAACAAACGGAGATTGTCATCAACTTCAGGAAGCATGGTAGAGAACGTGCCCCCGTCTACATCAACGGGGACAAAGTAGAAATGGCCAAATGCTTTCAGTTTTTGGGTGTCCAGATCACCAACAACCTGTCCTGGTTTACCCCGCACCCAACTATAGTTAAGAAAGCCCACCAATGCCTCTACTTTCTCAGAAGACTATGGAAATTTTGTATATCAGCTATGATTCTCATTGACTTTTACAGGTGCACCACAGAAAGCATTCTGTCTGGTTGTCTCACAGCTTGGTATGACTCCTGCTCTGCCTAACACCATAAGAAACTACAAAAGATCATGAATATAACCTAATCCATCACACCAACCAGCCTCCCATCTATTGACTCTGTCCACACTTCCTGCTGCCCCAACAAAACGTCCAGCGTAATTAAGGACTCCACACACTCCGGACATTCTCTCTTCCACCTTCTTCCAAAGGGAAAAAGATACGTGTGAGATTATGTAACAACCGACTCAAGACGAACTTCTTCCATGCTGCCATCAGACTCTTGATTGGACCTATCTCGCACTAAGTTGATCTTTCTCTGCACCCTAGCGATGACTGTAACACTGCATTCTGCACTCTCTCCTTCTCTATGAACGATATGTTTTGTCTGAATAGCGTGCAAGGAACAATATTTTTCACTGTATACTAATACATGTGACAATATATCAAATCAAAATTAGTATACAGTGAGAAGTATTGTTTCTTGCATGCTATACAGACAAAGCCACAATGTGGACACTCCGGCGCTGGACTGGGATGGACACAGTAAGAAGTATGAAACCCATCGCAGAAGGAACCCCCAGCTTCTGTCCTGACACTACGACTTCTAACAGAAACTCAGCACCCATGGAGCAGTTGAACTAGGAACATTCCTCGTCACAAAGGACATCTCGTCACTCTATTCCAGCATCCCCTACAATGATGGCATTGCTGCCATTGCCTCAATACTCAATATCGTCAACTGTCAATCTCCAGATTCAATTCTACAACTCATCCGCTTCATCCTGAACCACAACGTCTTCACCTTCAATAACCAGTTCTTCATCCCGTTACATGGAATAGCCATGGGGGCCAAATTCATGCTTTAATATGCCAACATCTCCACGCACAGGTTCAAACAAGACCTCTTAAACACACAGGACCTACAACAGATGCTGTACACTAGATACATCAACAACATTTTCTCCCTTTGGACTCACAGCAAGCAATCACTGAAACAACTACATGATGACATCAACAAGATCCATCCCACCATCATACTCGCCATGGATTACTCTCCAGAATCAATTGCATCCTTGGACAAACGCATCTCCATCAAGGACGGTCACCTCAGCACTTCACTGTAACGCAAGCCCACAGATAACCTTACAATGCCCCACTTCTCCATCTTTCACCCTAAACACGTTAAAGAAGCCATCCCCTATGGACAAGCTCCCTGTATACACAGGATCTGTTCAGATGAGGAGGAACGCAGCAGACACCTACAGACACTGGAAGACAACCTCATAAGAACAGGACATAGTGATCAACTCATTGACTGACGGCGCCACAGCAAAACACTGCACCTATCTCCTCGGAAGACAAACACAGCCAACAGAGCACCCTTCAGCGTCCAGTAATTCCTTGAAGCGGAAAAATGATGCTATCTTCTTCAGAGCGTTCAACATGTCATCGAACAAGATGAACATCTCACCAAGGTCACGCCCTCACCCCCACTACTTACCTTCAAATAACCACACAACCTCAAACAGATCATTGTTCAGAGCAAACTGCACAACCTTCTGAAGAATATTGACCATGACACCACAAAACTCTGCCACAGCAACCTCTGCAAGATGTGCCTGATCATCGACACAGATGCCATCATCTCATGGGAGAACACCATCCACCAAATACATGCTACATACTCATGCAACTTGACCAACATTGTCTATCTGATAGGATAGGAAAGGATGGTCTGAAGCGTGGCACATCTACGAGACGATGCAGATACTACAACAACAGATGAATGGATACCGCCTGACAATCACTAGGCAGAGTATTCCCTTCTTGTCAGGGAACACTTCATCAGTCAAGGGCATTCAGACTCCGATTTTCAGATAAGTGTTGTCCAAGGTGGCCTTCAAGACACATGACAATGCAGAATCACTGAGCAGAAACTGATGGCCAAGATCCTCACACATGACAGCCTCAACCAGGATCTTGGGTTCATGTCACATTACCCGAGACCCCCACCATTTGTTCTGGGCTTACAATATCTCACGAACTGCCCTGGCTTGAGGCAATTCGCACCTCTAACCTGTATTTAACCCTCTCTCCACTCACATTGTCTGTACCTGTAAAGACTTAATTACCTGTTACGATCCGCATTCCAACCACTATCTTGTAATTGAGTCTGTGTCTATATATGCCCTGTTTGTGAATCCAATCCTCCACTCATCTGATGAAGGAGCAGCACTCCAAAAACTTATGCTACCAAATAAACCTGTTGGACTTTAACCTGGTGTTGTGAGATTTCTTAGTATACAAAGCATACCATTCCTAGAGAAATAAAGGAGAGAGTGCAGAATGTAGCATTACATTCAAAGCTAGGGTGTAGAGAAAGATCAATTAGTACCAAGTACGTCCATTCAAAAGTCTGACAGCAGCAGGGAAGAAGCTGTTCTTGAGTCGGTTGGGACATGACTTCAGACTTTTGTATCTTTTTCTTGATTGAAGAAGGTGGAAGAGAGAATGTCTGGTATGCATGAAGTCCTTAATAATGCTTTACAAAGGCATTGGAAAGCGTAAACAAAGTCAATGGATGGGAGGCTGATTTGAGTGATGGACTGGGCTTCATTCATGACCTTTTGTAGGTCCTTGTGGTCTTGGACTGAATCATACCAAGCTATGATACAACCACAAAGGATACTTTCTATGGTGCATCGGTAGAAGTTTGTGAAACTCGCTAACATGCCAAATATTCAACACACTCTCAGCTGGTCTCCCACAATCTACCCTCCCTAAACTTGACATCATCCAAAACTCTGCTGTCTGTGTCTTAACTTGCAGCAAGTCCCATTTACCTATCACTCCTGTGCTCACTGATCCACGCTGGCTGCCGGTCAAGCAATGTCTCGACTTCTCAATTCTCATCCTCATCTTCAAATTCGTCCATGACCCCTCCATCCCCTGTGTAATCTCTTCCAACCCACAACCCTTTAAGATATCTGCATTCGTCTCTAATTCTAGCCTCTGGAGCGTTCCCAACTTTGACTGCTTTGTCATTGTGGACGTGTCTTCAGTTAGCTCAGTCCCAAGCTCTGGAACTCCCTCCCACGACACCTTGCTTTCCTACCCAAGACACTCCTTAAAACCCACCTCTCTGACCAAGCATTTGGTCTTCTAATCTAACAGCTCCTTACTTGACTCCATGTCATACTTAATTTTAAAATTGTACACTTGAAGCACTTGAGACATTTCATTATGTTAAAGGTGCTGTATAAATGCAAGATGTTACTGTAGGTCTGAGGAACAGTGACCATAATATCATCCAGTTTAGAACAGTGATGGAAGAAGATGAGCTACAATCAACCACAAATAAATTTAAATGGAGAAAGGCTGGCTTCAAACAGTTGAGAAATAATCCAGCCCAAATCAACTGGAATTAAAAATCTATATAAAAAAAAAAGTAATTGAACTGTGGGAAACTTGGAGAGGAGACAGTACAGGTAGAGTCATCACATTCCCACAAAGGAGGAAGCAAGGACTTCCACAACTAGAGTACGCTGGGTGATTATAAAGTTATAGAGGTCAAATGAGACAGAAAAATGAGGCTTATGATAATTGTAAGATTCATGATACAGGAGACTGTCAAGCCAAATATAGAAAGCGTGACAATCTAAAAGGAATGAGGGGCAAAGAGAATATGGGATTGGTTCAGTGCCTGGTATTACAGAGAATCCAATACCCTTTTATAAACAGATCAATAGTAAAAGGGTAATCTTGGGGAAGATAGGGCTAATTAGGCCTTTGAACCATCCAAATGTGTGTTGGGACATGGGGATCCCTCAGAACGGTCACAATTGGTTGGACCTACAGTAAATGACTGCAGTAATGCCATAGTGTCTCGCCCACCTGTCACATGTGGGGCGGTCCAAGGTGCTGACTTTAAAACCCAGTGAGGTGCAAATCTGGTCAGCTAGCAGACAATGCAGCACTTTTCCATTAAACAGGTCTTCACTTTTCCCAAGCAGTTAATCCTCTCTCAGAGTGCAGTAGAATGAATAAGTTCACTTATGTCTGCATTAACTACCCAAAAAGAAGTTATTGGGAGGGATTAGTGTGAATTTGGCTCAAGATATACCAAACAATTGCAGGCCGTGCCCTTATCATCACTCAGCTTTAGGACCAAGACTCTGATAAGCTGCAGCAAAGTATACTTATTTGGAATCAGGAAGCAAAAATACACAAAGTTTAATCCCTCCCCAAATCTGCAATGATCCCACAGGGCCATAGAAAAACCCTCACATCACACCCTCACCCAAAGCCTCCAGCTTCTGCTTCAGGCACTGCCAACCTCTGTTAACATTCGATCAGGACTATCATTTTGGAGAACATGTCTCTTTTCAAAACTTTGGTCCAGTTTAAGAATAGAGCCCACCTGAGCAGTCATACCCTGCACTAACCTGACATTCCCAGTCAGGTCTTTCCAGTCCTGACATCAGCATTCTAATTATTGTTGACAGGATAGCCCACTGAGGTAAAAATTTCTGTGGTCTCTCTCGTCTGCTTTTGTGCAGAAGCATACAACACTCAACTAACCTGAATGGCTTGAAACCATTTTCTTACCTCAGGGGACTGCGAGGGGGCCAGAATTTTGCTGGCTTTTTCTAAGGGCATGAGAGGAGGGAGGATCCTATTGATGGAATTTACTAATGGGTAGGAAGTATCAAACTCTAAGTGTGAGAATATTGAATTTTACAAAGAACAAAGAACAACACAGCACAAGAAACAGGCCCTTCGGTCCAACGAGCCCGCGCCAACACTTTAACATTATGAGTCCCCTCTCCACCAATGACCCTTGTCTATGCTTATGGCATTCCACATTGAGGGAAGACTAACTTAGGGACAATTTGTTACACCAATCAGCCTAAGAGCACATCTTTGGGGTGTGGGAGGAAACCGGAGCACTCGGAGAAAACCCACGCAAGCACGGGGAGAATGTGCAAACTCCCACAGACACTGGCCCACATCCATGCATCTGCACAGCAAACAGTGATTGTCGCTGTGCTGTCATGTTGCCCAGCATCTGGTCCAGTTTAAGCATACACTAACAACGTGAAGCACTAGGCTACTCTCGAAACATCCAAGAGCAGCCCTTGTACGACCCATCGCGTGTATGCCTCGTGTTGGACAACAAGGCAGACCGAAGCACCTGTGGATTAAAAGAGAAAAACATCAATAACATGCACATCCTTATAAAAACATTCAAGGGAATCCCCAGAAGCTCAAAACTAAAACAAGTGCGCCAGAAAATATGTTGGAAGGTCCATAGGAATCAATTGATTCCCAGGGACATCCCAAGGCCCCTGAACCTTATTGAAAACAGTCTCTTATATCCCTCCATCTCCATCCCGCTCATGTGCCCATCTAAGTAACTCTTAAACAACCCCAGCATGCCTGCCTCCATCACCTTGCTTGGCAAAGCATTCCGTACCCCCACAACCCTCTGTGTGAAAAACCTCCCTCTAACATCCGAATTATACCTCGCTGCCCCCCCCCACCCTAAGCCTGCTGCAATTACAGGCTGCAATTAAGTGGCCACACTAGCCACAGGCACCAATCTCGCAATGGCTACTAAATCTCACCAGAGGCTGAAAAGGGGATGTGAGTCAGTAAAATTTCAGTTTTTGATTTTCCCCACCCCTTCGATGAGACGATTGGGTTCATATCCAGGCAGGTGAGATGCCTCAATATCTGAGGAAGTGGGGGGTGGGGTGGAAGAAAGAGAGTTGCCCAATGTTTATAGAGGAGTCTTCTGTGTTTGTGGTGAGGGCAGGGATCGGTGTGCCCTTTACAGATGAAGGCCCGATCTCTGTGGCGCCAGTCTCGTTGGCTCCATCAGACCCCACCCTGCCACAGCGATGCTGCAATCCAGACTCCCAAATCTCTGGTGCACGGAGAAAAAACTCAGCTGTGCAGCTGGAGAGATACACGCCAGTTTTCAGATTGAAACTGACACTCTGACAAAGTTTGGGGTAATTCCACCCACACACTGAAAGATCATACTTTGCGTATTCTGTGGCCAATATTTAGGTAAACATGCAAGGGAACTTTGCAGCCACTGGAGAAGCTTAAACATCTTATGCAAGGATGAACCAACATTTGAGGAATGTGGGATCTGAACTAACAGAGTGCCATCTTGAACAAAGGAGAATATTCAAGCTCGAGTTGGGCAGAGACCTGTGAGAATGACCATTGTCAACTGCCACTGTATTGCATCAACACAACTCAAGGTAGCATCTCTGCATTCGATATAAAGACTGAGTTACGAGTTCCAACTTTATGATTATGGCTTTGTTTTCATCTATATTTAATCCTTGAGTGTCTAGTACTGTGGTTGAGACATTGCATTTTAAACATTTGGAGGAAGTGTGAGATAACAAATAACAGACTTTATTTTTAAAATTAGCAAAAGGGCCTGCTGCTGGAATTTGTTTTAAATGATGAAAATCAGTCTTAGGACAATGAAATACACACACCTTACGCACAGACTTGCTGATTATGGACGGGAAGGACCATACAAACTCTGTCCATAAGAGGAAGGAGGGTCCCACTGCTCTTACCAGGCAAATAACTGATGGGGGGGGGGGGGGGGGGGGGGGGGGGGGGGGGGTGGGGGGAAAGAAAGAAAGATCTCACAACTTTCTCCTTTCAAGATAATTTCTCAATGAAGAATGCAGGAGTAGCACCAGGCATACCTAAAACTGAGGTTCAACCTGGTGAAACAACCAAACAAGAATACCTGCATGCCAAACAGCAGAAGCAGCAAGTGATAGACATAACTAAGTGATCCCACAACCAACGGATCAGATCTAAGCTCTGCAGTCCTTACACCTCCAGTCGTGAATGGTAGTGGACAATTAAACAACTCACTGGAAGGAGAGGCTCCACAAATATCTCTATCATAAGTGATGGAGGAGCCTGGCATATCAGTTCAAAAGGCTGGAGCCTTCATATCAATTGTCAGCCAGATGTGCCAAGTGGATGGTCCATCTCGGTCTCTTCCGGAAGTCCCCCGTCATCACAGATGTCAGTCTTCAGCCAATTTGATTCACTCCACGTAATAACAGGAAACAACTGAAGGCAATGGATAACTGCAAAGGCAATAGGCTCTGACAATATTACAGCAATAGTCCTGAAGGCACGTGTTCCAGAACTTGCTGCTCCCCTAGCCAAGCTCTTCCAGTACAGCTACAACACTGGCGTCTACCCGGTAACATGGAAAGTTGCCCAGGTATGTCCTGACAACAAGAATTAGGACAAGTCCAACGCAGCCAACTGCCACCCCATCAGTCTACTCTAGATCATCAGCAAAGTGATGGAAGGGGTTGTCAACAGGGCTATCAAGCGGTGCTTACTCAGCAATAACCTGTTCACTGACACTCAGTTTGGGTATTGCCAGGGTCACTCAGCTCCTAATCTTGTTACAACCTTGATCCAAACATAGTTAAAAGAGCTGAACTCCAAAGGTGAGATGAAAGTGACTGCCCTTGACATTAAGGCTGCATTTGACTGAGTATCACATCAAGGAGCCTGAGCAAAACTGGAATCAGGAGTCATACATGGAAGGAAGATGTTTGCAGTGATTAGAGGTCAATTACCTCAGTCTCAGGACATCGCTGCAGGAGTTCCTCAGGTTAGGAGGCACGTTAGCATAGTGGTTAGCACTGCTGCCTCAGTGCCAGGGACTCAGGTTCAATTCCTGGCTTGGGTCACTGACTGTGTGGAGTCTGCACATGCTTCCGCGTGTCTGTGTGGATTTCATCCGGGTGCTCCGGTTTCCTCCCAAAGACCAAAAATATGCGGGTAGATTGGCCATGCTAAATTGCCCCTTAGTGTCAGGGGGATAGACAGGTTAAGTGCATGGGGTTATGGAGATAGGGCCTGCTTGGAATTGTGGTCAGTACAGTCTCAATGGGCCGAATGGCCTCCTCCTGCACTGCAGGATCTATGATTCTAGTGTCGTAGGCCCAACCAATTCAGTTGCTTCATCAATGATCTTCCTTCTATCATAAGGTCAGAAGTGAGGATGTTCATTGATGATTGCACAATGTTCAGCACCATTCGTAACTCTTCAGATACTGACGCTGTCCATGTCCAGGTGCAGGAAGACCTGGGCAATAGGCTGACAACTGACAAGTAACATTCATGCCACACAAGTGGCAGACAATGACCATCTCCAACTAGAGAGGATATAAACATAGCCCCTTGGCATTCAATGGCATTACCATCACTGAATTGTTCACTATCAATATCCTGGGTTACCACTGACTAGAAATTCAACTGGAATAGCCATACTCTCGTAGCCAAAGTATTTGTATATCTGAAGCAGAGAATACCGTGGAAGGTAAATCACTTCCCGACTCCCCAAAGCCTTTTCATCATCTACGAGGCGGAAGTTAGGAGTGTGATGGAATATTCTCCACTTGCTTAGATGACTGCAACTCCAACAACCTTCAAGAAGCTTAACACCATCCAGGACAAAGCAGCCCATTTGACTGCTGCACTTTGAACATTCAATCCCTCCACCACTGATGAACAGTGATAGCCGTGTGTACCATCTACAAGTTGCACTGTAGGAACTCGCCAAGGTTCCTTAGACAGCATCCTCCAAACCCATGGCCACTGCCATCTAGAAGGACAAGGGAACATCACCACCAGGATATTCCCTTCCAAGTCACTCACCATCCTGACTTTAAATCTACTGGGTTAAAATCCTGGAATTCCCTTCCTAACAGGACTGTGGGTGTACCTAGACCTCAGGGACTGCAGTCGTTCAAGAGGGCTGTTCACCACCACCTTTTCAAGGGCAGTTAGGTTAAGGGTGGACAAACAATCGCTGGCCTAATTAATAAATTTTTAAAAATTGCCTAATGGAAGGGAGCACAGGCCCTGAATGGGAATGACTGACCTTTGCTGTGTGCACCAATGCCTCCGTCAGCTCCTCGATCTCATCCTCACTATTAAAAAGAGTTTCATAGTCACGGAATGTCCAGGAATCAAACATAATTCGGGGAACTGGGAATTAAATAGAAATGAGAAAAACAAGATCAGCTTCAAAAAAGCTAAAAGATAGTGTACAGACACTGACACAGCCACACAACAGCGGTGTACAATTCAAAACACCAACTTGAATGTTCAATTATTGAAACCAGTGCAGAGAAGGTCAAGTAAACTGACACTGTGGTCATCACCTACAAAGGAAAAGTTTAGACTATTAGCATTGGAGAGAAGGCAGCTGGGGAGAAATGTCGTTTAAAATTCTTAAAGAAATAGTTCAACTGAACTCCAATAATGTGTTTCAGATTATACTATCAGGGATATAGGTTCAATCTTAGAATAAAGAAAATAAATACTTAACATAGAGGGCAGTGAATGTGTCAGAGAGGTGTGTCAAATAGATTGTCAGAGAGAATTGGGTCGATATTTGAGAGAAGAGGTAATGGAGGGATTTTCACTTTGGGAAGGTGGAATGGACTGTAGAGCACCTTTCCAATTCTCACCTGCCCAGCTCCCAAAAACAAATCGCTACAGCACAGAAAGGAGACAGTCAGTTAGTCTGTGAAATTTGATGGAGTCTGGGTGAATTAGCGTGAAAAGAGGCAGAATGCACTTTCATGCTGAAACCCTGCATGTTCCACCACCAATATCAATTGAAACTTCTGACTCGAATACAGTCCAATCAAGGAATCTATGTCTCAAACAAAAAGAAATCCCCTCATACAACTCAGTGCGAGACACATATCAGAATTCCTAGGACAACACAGTTATTGAGTCATTATGGTGAAGGAGAAGGCCATTTGGTCCATGAGAGTATGCCATTCATCAACCCAGTCAGTTTATTCTACTCTATTTCCATGGTTTTGCAAGTTTATTTCCTTCAATTCCAATCCAATTTTGTTTGGAAACCATTACTGTCTCTGCTTCCACTACGCATGTAAACAGCAAATACCAGGAACATTCATTGTATAAAATCCTTCTTCCTCATATCCCCTTGCAACTCTTGCCCAAAAGGGATGTTCCCTAGTCTTCCTACCATCTCCTAATGGAAAGAGCTTTATTTTGTCTACCTATCTAAACCTATCATTATCTTCTCCTTCAGTTCACTCCCTCCTCAACCTTCTTTGCTTGGAGGCGAACAACCCAAGTTTCACCAACTTAACCCTTGTAGCTGAAAATCCCTCATGCTTGGAACCATTCTAGTATGTCTCCTCTGCACCCCCTCAAGGGGTGTGGCGCCAGAACTGGTACAATACTTAGTTGCAGCCGAACATAACACTGGTGGCACAGTGGTTAACACTGCTGCCTCAACTCCAGGAACCCGGATTTAATTCCAGCCTCAGGTCACTGTCTCTGTGGAGTTTGCATGTTCTCCCCGTGTCGGCATGGGTTTTCTCTGGATGCTCAGGTTTCCTCCCACAGTCCAAAGATGTGGAGGTTAGGTGGATTGGCCATGATAAATTGCCCCTTAGTGTCAGGGAGACTAGCTAGAGTAAATCATGGGGCAATGGGAGTAGGCCTGGGTGGAATTGTGATTGGTGCAGACTTGATGAACCAAATGGCCTCCTTCTGCACTGCAGGGATTCTATGAGATGAGCTTTATAAAATCTTCTTTCCTTTTGTACTTCTATCTGGCAGGCATGTGATTTTATACAGAACACCAATTACCCTCTCCCTAAGAGGACTTTCTGACCTCAGATCAAGGCCCATTTCCTCTCTGACAGGCCCAGTCAGTGTCCAAGATCATCCAGATCCACCAACTGCATGAATTGAACCACAGTGCACTTGCAGAGAATGAGAGTTTTGAGAGACTGGAGAAGATGATCACATTAGTGCAAGTGTAGTAATGCCAGAGCAAAAAGCTATTTAACTGAGGCGATGAAACAGGTAAACAAAAATTCTGCTACTCACCAAAGATGACAGCTTTGTTATTTGCTCTCACATTCTTCATCCACCCTGTTCACCAATAACATAAGTCAGGTTAGGTATGTCAAACGATAACATTTTCCCATTTAAACAAACGTCCTCCTTCAGGAAGTAAGTCAAAGTACATAACAGAGGAATTATTTATGACAAATCGTTTGCAGCTTTTAATATAAAATACCCTGATGTATAAAAAACCAAGGGGAATGTAACCATCACAGCTTTGCCAGGAAGAACAGTTCAGTATAACTAACTTATAAAGAAGCAAGCTTCGCCTTTGAATGCAGATCATTTCATTGTGTGATTCAAACACCATCCAAGCCTTATGCATGCACCCAAGTCAAGTTAATCTTTTTCTTAACATCAATGTCAATGTCAACAGCTACACATATAAATTCTAATGAAAGTACTGGACCAAATCAGACCACACAATTCTGATCACTTGTTGTTATATAATAATCCTCCCAGTGTATAGCAGAAGACTAACTTCCTCTGATGTCCCTCTCCAGCTGTGGGAACATGCTGTAATCTGGTTTCTCTTGATCCTATAAATATTCTTAGTCTCCAGTAATCCCTCTTTTTGACCAGGTCCCTGGGATATTGATTCACTTTGCCAGCTGTTCATACTTCCCTATAAACCTGCCCATTCCCTAACTTTTCACATTCTGGCTCTCATATACATCCACTAATGCTACCATCCATTATACCACTAAATATACCATACATCACATTAGCCATTTAACAATCTTCTGTCTTTCAATCAAGCACTTGACGGTTAATGGTATTTTTTTCCCACCAGTCTGTTTGCATTTGTGTTACTGCCCACCCTCACGTCATACATCAGTCCATCTCCTCCTCATTCACTCCATATTGCCAGAGACACGCGGGTCCCGTGTTGGCCAGAGACATGCAGGCCCTGTGCCAGCGGCAGTGATTTGTCAAAAAGAAAATGACCAAAGATGCAGTGAAGACAAAAGATTTCAAACAGGGCAGAAGACATTTTATGTTTCAGAAAATACATTCTTTAATGAACACAGTATAATTTATAGACAGTGACAAGGGTGCTTGGCCTGAAGCAGTCCTGTATCACAACTACCATCTTGTGGTTTAAATACAACATCACAAAGGCATCAAAGTCTTTCTCTACAACTGTGCAACAGAATTTCTTCAAAGGAGACTTTCAAGTTAAATTCTATCACTCAATGAATGATCTTTCGTAGGTTAATGCATAACTGAAATCACTCAAATAAAAACAGCTAGGAAATCTGCTCCAAGCTAATGCTGGTATCAACACGCCTGGGATTTGATTTTCACTACAGGGAGACGTGTTTGCGAATCAAAGCATGGAAACAATAAATGCAGATCACTGCTCAATAGAAAGAAGATATTATATTGAAAATTGAAAAGAAAGAATGAACAGACCACAGAAATCAGGGTTCACTTCAATCACAGAACAAAGATAGCTCATAATACAGACTGGGAAAACTATATACAGACACCATGGATTGGGCATTTCACCATGAATATCCACATTTGAGGCCAGCGTAGACAGCAACTTTTTCCTAATTAGCTTTGCTAAATACATTGACTGTAAAACAGTAGGTAGCATTCACACCTCTGGGTCCGAGGCTGCAAGTTCAAGTTGCTTTCCAGGACAAGAACACACATATTAAGGCTAACACTCCAGTGCAATATGAGGGAATGCGGCAGTGTTGGAGTGCTGTCTTTCAGATGAGATGGTAAACCCTGTCAGGTGGCTGCAAAAGATTCCAGGCTACTATTGCAAGGTGGAACAGGGGATTATTCCTGATGCTCCAGTCAATATATTTATTCCTCAATCAAGATCATCTGCTCATTGCTGTTTGTGGGAGCTTGCTTAGTGGAGTTGGTTGTCAGCTGTCCTACACTATAACAATGACTACACATCAGAAGTAATTCATTAGCCATAAAGTGCTTTCAGACTTTGGTTGTGAAAAGTGCTGTACAAATGCAAATTTCTTTTCTCAGTACAGTTCACTGGACTTAAAGCCTGGACAATATTAATTAATTCAAATTGGCACTTCAAAATCACATCTGATTTCCCCACCATGCTCTCGCCATTCTGTATCTATCGCTGAACACCAACTATACAGATTGTAGTCTGGGTTTCTCATCCTACTGACGTTCAAGTTCGGTATTTAACCCATCTTGTACAGTAAGCAAGCCCGCCATGTCACATATAGGCCTGAATTTTCGGAGTCCAGACATTTCCCAGCTCGGTGAAAATGGCCTGGAAGTTGGGATTTTGTGCTGGGTTGGTAGGATTGCCTGGGAGTCAGGCCAGTCGAGCCCGGAACTAATGTGGAGTGAGGCTGCTGGAGCGGTGGCAGGCTGGGCAGAAGATCTGCCTCAATGCACCAGCACTTTGTCAAAGGGTTTCACAAGTATTAAAATATAAACAGCTCAAATTCTTATCCCTCATACCCAGTCACACTCTATGCCCCAATGCCAATCCTACCCACCCCCGACTTCTCTCATACCTTCCATGCCAACTTATGTCCCTCTATCCATTTCCATGGGCCTTCATAAGCCCCGTGCCACTTGGTGCCAATACCCCATCTCCCTTTGCCATTAAACCTACCATACCAAGACATCCAATATCCCACTGTGGACAGACCTCAGAAGTTAATCCCAGCATGGGCCTTAAGTGTCTATTGCAGACTTATTTATTTAAGCACATTCATTCATTAAAAATTAATCCACTACATTACATTCTTTCAACTACATAAGGGGAAATGTGATGAACTGTATAAGAGTTGGTGTAACAGATAGACAAGGGTCATGGGTGGAGGGGGGGACTGGTGGCGTTGGGATGGCGGTGCGGGCACGTTGGGCCGAAGGGCCTGTTTCCCAGGCTGTTTTTATTCTTTGTTTCTGTTGTTAGTGTAATTGACAGGAGGTAAGAGATGCAACACATTCTGACCTCTCACCTTTATACAGCTCCTAGCACTTCCATCTGCCATTAATGTTCCCTTATCTTATGCCCTACACATCTGTGCTTGCACTTTCTCCTAGCTCCCACAATCGCTGACCTTCTACTTTATTCCAGCTACTACACCCCCTCGTATACCGGATAAAATTCATCACATTTCTCTCTCTTTAGTTCTGAAGCAGTCATGTGTCTTTATTTCACCAAATGGTAACCCATCTTTTCAAAGGACTCTGCAAAGTTAATACTTCCTCTTACCAGGTCAAATCTACACATGGGCCAGAACTCTACCAACTTGCCAGCCATGGAATCGATGCGGGCAAGGATCCGACAACACAAATCTTCATTGACATCGAGCGCGGCCATAAAATCCCACCCACTGTGCTTTCCCACTCCTGGCAACAAGAACAGATGTAACTTCCTTCAAACACAACACACGAATCCTAACCCAGGAATATTACTGCCCCTGCTAAAGTGATAGCTGCTATATTTGGTGGCAGCAGTGTCTTTATAATTTCAATCTATTCCACAATTTTTGTAACGACGGACAGGAATCCAGGCAATACAATCGGAAAGCAACAAATCCCCAGTGAGCAGACTACAGTTTCAGCTAGGAATGAAGGGGTTAAAGTTAAGGGAAGTGTGTTTGATGCACTGTATAATTTAACACAGCAAGAACAAAGACAACACCTTGGTCTATATCATGGTGACCAGTGATATGATATAGCTGAACTCCTTTCTTCCGGATCTGAAGCCAAACTGGAGAGATGAAGGTGAATTTCCCACCAAATATCTTTGCAATTTCGTAGCCATGGCTGTTCCACTGCAGAATGAAAACAAAAACACAATAAGAAAGCAAACTGTGGCACCACTGAATGACAGCTTGAAGAGTCAGTTTCTTGTTATCTAAAGTGTAGCAGCAAGATAACTGAGTGCTAACACTCAGTAACCCTTAAGTAACCTGCAGACTGAAATTCCAATCATTAACTTTCAAAGTGTTTCAGCAGATGGTCATGAAGCATGCAAGTCTATCACTTCCTACAAGGAAACTCAATAACTCCAATTAAACACGGCAATATAGGCAGAAACTATACAGGGCAGCATTTCAAAATTTCCAGATGATACAAAACTGGGATTTCTTTGCTCTGTACAACTGAACATTTTCATCCCATGTACCATTTTAGATTATCTTATTTGCATCACTGTCTTGACATCCTTTGTAAAATGTGACACTCAGAATTAGCCACGATGTTCCAGCTGGGGCCTCACCAGTGTTTGAAGATTCAGCTTCACTTCCTTGCTGCTTTCATTTATAAAGCTAATGGAACCATACTATTTTTCAACATCCTTCTCAACTTGTCTTGTCACCTTCACAGATGTGTACACTTTACTGCCCCAAGTCCCATTATTTAAAGTTCTGCCATTCAGTTCACATTGCCTCTATCAAAATGTATTGCTTCAAACTGGGCTATCTATGCCCACTTGCCCTCTGTGTTTATTACATTTGCTGTACCTGCATACTAACCTTTTGAGATTCATGCAGTAAGACACAAAGATCCTTCTGCATGTTGGAGTTCTACAACCTCTTACCATTTAGTAATAGGATTATTTTATATTCTTCATCCCAAAATAGACATTTTCACATTTGCCAGATCTTTGTCCACCAAATTAACCTTAACACTAGATTATTAATCCAGAAACTCAGCTAAGGTTCTGGGGACCCAGGTTCAAATCTTGCCAGCAAATAGTGGAATTTGAATTAAATAAAAAATATGAACTAAGAATCGACTGGCATGCAGAGGGATCTTACTGCATGAATCTCAAAAGGTTAGTATGCAGGTACAGCAAATCTAATAAACATAGAGGGCATAGACAGCTCAGTGAAATGGGCAACACATGAGGGATGAAATTTAGTGCAGAAAAGTGTGAAGCAATATATTTTGGTAGGAGAGGCAATATGAACTGAATGGCAGAATTTTAAATAATGGGACTTGGGGCAGTAAAGTATACACATCTGTGAAGGTGGCAAGACAAGTTGAGACGGATGTTGAAAAGGAATATGGGCCCATTGGCTTTATAAATAAAAGCAGCAAGGAAGCGAAGCTGAATCTTCAATTGTTGATTGTCGGAAAAACACATCTGGTTCACTAATGTTCTTTTAGGGAAGGAAATCTGTTGTTGTCCTTACCTGGTCTGGCTTACATGTGACTCCAGAGCCACAGCAATGTGGTTGACTCTCAACTGCCCCTGGGTAACAAAGGATGGGCAATAAATTCTGGCCAGCCAGCGACGCCCATGTCCCACGAATGAATAAAAAAATTCCTTGTAGCTGCCTGTCCTCTTTAAAACTTACTTTCTCTAGAATCCATAGAATCTTTACTGTGCAGAAGGAGGCCATTTGGCCCATTGAGTCTGTACCAAACACAATCCCAGCCAGTCCCTATCCGCTTGGCTCCACATATTTACCCTGCTAGTCCCCCTGACACAAAGGGAAATTTAGCATGGCCAACACACCTAACCAGGAAGTCTTTGGACATCTTTCCTACCCATCTTTATGCCATCAGCAAATTTAGCAACCAAATATTCATCCTTCATCTAAATCATTTAAATAAATTGTAAAAAGTTGAGGTACCAGCGTTGATCCCTATAGCACAGCATTCGTTACATCTTGCAAACTAGAATATTACCCATTTATGCCTACTTGCTGTGTTCTGCTATCTTACCTTTTGCCACTATTAACATTTTTTAGTCCTTAAGAAACCATTAATACTCCCTTTGTTTTATGTCCATGACATAAGAATATAAGAACTAGAAGCAGGAATAGGCCTTCTAGCCCTTCAAGCCTGCTCCGCCATTCAATAAGACCATGGCTGATCTTTCTGTGGACTCAGCTCCACTTACCTGCCCCACTCACCATAACCCTTAATTCCTTTACTGTTCAAAAATGTATCTATCCTTGCCTTAAAAACATTCAATGAGGTAGCCTCAACTGCTTCACTGGGCAGAGAATTCCACAGATTCACAACCCTTTGTGTGAAGGAGTGCCTCCTGAACTCAGTCCTAAATCTGCTTCCCCTTATTTTGAGGCTATGCCCCCTAGTTCTAGTTTCACCCACCAGTGGAAACAACTTCTCTGCTTCTATCTTATCTATTCCCTTCATAATATCTTATGTTTCTATAAGATCTCCCCTCATTCTTCTGAATTCCAATGAGTGTAGCCCCAGCCTACTCAGTCTCTCCTCATGAACCAACCCTCTCAGCTCCAGAATCAACCTAGTGAATCTTCTCTGCACCCCCTCAGGTGCCAGTATATCCTTTCTCAAGTAAGGTGACCAAAACTGTACACAGTACTCCAAGTGTGACCTCACCAGCAACATAGCCTCGCTGTTTTTAAACTCCATCCCTCTAGTAATAAAGGATAAAATTCCATTTGCCTTCTTAATTACCTGCTGCATTTGCAAACCAGCTCCTTGAGATTCCTGCACAAGGACACCCACAGCCTTCTGCACAGCAGCATGCTGCAATTTTTAAAAATAATTTAAATCAAAGTCTACTTTGCTGTTATTTCTGCCAAAATGGACAACCTCACATTTACCAACACTGTGCTCCATCTGCCAAACCCTTGCCCACTCACTTAGATTATCTACATCCCTTTGCAGACATTCAAAGTCCTTTGCACACTTTGCTCTGTCACCCATCTTAGTGTCATCTGAGAATTTTGACACACTACATTTGGTCCCCAACTCCAAATCATCTATGTAAATCGTAAACAATTGTGGTCCCAACACTGATCTCTAAGGCACACCACTAGTCACTGATTGCCAACCAGAAAACACCCATTTACCCCAACTCTTTGCTTTGTTAGTTAACCAATCCTCAATCCATGCTATTACATTATCTGTAACACCATGCACCTTTATCTTATGTAGCAACCTTTGGTACGATACCTTGTCAAATGCCTTCTGGAAATCCAGATATACCACACCCACAGGTTCCCCATTGTCTGTTCTGCATGTAAAGTTCTCAAAGAATTCCACCAAATTAGTCAAACATGACCTGCCCTTTATGAACCCAAGACATCTTTGTCAATCTCCCCTTTGCTCCAACCAATCCTTGTTCTTCTATTCTGCCCCCTCCTCCAGCCACCTCTCCAACTATAAAATTCTTTACATCTCCATCCCTCTTCAAGTCCTGTCATATGGACACAAAACGTTAACTGTTTCTCTTTCCACCAATGCTGCCAAGCCTGGTGAATTTTTCCAGCATTTTCTGTTATTATGCCTACTGTTTCCTGCCAACCAGGCAATCTTTTATCCATGCCAATGTTATCTCTTACACCATGAGCTTTTATTTTCCACAACAACCTTTCATGTGGCACCTTATAAAATGCCTTCAGTAAATCTAAATACAACACATCCACTAGTTCTCCTTTATCCACAGCACCTGCTTCTTGAAAGCACTCCGATAAATTGGTAAACATAATTTCCCTTTCACAAAACTAAGTTGGCTCTGCCTGATTATCATGAATTTATCTCAGTACCCTGCTATAACATCTTTAGCAATAGCTTCTATTTTTCCGTGCTTGGCTAATTGGTCAGTAGTCTCCACCCTTTTATGGATAAAGGAGTCACATTCACTATTTTCCAATCTAATGGAATTCTTCCCAAATCACAGGAATTTTAGAAAATTAAAACCAACTATCTCACTAATCACATTTTAAGACCCTAGAATGAAATCCATCAGAATCCAGGGACTCATCACTCCACAGCTCCAACAATTTTCTTAGTACCACTTCCCTGCTGTGTAATTTTCTTCAGTTCCTCACTCCATTCCATTTCCTTATTACAGCTATTTCTGGGAGGTTGCTTATACCCTCTACAATGAAGACCGATGGAAAATGCCTGTCGAATTCATCTGCCATCTCCGTAATAGTCTGTGCAGATACATGGATTTGGGCCAGTGTCTGTGGGAGTTTGCGCATTCTCCCTGTGGTTGTGTGGGTTTCCTCCGGGTGCTCCGGTTTCCTCCCAGTCACCTGTGGAGTGCCCCAGGGATCTGTTCTAGGACCCTTGCTGTTTGTCATTTTCATAAATGACCTGGATGAGGAACTGGAGGGATGGGTTGCTAAGTTTGCCAACGACACGAAGGTTGGTGGTATCGTGAATAGTCCGGAGGGATGTCAGAAATTGCATCGTGACATAGATAGGATGCAAGACTGGGTGGAGAAGTGGCAGATGGACTTCTACACGGATAAATGTGTAGTGGTCCATTTTGGCAGGTCCAATGGGATGAAGGGCTATAATATCAAGGGTAGGACTCTTCGCAGTGTAGAGGATCAGAAGGACCTTGGGGTCCGGGTCCATAGGACTCTTAAATCAGCCTCGCAGGTGGAGGACATGTTCGAGAAGGCATACGGAGTACTAGCCTTCATTAGTCGAAGGATTGAGTTTAAGAGTCGGGAGATAATGCTGCAACTTTATAAGGCCCGTGTCAGACCCCACTTGGAGTACTGTGTGCAGTTCTGGTCGCCTCACTACAAGAAGGATGTGGAAGCTACTGAAAGGGTGCAGAGGCCATTTACAAGGATGTTGCCTGGATTGGGTGGCATGCCTTATGAGGATAGGTTGAGGGAGCTAGGTCTTTTCTCCCTGGAGAGACAAAGGATGAGAGGTGACCTGATAGAGGTGTATAAGATGTTGAGAGGTATAGATCAGGTGGATTCTCAGAGGCTATTTCCCAGGGCTGAAATGGTCGCTAAGAGAGGACATAGGTTTAAGGTGCTGGGGAGTAGGTACCGAGGAGATGTCAGGGGTAAGTTTTTCACTCAGAGGGTGGTGAGTGAGTGGAATCGGCTGCCGTCGGTGGTGGTGGAGGCAAACACGCTGGGGTCTTTTAAGAGACTTCTGGATGAGTACATGGAATTGAGGGTTACAGATAGGCCTGGTAGGGATATGATCGGCGCAGCTTGCAGGCTAAAGGGCCTGTTTGTGCTGTAGTGTTCTATGTTCTATAAGCTTGTATTATTCCTTCCTTTATACCTTACCCTAACATGTGGTTACTGTTAGGGGGCCTGTATACCACTCCCACTAGAGACTTCTTATATTTTCTCACCTCTATCCAAACTATTTCTATATCCTGGTTTGCTGAGCTAGTTCCTAAGTTGATGTCACTTACTGAATAGAACTCACTGACATATGAAGGGGTCACAGGTGGAAAAATGTGTGTGAAGTTGGGGCAAAGAAATAAAGGTATTTTATGAAGAGGCAGAGCTCCTGTCTCCTTTACTCCACAGCAACTGAGAGACTTAAAGGGTTACCCTTCCACTTTTTCCAAGCTGTTGTCCGTCCTAAATGTACCCTTCAATATTCAGTTCTCAATCGAACTCACCCTGCAGCCTTCTCTCTGAAATGTTCATTCGATCATATTTATTTTGATTTATGTTGGCCATCAAATCATATTGTTTCAAATGCTATGTGCATTCAGATTCAGAGTCTTTTAATTTTGTCCTTTAAGTATTTTTCTAACTACCAGCATTATCTGCTGATTTACCCTTAGTTATAATCCATCTCTTGATTAGGTCCCATCAGTAACTCACACCTAAATAACTGTTATTCTATACATAAACCACTTGTACTTCAGTTAGATTACAGCTCATGACTCACTCCCGAATATCATACCATACATAAACCACACAAATATCTTGATCACATAGCAGTCTGTAATTCAGTCCCAGTTTTGAATAGTCCAACCATGGGTATATATCAACATAATCGCAGCATAGAAAGTTGTGGATTTTAATGATAATAGTACACAAAAGGGAATCTAAAGAGGTTTTTAATTTCCTGGCTTGAATATGTGTTAGTTCCTGGTAAGCTGGGGATTGACTAATGATTGTATAGCACAGCCATCCACACGTGGACACACATCCATGAGAGAAATTGCACTTAACAAGTTGGACACTAAGGACTCCATTGGTCTCACAGCATCTGTAATAACTCAGAGGTTGACAGTTTCCCCATTGCAAATACTCACAGGAGTAACGTATCCCAGAACATCACCGTTGAAGTGCTGCTCATTCACTTTGGCAGCACAATAACTCTTCTGCTCTTTCACAATATCTCTGGCTCTTGGGTCAGTGACAACAAGGCCTCGGTCCTGAACCAAACGTTTTGAAGGCCCTGTCTAATAAAACAATACTTGTATCACATATTATAGTCAACAGAACAACAGCATATAGATACACCAGCACTGACTGAGTCTGGTGTTACATTTGTCTCCCATTCTCTACAAACACAAGTGGTCAGTTTCTATGGTTGAAGGAGGATGTTTATCAGAACATTCGGCAAATCAACTTTCATCTGCTTCAAATAGTGCCATGAAATCTTTAACAAGCAATCAAGCCATTCTAACAAACTGAAGGTTCTTAACATCAACATCACATTTGCAGTCAGCACCTTTAACAATGTAGCACATCAGCAGTGCTGCACCAGGGTGTCAGTAAGGGTTAGGTGATCAGTTTGGTTTGGACACAACACCTTCTGATACTGAGGAGATCACAGGATGGTCTTGCAATTAGACAGAACAGCATCAGATCAAATAGCTCGAAACACTGCACCTGAACACAACACACATGTACACGCACATCTCTTTTTCACCTTTTACCACCTCAACAAAAAAGTTTTTTGTGACAGGATTAATGCCCTTGCATAGAGAGTCTGTGCCACATTGCTCAGTGGGAATATCTGGTAGAATTGAAGAAAATCCAGTTCCATTGGTTCATTGATCTGGTTGTTCCACCAGTTACAGAGATGCAGATTTATTAGCAAGTGCCTCTTTCCCCAATGTCAATCCAATGATGGCATCAGCTCTATGTTCATTGACACACTGCTAAGTCACATCGTTCTCTTTCCTCATTCCCTCTCCAAGTTCATCCTGTCCAGGATATAAACTATTCTGCATCTTCCCCACTATTTCCACTGAAGTGCCAATCACCCAGCTGCCACTCCTGGTCTCCATGTCAGTGAATATTATTAATGATTCGAGCCTCTAAACCAGGCGCCATAACCCCCTCCCAAAAGTCCCAACCTTGTCCCTATCATCATAGTAAAATTACCATCCCATCCCCAACCTCCCTTTCCTTTTAAATCCATTCCTATTTTTCCTGGAATCTGTCCAATCAGGTTTCACCACTGCCAGAAACAGTTCTTATCAAAGTCACAAATGACATCCAAAGTGATTGGGACAAAGGTGAACTTTCCCTCCTCATCCTTCACCACCTTTGACACAGTTGAGCTCACCACATGGTTGTTAAGCTGGGTAGGACTGTTATCCATTCTCGGGCATCTGGTCAAACCCAGACATTTTCCCTCATCTTTACCTCCAGAAGGAAGAACATGAGACAAAGGAGCAGTAGGCCATTTGGGTATGTTCAACAGGTCAATATGATTTGCTGTGCACGAGTGAAGAGTGTTAGCGTGCTTCGTGTTTTTATGTACGAGCTGGCTTCTCATTGTGACAATGCTATCAACAATGTGAAAAAGACAGCCAGATGAGCAAGTGTCATCCTGTCAGTACAGCTTCTCCATCAGCAAGTCCTGCCTCTCTCACAGCCCCAGGTTAAAGCTTTCCCCTGACATGAAGTGTGCTGACCTACCAACATGTGGACACCCCCTGACACATAAAGCAAACTCTCCACTATTGGTGAATAGCTGCCTTGTAGATACCTTTGGCAAGTTGAAAGCCGAGGGAGTAAACCCCGACAAAACAATCTGCAGTGGAGCCCGTAGGATGATTGATGTATAAATATGTCATCTTTCTAGTAGCTCCTGCAACCGGGTTGAAGCCAAATAGTGTTTTGTATTCATTTGGAATCAACTGAGAAGGTGGAGAGGCAGGGCCCTGAGATGAGCAAATTTGTTTGATAACAGAGGGGTGAGTTCATAGAAGTCCAGAGAAAGGTTTTGAAAAATTCATCACGCGCTTCCAGCCAAAGTCAATCGTCAGATCCACCAATATGAAATTCAAAGCCTGCAGCAGAAATGTATGGACAATTTCAGAATAAAATCAAAAATGCAGCCAGGAAAAAGTTGAAAAGGTCTTAGATCAGCTGATGCGGGGCTTTGCAAACCCTGAAGTACAAAAGATTTAATTGGAAAGGACAAGCTCAGAATATTGCAGGCATAGAGGACACAGCCATGTGTACACTGGTGAAGATGCTGACTACACAGATAGCTAGCTGCCTTATATATCAACGGTCAGTAAGGCAGCAGGGATGACACAGTGAAATAGTGATAAAATATGAATGAACAAATTGACAGAAAATGAGCGAGAGCTGTGGATGACCATATGAATTCAGGGAGAAAGGAAACGTCCCACACAAGGATCAAACTGTAGAGTGTGCGAAAGTCCAATCACTGCAAAAGACATGCAAAACATAACAAAAGAATAAACAAGTCATCAGAGACAGGTCAAGAAGGTCAATGAGAAATAAAAAGAACAAAAATAAAATAAAAGAGCTAATGGAACCTGGGGCTGCATTGTGGTGCAGCAGTTAGCACTACTGCCTCACAGCACCAGGTTCAATTCCAGCCTTGGGTCACTGTCTATGCACATTCTTCCCAAGTCAGCGTGAGTTTCCTCCAAATGCTCCAGTTTCCTCCCACAGTCCAAAAACGAGTGGGTTAGGTGGCCTGGCAATGCTAAATTGACTCTAGTGTTGGGGGGATTAGCAGGGTAAATGTGGGGTTATGGAAATAGGCCCTGGATAGGATTGTGGTTGGTGCAGACTCGATGGCCAAATGGCCTCCTTCTGTACTGCAGGAATTCTATGATTCGATAAAATATCCATCCCAAGAGATGACAATTAGCTTGAGGACACCTTAGGCATAGGAACCACACAACTGCACATCATGGCTGATGGCCAAAGAAGAATTCACACCACCATTCAGATCAGCAATAAGGTGAGAAATAAGATCACAACCAAAAAACCTGGCCTGAGGCTTGATATCAGAACACAGAGTATCATCCTGCTCAGACTTAAGTTTTTCTGAAAATTTAAAACAAAATAGTTATCCAGGGAAAGATGCTCTGTGACCAGGCAATATCATACTAACAGCAGATAAGGAGAAACAAAGATTCAACAACTAAAAGTAACCCAAAATCAGAGGAAGATAAAAAGGAAAAGACGTTCTCTGAAACAGATGGCCCTGCTTCTTGGGGTTATGTATTTTTGAAGCATTCCAGCTGATCTCCGTAAACCATGAGGTAAACGAAGCAACACTGAGGGGGAAAGAATTGAACTTGCTGAAAGTCCAGGTGAATGGAAAGATAATTGATAGGGTCACAAAGACTACAGTTTAAGTAAATTCTAGGGTAGTGAGAGAGAAACCAAATTGACAACATTCAAATTTCTGCATCTACGTTTTAGCCTTTAAGATGAACCTGTTCCAGCAGAAAGGAGGCAAAACGTAAGGACCAAAGAGCTCACTGTCACTGTCACTCCAATCTCCATCTCTGACAGCTGACAGGCATAGACCTGCAGACAACTCTGCCAAACAGAATACATCCTCATTGAGGGAGACAATTCACTGGTGTATTACTGCAAGGAGCTCAGCTTTTCAGCAAACCTGTTAAATCCCTGCTCCAAGTGCTGAAAAGACAAAATATACATGGACAATATTCAATCATAAAACCTGGAACTCAGCTGAGCTTGTTGACGAAGTTGAGACTCCAGGGACTGACAGCAGACAGCCATGTTCACCCTCCAACCCACAGGGAACAGGGAGGGTACCAGCTGCATGGTGAAAAGGTGGTCACTGAGACCGGACGCCATCCCGGCTCCGCTCTCACCTCCTCCTCCAGGCCGCGGCCTGCACTTTTCTTGACATCTTTCTTGGACAGAGTGCCGCCCGCCCCCGGCACCAGGAGTGGACAGGCCGCCAACAACAACCAGGCCCCGGCACAGCAGCGCCGCCTCGTCCCCGACATGTCAACCTGCGGCAAGACCCGGGGACACCCGGACTACCAACCAATCCCGAGACAGCCCGCCCACAACATCACAAAAGGCAGCACCATCTCACTGACTGATTGGACAGAGCGCATGGAAAGGACGGAATGTATTTGATTGGAGGGGGAAGGGGGGAGGGGGAAGGGGGGGAGGGGGAAGGGGGGGAGCGGGAGGGGGAAGGGGAGGGGAGGGGGAGGGAAGGGGAGGGGGGGGAAAGGGGGGGGAGGGGGGGAAAGGGGGGGGAGGGGGGGGGGAGGGGAGGGGGGGGAAAGGGGGGGGAGGGGAGGGGGGGGAAAGGGGGGGGAGGGGAGGGGGGAATGGGGGGGGGGGGAGGGGAGGGGAGGGGGGGGAGGGGAGGGGGGGGAGGGGAGGGGGGGAGGGGAAGGGGGAGGGGGGGAGGGGAGGGGGGGAAGGGGGAGGGGGGGAGGGGAGGGGAGGGGGGAAGGGGGAGGGGGAGGGGGAGGGGAGGGGATGGGGGAAAGGGGAGGGGATGGGGGAAAGGGGGGGGAAAGGGGGGGAGGGGAGGGGGGAAAGGGGGGGAGGGGAGGGGGGGAAAGGGGGGGGAGGGGAGGGGGGGAATGGGGGGGGAGGGGAGGGGGGAATGGGGGGGAGGGGAGGGGGAAGGGGGGAGGGAGGGGAGGGGGGAGGGAGGGGAGGGGGGAAAGGGAGGGGAGGGAAGGGGAGGGGGAAGGGGAGGGAGGGGGGGAGGGGAGGGGGGGAGGGGAGGGGGAGGAAGGGAAAGGGGGGGAGGGGAGGGAGGGGGAGGGGGGGGGAGGGAGGGGGAGGGGGGGGGGAGGGAGGGGGAGGGAGAGGGGGGAGGGAGGGGGGAGTGGGTGAAGGGGGGAGGGAAGGGGGGGAGGCGGGAAGGGTGAGGGGAGTGGGGGAAAGGGGGGAGGGAGGGGAGTGGGGAAAGGGGGGAGGGAGGGGAGTGGGGGAAAGGGGGGAGGGAGGGGAGTGGGGGAAAGGGGGGAGGGAGGGGAGTGGGGGAAAGGGGGGAGGGAGGGGAGTGGGGGAAAGGGGGGAGGGAGGGGAGTGGGGGAAAGGGGGGAGGGAGGGGAGTGGGGGAAAGGGGGGAGGGAGGGAGTGGGGAAAGGGGGGAGGGAGGGGAGGGTGGAAAGGTGGAGGGAGGGGAGGGTGGAAAGGTGGAGGGAGGGGAGGGAGGGTGGGGAGGGGAGGGGGAGGGTGGGGAGGGGAGGGGAGAGGGGACGGGGAAAGGGAGAAGGGGGGAAGGGGGAGGGAAGGGGGGAGAAGGGGGAGGGGAGAAGGGGGAGGGGGGAAGGGGGGAGGGGAGGGGGAAAGGGGGGGAGAGGAGAGGGAGGAAGGGGAGGGGGAAAGGGGGGGGAGAGGAGAGGGAGGAAGGGGAGGGGGGAAGGGGAGGGGGGAAGGGGGGAGGGGGGAGGGGAGGGGGAAAGGGGGGGAGAGGAGAGGGAGGAAGGGGAGGGGGAAAGGGGGGGGAGAGGAGAGGGAGGAAGGGGAGGGGGGAAGGGGAGGGGGGAAGGGGGGGGAGGGGGGAAGGGGGGGGAGAGGAGAGGGAGGAAGGGGGGGGGGAGAGGAGAGGGAGGAAGGGGAGGGGGAAAGGGGGGAGAGGAGAGGGAGGAAGGGGAGGGGGAAAGGGGGGGAGAGGAGAGGGAGGAGTGGAGGGGGGAAGGGGAGGGGGAAGGGGGGGAGAGGAGAGGGAGGAAGGGGAGGGGAAAGGGGGGGAGAGGAGAGGGAGGAAGGGGAGGGGGAAGGGGGAGAGGAGAGGGAGGAAGGGGAGGGGAAAGGGGGGGGAGAGGGAGAGGGGAAGGGAGGGGAAGAGGGGAGGGGGAGGGAAAGGGGAGGGGGAAGGAGGGGGAGGGGAAAGAGGGGGAGGGGGAGGAGGGGGTGAGGGGGAAGAGGGGGGGGAAGGGGGGAGGGGAGGGGAAAAGAGGGGAGGGGGGAGGGGGGGGAGGGGAGGGGGAGGGGGGGGGAAAGGGGTGAGGGGAGAGGGGAGGGAAGGGGGAGGGGAAGGGGAAGGAGGGGGAAAGAGGGAGGGGGAAAGAGGGGGGAAGGAGGGGAGGGGAAAGGGGGAGGGAAGGAAGGGGGAGGGGGAAAGAAGAGGGAGGGGAGGGAGAGGGAAGGGGGGAGGGGGAAAGAAGGGAGGGAGGGGGGAAGAAGGGAGGGGAGGGGGAAGAAGGGAAGGGGGAGGGGGAGGGGGGGAAAGAAGGGGAGGGAGAGGGGAGAGGGTGAGGGGGAAAGGGGGAGGGGAGGGGGGAAAAGAGGAGAGGGGGAAAGGGGAGGGGGGAAAGGGGAGGGGAGGGGGGAAAGAGGGGAGGGGAAAAGGAGGGGATAAACGATCGAGAAAGGGAAAAGGAAAAGGGGAAAAAGGGAGGGGGAAGAGGGGAGGGAAAAGGAGGATAAAGAAAAGAGGGGAAAAAAG